>NW_026596117.1:28782997-28812899 GCF_907164565.1 Psammomys obesus | reverse complement strand
GAAAGAAAGAAAGAAAGAAAGAAAGAAAGAAAGAAAGAAAGAAAGAAGAAAGAAAGAAAGAAAGAAAGAAAGAAAGAAATTAAAGACTTCTTAGAATTCAATGAAAAATGAAGGCACAACATACCCAAATTTATGGGACACACTGAAAGCAGTGCTCAGAGGAAAATTTATAGCACTAAGTGTCTGCAAGAAGAAATTCGAAACATCACATACAAACAACTTAATCGCCCAACTGAAAACCCTAGAAAAAAAAAGAAGCAGATACACCCAATAGGAGCAGACGGCTGGAAATAATCAAACTCAGGGCTGAAATCAATCAATTAGAAACAAATAAAGCTATTCAAAGAATCAATGAAACAAAAAGTGGGTTCTTTGAGAAAATCAACAAGATAGACAAACACTTAGCCAAACTAACTAAAAAGCAGAGAGAATCTATTCAAATCAGCAAAATCAGAAATTAAAAGGGTAACATAACTACAGACACTGAGGAAATTCAAACAATCATTAGGTCATACTACAAAAGCCTATATGCCACAAAATTTGAAAATCTAAATGAAATGGACAATTTTCTTGATAGATTCCATCTTCCAACATTAAGTCAAGATCAGATAGAAAGACTGAATAGCCCTATATCCCCCAAGGAAATTGAAGCAGTCATTCACAGTCTCCCCTCCAAAAAAAACCCTGGGCCAGATGGTTTCAGCGTGGAATTCTACCAGACCTTCAAAGAAGTGCTAACACCAATTCTCCTCAAACTATTCCACAAAATAGAAACAGAAGGTACATTACCAAACTCATTCTATGAAGCAACAGTCACCCTGATACCTAAACCACACAAAGACCCAACAAAAAAAGAAAACTTCAGACCTATCTCTCTTATGAACATTGACACAAAAATGCTCAAAAAAATACTTGCAAACCGAATCCAAGAACACATCAAACATATCATCCACCATGACCAAGTAGGCTTCATCCCAGGCATGCAAGGGTGTTTCAACATATGAAAATCCATCAATGTAATCCACCACATAAACAAACTGAAGGAGAAAAACCACATGATCATCTCCTTAGATCCTGAAAAAGCATTTGACAAAGTCCAACACAAATTCATGTGTAAAGTCTTGGAGAGATCAGCGATACAAGGCACATATCTAAACATAGTAAAGGCAATATACAGCAAGCCTATAGCCAACATCAAACTCAATGGAGAGAAACTTAAATAAATCCAACTGAAATCAGGGACAAGACAAGGCTGCCCACTCTCTCCATACCTCTTCAACATAGTACTTGAAGTCCTAGCCAGAGCAATAAGACAACTAAAGGAGATCAAGGGGATAAAGATCGGAAAGGAAGAGGTCAAAGTGTCACTATTCGCAGATGATATGATAGTATATATGAGCGACCCCAAAAATTCAACCAGAGAACTCCTCCAGTTGATAAACACCTTCAGCAAAGTGGCAGGATACAAAATCAACTCAAAAAAAATCAGAAGCCTTCCTGTATACCAAAGACAAAAGGACTGAGAAAGAAATTAGAGAACAACACCCTTCACAATAGCCACTAATAACATAAAGTACCTTGGAGTGACACTAACCAAGCAAGTGAACTACCTGTTTGAGAAAAACTTCAAGTCTCTGAAGAAAGAAATTGAAGATCTCAGAAGATGGAAAGATCGCCCGTGCTCATGGATTGGTAGGATTAACATTGTGAAAATGGCCATCCTGCCAAAAGCAATCTACAGATTCAATGCAATTCTCATCAAAATACCAACTCAATTCTTTACAGACCTTGAAAAAAAGATTCTCAGCTTCATATGGAGAAACAAAAAACCCAGAATCTCCAAAACAATCCTGTACAACAGATCATCTGGAGGTATCTCCATCCCCAATCTCAAGTTGTACTACAGAGCAATAGTAATAAAAACTGCATGGTATTGGCATAAAAACAGAAAGGAGGATCAGTGGAACCTCATAGAAGACCCAGAAATAAACCCACACACCTATGAATACTTGATTTTTGAAAAAGAAGCCAAAACCATGAAAAAAAGACAGCATCTTCAACAAATGGTGCTGGTCCAACTGGATGCCTACATGCAGAAAAATGAAAATATATCCATATTTATCACCCTGCACGAAACTAAAGTCCAAGTGGATCAAAGACCTCAACATAAAACCATATACTGTAAATCTGTTAGAAGAAAAAGTGGGGAACAGCCTAGAACTCATTGGCACAGGAGACAACTTCCTGAACAGAACACCAACAGAACAGGCTCTAATAGCATCAATCAATAAATGGGACCTCATGAAAATGAAAATCTTCTGTAAAGCAAAGTACACCATCATCAAAACAAAAAGACTGCCTACAGATTGGGAAAGAATCTTCATTAACCCTTTATCTGACAGAGGACTAATATCCAGTATATACAAAGAACTAAAGAAGCTGAAAAGCAGCAAACCAAGTAATCCACTTAAAAAATGCGGAAAAGAGCTAAACAGAGAATTCTTGACAGAGGAATATCGAATGGCAGAGAAACACTTAAAGAAATGCTCAACCTCATTAGCCATCAGGGAAATGCAAATCAAAATAACCCTGAGATTTTACCTTACACCCATCAGAATGGCCAAGATGAAAAACTCAAGTGACAACACATGCTGGAGACGTTGTGGAGAAAGGGGAACCCTCCTCCACTGCTGGTGGGAATGTAAACTGGTACAACCACTCTGGAAATCTATCTGGCACTTTCTAAGACAATTAGGAATAGTGCTGCCTCAAGACCCAGCTATACCACTGCTAGGTATATACCCAAACTTTGCTCAAGTACACAAAAGGGATACTTGCTCAACCATGTTTATAGCAGCTTTATTTGTAATAGCCAGAACCTGGAAACAACCCAGATGTCCATCAACGGAGGAATGGGTACAGAAATTGTGGTATTTTTACACAATGGAATACCATTCAGCAATCAAAAAGGAGGAAATCATGAAATTTGCAGGCAAATGGTGGATCTAGAAAAGATCATTCTGAGTGAAATATCCCAGAAGGAGAAAGACAAACATGGTATATACTCACTTAGACCTATAAGATATGATAAACATAATGAAATCTATATACCTAAAAAAGATAATCAAGAGAGCGGACATGGGGTAAGATGATCAATCCTCGTTTAGAAAGACAGATGGGATGTGAACGTATGACAGGAGTCTACCGCAGAAGGCATCTGAAAGACTCTAACTAGCAATGTTTTCAAAGCAGATACAAAGACTCATTACCAAACCTTTGGCAGAGTACAGGGAATCATATGAAAGAAGGGGAGTTAGTATGATGGGGAAAGGATAGGAGCTCCACAAGGACCAAATATATGTGGGAACAGGGTCTTTTCAGAGACTGACATTCAACCAATGACCATGTATGGATATAACCTAGAACCTCTGCTCAGATGTTGCTTGTGGTAGCTCAGTAACCAATTGGTTTCCCATAGTGAGGAGAACAAGGACTATTTCTAACAGGAACTAAATGACTGGCTCTTTGGCCTCCCCACCCCCCAAGGGAGGAGCAGTCCTGTTAGGCCACAGAGGAGGGCTGTGCAGCCAGTTTTGAAGATACCTGATAAAACAGGTTCGGATGAATGGGGAGGAGGTCCCCCCATCAGTGGACTTGGAAAGGGGCACGGTGGAGATGAGGGAGGAAGGTTGGGATTGGGAGGGAATGAGGGAGCGGGACGCGGCTGGAATACAGAGTTAATAAAATGTAACTGATAAGAAAAAATAAAATTAAAAAAAAAAGAGGTAGAACCAAGTGACTGACTGTGAGATCCCAGTTTGGGCAGAAATACTGGAATCAGTGAGACATGTGCTAACCATGATGAGGGCCAAGAGGTACTCTTAGTTGGAATGTCATTGAAACAAAGAGAAAAACCCAAAATACCTATTTAATGACTTTCAGAATATCATCCCTTTTTCTTAATAAAATGTGGAAGGACAGACTAAACTTTATTTTCAGATTTATAGAACATCCCTTTATAGGTATCATGGAATGACTAAATAGAAACCTCACTCATTGTTCAAGGACTCAGAAAAGAGAAAAAAGGCAATATTAATTGCAAGAAAATAACTTCCAAATCCAGCATGTTGTTGAAATGGGGTGTTGTTTTTATCTTCATCATTCAGGTTGACTGTAAGTGTATCAAGTACAAGAAATGAACCAATATTTGAATCATGTTGAGTCTTCATCAAGAGAATGGCATGAAAGAGACGTAAGAAAGGTTCCAAGAAATAGAAACGGAAGCCATTATTTCCTCATACATCCATCTTGTTACCTTTTCCTAGGCTACTTGCCTTTCCAACAGCTGTTCATTTCACTTCATTAGAAGAAATCAATTCACCACACGTACATGACAGTTCACCACTGTCTGATTCTGTCTCCTGCTGTGCAGATGTACATGCTGAAAAATAAAACTTTACACTTTTTTTTAATGAGGACATTGCTGTCATAGAGTTTTGTAATGGAACTCTGAAATATTTAATGTACACAAGTTCAGAAATTTCAGCAAAATATTCTTATTTGTGAAGTCTGTTTTCCACCACAGTCAGAATAATTATAGGAAAAAGGGAAGATTTTTGTTTTGCAAAAGACAAATATAAAGATCAACAGAACTGGAACTTCTGTATGGAGAAAAGATCTATGTGTCACTCAGCTTGCTGCTTGGGACTGGCCTAGTCAGCAAGAGCATGGGATACTTGTATAACTGCTCAGCCCTTCACAAAATCCTAGGAGAAAAAAAAAAAAGAAGAAAGGTGAAACCCAGCTCCAATTTTCTTCCCTCCACTTCTTCTCTGAAAATGCAAAGTGAAATATCTAGGGGGAGTCTTCAAAAAATAAACATACATGTTTTCTACAACACTTACACACAAGAAAAAAGAAAATGTATGCCAATGCAAAATCCCATGCACTAATGTTCTGTGACTATTATACCTAATATCCAAAACTTGGGGAAGAAACAAAGACCCTGCCAATATAGAGTAGATGGACAAAATGTGTATTCTCAGAAGGAATATTTTGATCTATACAAACACATACAGTTCTGACATCTGACAGCTAGAGGAGAATGATGCTGTGGTGGGGCTGGTGCAGACGGTGTCACCACGAGCACAGCTTTTCACACCTGCTCCTCCTGTCATTCTTGCACAACCCCTGGGACAGCACCTCACAGACAGTGGGTCAGAATCACATAGAAGGCCCAGGAGCAATGAGTGCTGAGCTCCATGCTGTATCTGATCCTGTGGACCAACAAAAGGGTCCAAGAAGGTGGTGTTCTAGCAAGTTCCCAAGAATGCACATGCTGGTGATTGTGGACTTCACAACTAAAATCATTTCCATTGCAGATAAGCAGGTGTGAGTGATTACTGCGGTGAAGATGGAGGTCACAGGTGGTGTCATACACCTTCTTCATAAGGGAAAGTAATTTCCATGCAAATTAGACCAGCAGAAACCAGAAACACAACCAAGCTTTTGAGTCTTCACTTGTATCCCTCCTCCCAGCCCTAACCTCTTGTTTTGTATGTTCAGTTCTAGAAGCATGAGGGCACTAGAGGGAGAAGAATGTGAATCCCAAGGTCCTAGAATATGAATAAGCAAGCCCCCTACCCTCCAAAAAACATTGCTTCATTTGATGAGGGTGCCTTCTCACGTGGTTCAATGCAAGAAAAAAATACGACTCAGCAGAATGTGTGTGTGTGAGAGAAAGAGAGACAGAGATACAGAGAATGGGAGTTGTGCACAATAATAATTAAAAGAGAAAAAGGAGATCATGAATTTGTGAGGAAGTAAAAAGCAGGAATGGGAAGAGCTTATTGTAAATGCAGTATGTGTGTGTAGTAGTAAATTTTAAAAATTAGGGTTGGGCTATGTAACATTTATTATTAGCCCTATGATTAGCATGGTGGTATTATCTAACCTGCTATCACAAATAATAAGACACAAACACCTGTTAGATTTTACAATTGCCTTATTTATCTTGGGCTGGGCAGGTATTTCACCTACACCATCTGAATAATCTCACCATCAATCTCCCAGCTACATCCAATGCCTCCACCCCAATCCTCCTCATCTGGTCTACCATCCATCCATAATCCCATGGTACTTGCTTGTAATTCTTCATTTGGGCCTCTTCACACAATTATTGAGTCCTTCCTCTCAGCCCACATTTTCTCCACACTAACCCATCATGAGGTCCTCCTTCCTTCTCTCTTTCTGTCCATCTGTTTATCATGATTCTGCTGTCTTCCTGAAGCCCAGGAACTTTAGACATGGCTACCCCATTTTGCCCTGACCAGGTATAGGCCATTTAATCAACCAATCAGGTATGTCTTAGGCAAGTTTACAAAACAAGAATAAGTGTTACCAGATCTTGAGGGCCAGTAACATGCATCCTCCAACATGTGTGTGAGAAAGAGAAACAGACAGATAGACAAAGAAAGAGTGGAAGTTTGTGAAACAATAATAATTAAAAGAGAATGAAAATGTCATGAGGGGCTGGAGAGAGATGGCTCAGAGGTTAGGAGCACTGAGTGTTCTTCCTGAGGACCCAGGTTCAACTTCAAAGACTCACGTGAAAGCTCACAACTGTCTATAACTGCAAGATCTGGCACCCTTACACAGACATACATGCAGGCAAACACTAATACACATAAAATAAAAACAAATAAATTATTTTTTACAAAAAGAAAAGAAAAGGTCATGAAGTTTAGAAGTGCAACACAGAAAAATTGGAAGAGGGGGAGGAGGGCTTGCATTTAGGGAACTCATAAAAATGAAAATAAATATAAGTTTAATATAAAGATATTAATTGCAGGTGAAGGACAGTTTAAGGGAAATTTGTTCCATGACACTCAATAGCATGGCTGGGAAGACTTCATTAAAGACCATGAGGACAGTCCCAGCTGCCATGGTGGTGAGGTCCTGCAGTGAGGAAGCCATCTGCAGCAACAGCCCCAATGGAAGGGAATGTGGGTTTGTAGCCAAGGGGCCCAGTAGGGCTCAGTACATGAGAATACCAACAGGAGGCATCAGAATGAGGGGGTGCTGTTCAGCACAACTGCAGGATTGTTGCTGCAGACAGGCCGGCATGAGCACATGCTGTCTGGGGCACAAGGAGCAAGAAGAACCCGCTCAGAGGGGGAGTGTGACCAGACAAGTCTGGGGAGGACTGAGCTCCTGCTGTAATGACATTCTGGTTCCTGGTCATAACCACATGTAACAGGAAAGGGCATAGTGGGACAGTGTGATGTGATTTGGGCCTAGCATCATTCCACAGATTTCGTATGAACAAGTGTTTCAGTGACTGATATGAATATCGGTGCCTTCAGTTCTTATTTAAATTTTTTTCCCTACATCTCCAAAAGTTGAGTTCTGTGATTTAATTTTAAAGTTGGAGCACTTTGGGCATGGTAGGGGAAGTTGTCATGGTTTTTTCACCTGTTACAGAAGTCATGCTTGAAATTGACCCAGGTTTAATCAATTATTTTGGTAAAATTTTATGAGTACAGCTTCTAGCATTTTGAGAAGGAACAAGCTCACAGCAAAGACCCTGACCCTCTGGCTCTTACAGTCTTTATGCTCTTCTTTTCCAAGTGTTCCCTGGGACTTAGGTATGAAAGTGTTATGTAGATGTACACATTTGGACTGGGCTCCACTACTCAGCATTTTGATTGGTTGTGGTTTCCTGGGATATATATATATATATATGCAAATACATATAAGCATGTAAAAACAATTCATGAAAAAAGAAGCAATTCATGAAGGACAGTGTGTGAGCTCCGGTTTGATGGGGAATCCACAGCCTTGCTGGAATGTGATTTCCCAAAAGCTTCTGATTCCAGTGAAAAGTGAAGCTAGGTGTGTCAGCTCAGGATCTTCTTGCCTCTCTGCAACATTCCTTCTTCCCAGGTATGGGCAAACCCTCTGGCAGGAAGGTCTGCTATCATGCTTGCTGACAGGCTAGCTTAGAGAAGCCCTGCAGAGACCGCTCAGGGAAGAAATGCTGGGCAGGTGGCTATAGAACACTTCTAGAGATGTGTAGCTTTGCAGGAAATGGATTCTTATTACCCAGAAACAAGCAGAGCTGTGTATGCACCTAAGGCCAAACATAGGGGTCCAGCAGGTGATGGGATGTTTTGCAATCATTTGGAGGTATGACATAAAGTTGATGTGAAATAAAGGTGAATTTCACCAACCTTCAAACCCTTATTAAATAACAATATCAACAATAGAGTATACAAAATCTATCTGTCCAAATGAATATTTGAAAGCATTTTATAAGAAAATTAATTAAAATCAGGATTTTATGGAGCAGAATAAATATTAAACAAGAACTAGGGCTGGCAAAAAGGCTCTGTGAGTAAAGATGACAGCCACCAAGCGTTCATCATGGAAGGAACGGACCAGATTGACTAACACAAATTGTTCTTATATCTTAACTCAGGTGACATGGTATGCATGGGTGTCTATATATGCACAGAAAACTAAAAAGATGTAACTTCTTAAAAACATCTAAAACTCAATAAGATAATAAAATAGCTCAGCAAGTGATAAGCAAGGGAGTGTAACAGGCACTCCTTTGCATGTGATGAATGAACAGCAGACAAAGTAAACCAAAGAGTCCCACAGCACAGGTTCTCAGGAGCTATAGCTAAAACCACACCACAGAAAAGGCATCTTCAGAAAGAGAAACAGGAGGCACCATATGTCAGCGGAGAGTCTGAAATCAGCACCCCTGGGCATGGCTGGTGCTAAAGCACAGTGTTGCCTGCCCTGTGGAGAAGAGTGAGGCAGACTTATACACCCCAAAACTGCCCTTCTGAATGTGTACCCAAGAGGATTAAAGGACAAGGATGGAAATACAAGTGTCACCTAATGGGACAGTAGTGTTACTAGCAAGAAGCAGGTGTAAAGGCAGCCAAATGTCCAGCAAGGAATGAGCAGATAAAGAAAGCCTGAGATCTCCATATGGAGGGTTAACTCAACCTCAGGAAATATGAAGACTGACATGCTCTGTCTGGCCTGTTCATTCTCTAATAAAATAATAATAATAATCCCAAATTTTTTCTAGTTCGAATAGCAATTAATTTTCAACAGGGCTGTGGCACAGCTAAGCTTTCAGCCCGTAGCAGTCATCACATTAACACACAGAAAACAGGACGGGAGATGCAGAGTCTGGGAGAGAAATGAATGTTATTTAGGGCAAATTTTCAGTTTAAGGAAGAAATGAGTAAATTCTGAAGATCTATGGTAATGACATTTATAAGACAGTGTGTATGTCACTAAGGACATTGATGTGCACATCTGTATTGCTAGAATGTCATTTTGATTTAGACATATTGTACCACAATGAAAAAGTCACAGGTATGATTTGTATATATTTTATTAATGGACTCTTAAGTAGAAATGAGATGATAAATAAGAATGCTGTGACTGTATTTTAATAAAATAACTTAGAACATGCTTAACAAAAGTTGTTCAAGAAGAGTCACACTAATATTTCCCTAAAATATGTTTCCTACGAATATACCTTCTGTAAGGAATGAAGGTTGAGAACATTTCCATTTATTTTCCTTCTTGGTTCAATACTAAGAGCTACTACCTACATACACATTAAAAATTTATATGTTTCCCTCACCTAATTCTGTCCAAACCCTAGCTCACCTCCAGCATTAACCTCTGTAAAACTAACACTTTAAAATTTAAACCAAGGGCAGGAGAGATGGCTCAGATGATCAAGGCTAGACTCACAACCATAAATGTAAAATTTCACCCAAAAGCAAAGACTGAGGAAACACAATCAAAGGTGCCAATCAAAGCAGAGTCACTTCCCTGTCCTTCACATAGGTTTGTGCAGATACCTCACAACTTCTGTGGAGGCAGAGAGTGAGCAGATAGGATGAGATGAGTGATAGGTGGCCCGCACTCTCAGGACTCCCTCAGCCCAGTTCATTCCTGGGTTTGCTTTGGCCATCTCCTAAAGATTCTTAGAAATCCAGTTGTCCTTCTCCCTGACAATGGGAAAAATAAGCCCAAAGTCCGTACCCACCAGGGGACCTAGCTGAGCTGTCAATTAATGGCGAGACACTGGGCTAGGGTAGAATAGTTCACAGGGCAGCACTGGCACTTATTTTAACCAAAATTCAACATTTTGTTCCTTAGATACATACATGTTTATTGATATGCCCAATGGGAAAGACATAAAGATGTTCACAGATACGTAAATTCATATGCAGTCATAGATATGCACACAGCACATATACATCCAGGCATATATATGCATGTACAGACATATACACACTTAGAAACATACCTAGAGGTACACATTCACATACTCACACACAGATACGTTAAACACTTAAGTAAATGCTCAAAGGTTTATATGTGTACATAGCTGTGCTAACATCTATCTTGATCTACATACAGTACCTATACGTTTGTGTAGAGTCAGCTAAAAATATATAGCACTGAGCCTAGCTCCTCCACATCTCATTTCTTTTCTTCAAATAACATCATTGCTAAGTTCCCTGTAACTCTTTTAGAACAGCTTGTAATGGCAATGCATGTTCTCTAGCATTTTTGAGTGAGTGTACTTGTTTATATGCCTACTTGAGTTACTGACTTTATAGGTTTTCGCAATTTGCTGTTTCCCGAAAGTCCCACCTTCAACATTATTTTGTTCTTAACTTCATCTAAGGGAATTGTTTTTATGTACTTATTCTCATTTTGCTTCTCAGTTTCTCAATTTTCATTTAATTGTTTTTACTTTAATTTAATGTATATATTTATTTATTACAATTATCCACTTTGTATCCCTGCTGCAGCCCCTCCCTTGTCTCCTCCCAGGCCCACCCACTCTCCCAATTCTTCCTCTATGCCCCTTTCCTAGTCTCCTGATAGGGTAGGACCTCCTCTCTTTGTATCTGATCCTAGCTTATCAGGTCTCATCAAGGCTGGCTGCATCACCTTCCTCTGTGGCCTGACAAGGCTGCACCCCCAAAAGAAGGTGATCAAAGAGCCAGGCTACTGAGTTCATGTCAGAGACAGCCACCATACCCCTTAGTAGAGAGCACACTTGGAAACTGAGCAGCCAATGGGCTTCCTTTGAACAAGGGGTCTGAGTCCCCTCCATGTATGGTCCTTAGTTGGATTACTGTCTCTGCAGTCCCCCAAGTAATCCAATTAAAAACTGGGGTACAGAGCTAAACAGAGAATCCTCAACAGAGAAATATCAAATGGCAGAGAAACACTTAAAGAAATGCTCAACATCTTTAGTCATTCAGGAAATGCAAATAAAAAGAATTCTGATATTTCACCTCATACCCATCAGAATGGCTAAGATCAAAAACTCAAGGGACCACCTAAAGATAGCTTAAAATACCATTTTATTAAATTAAAAATTATGGAACAGATTTTGTTAGACAAACGTAAAATGTAAAATTAAAGGATCACTTTCAGGGTTGACCTCTATACACAAAATCTTTTGGCTTGGTCAATTTAATATATGTTTGCATATATTAACAATGTTGAGATGAACTAACTTTGGCTTTGGAATCACTGTTAAGAATATATTTTGTACACACCAAAAGTGTGAATCCGATTACATTACAGATGGTTGTAAGCCACCATGCTAGGAATTGAACTCAGAACCTCTGGAGAAGCAGTCAGTACTCTTAAACACTGAGCCAGTTGAGGAACAGGGACACCAACCCACCCACAAAACCTTCAACCCAAAATTTACATTGTCTACCAGATGTGCAGGGGAAAAGATGGAGCAGAGATTGATGGAATGGCCAAACAATGACTTGCCCAACTTGAGAACCACCCCATGGGAGAAAGCCCACTCCTGGCACTATTAATGATATTCTGCAATGCTTATAGACAGGAGATTAGGATAACTCTCCTCTGAGAGGATCCATCCAACAATGGATCAAAACAAGCTGAGACCCCACAGCCAAACATTAGGTGGGGTTCAGGGAGTCTTGTGAAAGAGTTGGGGGAGGGATAGAGGGACCTGGAGGAAACAAGAACTCCGAAAGAAAACGAACAAAGTCAACTAACCTAGGCCCATAGGCACTCTCAGAGACTAAACTACTAACCAAAGAGCAAACATGGACTGGACCTAAGCCCCTTGTATATATGTAGCTAACAGGAAGCTAAGTCTTCATGTGGTTCACCAAGCAAGTGAAGAGGGGGCTGTTTCTGACACAGACTCTGTTGCTGATTTTGGATAACTTTCACCTAGCTGGGCTGCCATGTCTGGCCTCAGTGGAAGAGAATTCACTCAATTATGATATGATGTGCCTGTGGGGAGGTTGGGAGTGGGGAAGAGAGAGGTGTCAGTGGTGATTAGTACTGGGGGAAGGTCCCTTTCCTGAGGAGAAGGGATGGGGGAAAGGAAAATGAGCGTGGGAGGGTGAGATCTGGAGGAGAGAAGTGAATGGGCTGCAATAGGGATGTAAAATGAATAAATAATAAGAAAATAAAAGAATATATTTTTTAAAACAAACAAACAAAACACGAAAGGGACTATGCAAGCTAGAGAGGATCTGGAGAAGGGGGAATGCTCCTCCATTGCTGGTGGGAATGTAAACTTGTACAACCACTTTGGAAATAAATCTGGAGCTTCCTCAGAAAATTAGGAATAGTGCTACCTCAAGATCCAACTATACCACTCCTAGGCATATACCCAAAATTCAAACTTTAAGACAAAGGCAGGGTTAGGTTGTAAATCCACACCCAGTTAGCTAGAACCTTCCATCATGAACCAAGTACCAAGGCCTCTGTGATAGCACTTTCTCAGCTGAAGTCACTAGACTCACAAACTCTGCTTTCCTACAGCAGAAATCCACTGCTGCCTTTCCCACAGTCCACCTAGGCAGCACACACCCAAGGCCCCAGGACAGGGTGGGAGTCAGTGTCAATACATGCCTGCAATCACACGGCCTGGAGATCCAGACCAGTTGCCCACCCAGCCAATTGCAGGGAGGGAAAACTGGGCAGGGACATTGTCCTGGAGCCACAGACTTGGGACTTAAAGCCTGGATCCACATGCAGCTGGGTCACAGCCTAGGATCTCAGCAACCGCTGAAGACCGGAGACTGTGAAGCACAGCTGCCCAGCGCTGGACATCCCAGGTGAGCCCATAGCTCTATCAAGGCAGACTGGGAACTGACACTGGAGGAGCACCCTAGAGAGCCTCCTTGTAGCATCATGCAGCTACCTCAGGAATGACAGTATCAACTCAACCTTAGCAGACCGAAGGTGGGGATGCAGAGGAGGTTGGGCGGGGAAGCCCAGGACGTCACCAGACTTTTCAGGGGAACAATATTGTTTAGTGGCCAAGTAAATTGAATTTCAAGATCCAGACACAGGAAATACCAACTTGTCCCCTAAACTTTAGGTGCCATGGACATAACTCCAGTCACCACAGGCATCAACCTTATGCATATCACTGCCAAGTATAATCCATTGGTCTAATCTGTCAGGCCCAGGAGACATAGCATGTTCCATGCCTCCTGTAAACTGCCATATCTGGAGTGTCGTACCAAAAAACTTATATGACTTAGGCCTGGAATTCTGGTCTAATCTATCCTTCAATCCTGCACTATTACAGGTGGCTCTGTCATCCAGTGGCTTAGCCTTGTGACCTATCCTAACTGAGACACTGAGACATTGAGGTGGAATTCTGAAGACAGCTATGGGGCAGACAGATTCCTAAATGTTGATCTTCCAAGATTTCCTCGAGAGGAAATCTTTCAGAAAGATTTCAGAAGGGAAAGAGCCAAGGCATAGTCTCTATCCTGGGTATACTGGCCAGGAAAAAGGTGTCTGGAGAGTCCCAATTCTTGCAGCTGTTTGTGTATTCTGTGGATCACACTTTGTATAAGTCAAGTGTAACTTGGGTGAACTCATTATCAAAGGCAGGAAACCCAAGCCAGCTACCTCTTAATAAACTAGTTATTTCTTTAAGCTTCTTATCCACAAGGTGAAGCTAGACCCTGTGGTGAGCTAAGTGCACAGTGCACTTCTTTTTTATATAAATTTTAATTTATTACAATTTATTCACTTTGTATACCAGCTGTATCCCCCTCCCTCATCTCCTCCCATGCCTCTTCCACAGTTCACTGATAGGGGAGGACCTCCTTCCCATCCACCTGACCCTAGTCTATTTGGTCTCATCAGGACAGTCTTTTATAGTCTTCCTCTGTGGCCTGATAAGGCTGCCCCTACCCCTTCAGGAGAAGGTGATCAAAGAGCCAGCCACTGAGCTCATGTCAAAGACAGCCCCTGTTCCCCTTACTAGGAAGCCCATTTGGAGACTGAGCTGCCATAGACTACATCTATGCAGGGATTCTAGCTTATCTCCATGCATGGTCCTTGGTTGGAATATCAGTCTCAGAAAAGACTGAGACTGACACAGTGCACTTCTTGAGCCCTGGGCATGTTCTCCTCCTCCTCCTCCTCCTCCTCCTCTTCTTTTTTATTTTATTTTTATTTTTTATTTTTTAATATTAATCACAGCTTATTTACTTTGTATCCCAGCCACAGCCCTCTCCCTCATTCCCTCCCAATCCCACCCTCCCTCCCTCATCTCCTCCCTGCCCCTTTCCAAGTTCCCTGATAGGGGAGGACCTCCTTCCATTCCATATGACCCTAGCTTATCAGGTCTCTTCAGTACTGGCTGCAATGTCCTCTTCTGTAGCCTAGCAAGTCTGCTCCTCCCTCGGGGTGGGGGTTTGAAGAGCTTGCCATCGAGTTCATGTCAGAAATAGTCCCTGTTCCCCTTACTAGAGAACCCACTTGGATACTGAGCTACCATGGGCTATATCCAGGCAAGGGTTCTAGGTTATATCCATACATGGTCCTTTGTTGGAGAAACAGTCTCATGAAAGACCCCTGTGCCCAGATATATTGGGTCCTTGTGGAGCTCGAACAGGAGTTCCACAAGGCTCCTCCTCTTATTATTCTTTTTAGCTAAATGAATTCCCATACATGTGTGCTTGAAACAAATGAATTCTTATGCTTTTCATCAATCTTCAGGTAAATCTTTGACTAGAATAGGTCAAATAATTTTATTCTACTATGGCAGCCTGAATAACTGAGGTAGAAATGTGATTTTATTGAAGCACTGATGTCATTGGAACCTCATTTTTTCATCATCTCTAGGTTTTGGAAGCATGATTCCAATTTTCTTCCTGGCCACTCTTTGCTTGGAGGTGGTCTCAGCTGCTCCAACACACAATCCCAGTTTCGATGCTGTATGGCAGGAATGGAAGACAAAACATGGGAAAACATACCATATGGTTGGTACCATAGAAATGTCCAGAGGCAACACAGAGACAATGGTCCTTGCTGGGGCAAGTTTATAGAGAGTTTGCATTGTGGAAGCCAGTTCCTCCCCGGCTTGACCACATGGCATGCTTTATGGACACTAATGTCTAAATACCCTATTGACATAGGGTCTGGATTCTAGCTTCCCTTGGTTCTTATTACCTGTAGCAGCAGGGCCAGTGAGGGAACTATAGGATTGGGCTTGACACACCACACACTGTGTTTATTCCAGAGTGAAGAAGGACAGAAGAGAGCAGTGTGGGAGAACAACATGAAAATGATTGAGCTGCACAATCAGGACTATCTTCAGGGGAAGCATGGCTTCAGCCTGGAGATGAATGCCTTTGGGGATCTGGTGAGTGTGACATGGGTTGCAGCACATCATACTTCCTTCCTTTGGTACCTTGTAAGTCATCTCTCTCTTTGCAATGATTTGTCTCTTTTTTCTTGAAGACCAATATAGAATTCAGAGAATTGATGACTGGCTTTCAAAGCATGGGACCCAAGGAGCAGAACCTTTTCCAGGAGCCTTTGCTGGGAGATGTCCCAAAGTCTGTGGATTGGAGAGATCATGGCTATGTGGCTCCTGTGAAGAATCAGGTAGGACACAGCACATTGTCAGGTATCACTCACTGTCCACCGTGGAGCCAGGAAGTCTTGCTGACTGTGGAGCTTCACGCAGTTCACTGCTTGTGAAATTATCATGTCATGTGTATTGCTTTGAAACACCTGTATTAATTGTGTGGGTGACAGCATTTTCTCTCTCTTCTAGGGTCCTTGTGGCTCTTGTTGGGCATTTAGTGCAGTTGGTTCCCTGGTAGGACAGATGTTCCGTAAAACAGGCAAACTGGTCCCTCTGAGTGAACAGAACCTAGTGGACTGCTCCTGGTCACAAGGGAACCATGGTTGTGATGGTGGCTTACCAGAGTTTGCCTTCCAGTATGTGAAGGATAATGGAGGCTTGGACACCAGTATGTCCTATCCATATGAAGCACTGGTAAGTAGAGTCCTATGTTGTTGTTCCATCTTAGATTTTACAAAGCAGAACATTGTGCGGACAGTGTACTGTCCTAAGAACTCATCTTTCCATGATAGAATCCATGCTATTACATCCTAAATGCTGCCAGTGGAGCATTCTTTACATACTGGTATGATTCCGTGGTTTCTGTGTAGCGTCCTCTACTTCTGTGTGTATACATGCAAACCATTCTACAAATAAGACACATTTCTCCACTGTGAAAATTTATTATCAGTAGGAATATATATGGAGTGTAGTAGAAGACACATGAGGTAGCTTCCATTAGCCACTGGCATCTACCAGCTTGTCAGGTCCTGTGACATTTTATAAACACATCTACTTGAAGGTCCACAGTAAGGAGTGTTAGTCACCCATGTGGATGACAACTCAGCTGAGTTGTAATTCTGACTCATGTTTCCCAGGAGGTAGATAGCAGTAACTTTTATTTTTTTTTTCTCTTTTGTCTTTCAAAGAATGGAACCTGCAGGTACAATCCTGAAAATTCTGCTGCTAACGTCAAGGGGTTTGTGACACTCCCATCAAGTGAAGCTACCCTAATGAAGGCTGTGGCCTCTGTGGGGCCCATCTCAGTTGGAATTGACACTAAGCACAATTCGTTCCAGTTCTATCGGGCTGGTAAGGGCCTTCCTTTTCAGTCAGCAGAAGCAAGAGTTAAGCCTCTCCCACAGCTCATCATCTCAATGACTCCAAAATTGATGTAAATATTTTGAGTTGTAGATACTACATTCAACAAGAGCAGTATTTATGTATTGTTTCCACTTGTCATTAAGAACAATCTCATTAGCATGTGCCCACCATTGTTTTATTAAATTAGCAGGATCAGGTTTTGTGTGACTTGCTTTGACTGAATTTTCTGCAGTTGCTTAATTTTTAAGACTTTAAACAAATATTCCATTTCTGTAGTTCAGTCCCAGGATGCTTCTTGACTCCCATAGTTTTGTTTTTCATGTTGTTTCCTTGGACGCACATTTTAGAAGCAGGTTGAGGTTTCTTACCTCCTTTGAAGCAAGTGTTTCCCCTGAGAATTTATGCTAATCTTTACTTTTGTTATGTTACATAAGAGCTGATGTCCCAACCCTTACTAACACCAAATCAGTCCTATCTGGGGTATACATCATTACATTGAAATTAGAGACATTTCCATGACTGTTGGTGATACGGTCACTGTGGGGTTAATGGAGCCTCTCATTCTGGCTTTGATTTTTCTCTTTCAGGCGTGTATTATGAGCCAGAGTGTAGCAGCACTCGTCTGGATCACGCTGTCCTGGTGGTTGGCTATGGTGAAGAATTAGATGGCAGGAAATACTGGCTGGTCAAGAACAGGTATAAACATCCAGAAACACTAAGGGAAAAATACTGTTTGTAGGCAGTATTTGGGTGCAGGTTTTAGCAATTTACCCCACATATTTTGAATACAGAAGTTTCAGGGTGCAGTAATCATGATAAGATTCTGGCATGGTTTGGGGAGTGTTAAAATAGAATTTGAACCACTGCATTTCTAGTTCTGAGCCAAATGTGGCTGTGGAGATGGCCTGTGTTTTCTCTGCTGTGATTCCCAAACTCAAGTGATTGATTCAACAGTTGGTGTCTGAGAGTTGACTCTGTGCCCTCTTTCATCCTGTCTGTTCTGTGTGGCCTCAGTCTCTGTGTTTCAGTGGAGACTCAATATAATGAAGCTTCTTTGCTGTGTCTCTCTACTAAATGACTAACCTATTCTTCCAGCTGGGGTAAATATTGGGGCCTGAATGGCTACATAAAGATGGCCAAAGACCGGAACAACCACTGTGGAATTGCTACCGAAGCTTCTTACCCTATCGTGTGAGCTGCTGGACAGCAAGCAGGAAGGAGTGACTGGGGAGAGCATGTGAAGAGGAGGGCTTTGCCTTCACAGACCAGCCTCTGCTGTGGGGAAGACAGCAGTTGAGTTACTGAAGGTCCATGCTACGGTGTGAATTCTGGGACATTTTACTCCAGTTAAAGGAGATTGTGAGGAACTTTGAATTAAGCTCTGATTTTTCACTATTATTTTTTCTTTTTATTAAAATTTCTTTCATACATTGTATGAAAGAAAATACACTTTATTTTAAACGTGTTTTCTCAACTCCCAACTCCTCCCAGATCCTCCGCACATCTGAACCTACCTAACTTTAATGAAACAAAAACATAAACTAAAAACCCACTAAACCTCCCCAAAAGACATGGAGTCCAATTCATGTTGGCCAACTATTCATGGGCGGGGGTCTGACTTGAGTGGTTGATGTACCCAAGACACTCCACTGGGGAAAACTGATTTTCCCTTTGCCAGTGAGAATCAATGGCAAACGGCTTCTTGAGTAGGGTAGAGCATGGGACGGAAAGCTAGGACTAGAGTTAGATAGTGTCTTCTGTACATGACGGGGAACCTAAAGCCATGAAACTGTAGCTGTGTGGCTGCCCGAACAATGACAATCTGAGCTCATATGCCAGCATACATGGAAAAATTTCACAAGGCTCCACTCTCAGATGAGGAACTTCAGGCAGCCAATGGCTGCTGAGAGCAAGAATCAGTCTTTGCAGGGAAAGAAACACCCTGATAGGTTTTACAGTCCCAAGTGGTCAGCTTTGACACTTCTTCTCAGTGTTGGGAAGCATCTGGCTTGAACCTATGTGGGCCTTTTGCTGCCACAGTCTCTGTGAGTGCATGTATTAGGTCCCACTGCCTGTCTCCTACATTTTGCTTCCATACTGCCCCTTGCCCTGCAAAGACTCCTTATCACAATGTTTCTCACAAGACAGAGGAGATGAGAGGGAAGACATGCCTAACAAGATGCTAATTATCACTGCTGGAGGATCCAGGCAGTCCTGATGAAACCTCCTGAGAGGCTAGAGTCAGAGAATAGAGAAGAAGGATCTCCACTATAGGTGGACCAGGGGAGAGGAAAGGGGGGAAGACAGAGGGAGGGTGAAACTGGTAGGAGAAGAGGGAGGAGATAAAGCTGGCATACAAAGTGAATAAATTGTAAATAATAATAGAAAAAATCATAAAGACCTTTGACAGAGTCAAAACAAAAAAGCCCAGCCCTAACTGAAGATCACAGTAAGCTTCCTAGAAGACTCATCACTGACTGCATCATGCATGCAGCTCCAGTGCTGAGTGTGCAAAACCCTTCACAATTTCAAAAGCAAAAGGGTTCCTCCAGATACTGCCAGGCTTGTCTTCCCAAGATGCCGCCCACCCAAGATGTATCTTCCCAATACGCAGGCACCATGTCATCCTACAAACAGCCCATAGGTGTCATCAAACTCCAGGAAGGTATACACAGTGCCTTAATTTGTTGTTGAGGATTTCATACATAAGAACTGTTTGCCTTTCTGCACAAGGATTGATCATCTTACTCAGGGTCCTCCTTCTTGCTTAGCTTCTTTAGGTGTACAGATTTTATTATGTTTACCCTATATTATATGTCTAATATCCACTTATAAGTGAGTACATACCATGTGTGTCTTTCTGCTTCTGGGATACCTCACTCAGGATGATCTTTTCTAGATCACACCATTTGCCTGCAAATTTCATGATTTCTTTTTTTTTTTTTAAATTACTAAGTAGTATTCTATTATGTAAATGTTCCACAATTTCTATATCTATTCCTCAGTTGAGGGCCATCTAGGTTGTTTCCACATTCTGGCTATTATGAATAAAGCTGCTATGAACATGGTTGAGCAAAAGTCCTTGTTGTATACTTGAGCATATTTTGGATATATGCCAAGGAGTGCTATAACAAGACAGACATTGGAAGAGGGAGAAAATGGAACGAGAGAGAAGCCTACTACAAAGGGCCTTTGAAAGACTCTACACAGCAAGGTATCCAAGGAGATGCTGAGACTGATAGCCAAATTTTGGGCAGAGTGTAGGGAATCGTATGAAAGAAGGGGGAGATACAAACACCTGGAGGGGACAGGAGTTCCACAAGGAAAGGAACAGAACCAAAAATCTGAACACAGGGGTCTTTTCTGACACTGAATCTCCAATCAAGGACCATGCATGGAGATAACCTAGAACCTCTGATGTAGCCCATGGCAGCTCACTCTTCAAGTGTGTTTCCTAGTAATAGGATAGGGACTGTCTCTAACATGAACTCAGTGTCTCGCTGTTTTAACACCTCCCCCTGAGGGGGGAGCACCCTTACCATGACACAGAGGAAAACAATGCAGACAGTCTTGATGAGACCTGATAGGCTAGGGTTAGAGAGAATGGAAGGAGGACCTCCCCTATCAGTGTACTGGGGCAGGGGCAGGGGAAGAGATGAGGGAGAGAGGGAGGGTAGGATTGGGAGAAGATGAGGGAGGGGGCTACAGCGGGGATACAAAGTCAATAAACTGTAATTTATTAAAAAAATCAATAGGAGGGTATTCTGGAGGGAGATCCAAGACGGTGGCGCCAGGAGGACACTCTTTTCTGACTGGCATCACAGCAAGATCTGCAAAGTGACCAGCAGATATAACTCTAGGCCCTAAAACAGGGACTGTGTTTCCCAGGTGAGAGGAAACCCCATTGTGTGGGATTCAATCAGCTTCAGGTCATCCAGCTAAACCACAGAACAGTTCCCAGGTCCCACCAGGCAGTCAGTCTTCAGCCCAGAGTCAAAGCCGCCAGCTTACTCTGATTACTGTCACAGACTTAACTATGGGCCCCACAACACCAGAGACTGGATTTTCCAGTCAAAAGAAAACCCAACGGTGCAGGAAATGATCGGGACTGACCTTAGGTCACCCATACAATCTCTGGAAAAAGACCTGGGTCCAGCGGGTGTCCAGATGCCAGCACAAAATGGGAAGCTTACCCGCCAGCACAGAGTCCTGCCTGCACACTCTGCTCGACTCAATATACCAGACAGAACTGAGGGCCCCAGGGCACCAGCTACTGACTTTCTCTGTCAGGTGGAAGCCCACAGTGAGGGGAACAGCAGGTCTGACCTCAGAGCACTCAGCCGACACTCCCCCCCCCCAAAAAAAAAAAGTTCTCAGGAAAAGTCCCTGAGTTCCTGCAAGCACCCTGATGCCCAGTTGACAAAAAGGCAGAGCCACACGCCTGTGCCTGCTTGATGTACGCGCCATTCCAGACAGACCTGTGGACCCCAAAAGACCACAGATTCGGTTCCAAACCTCAGGACACCCAGCCCAAGAAAAGTTTCTGGGTTTTCACAGGTTCTAAGCTCTGGCCTTCTACTGCACACACAAGTGCTATGCTCACCTGTAACTGATTACGGTTAGGGTACTGGGGCACACCTCTCCAACCTCAGACCTAGAAAAGCCTGAGAGCCATGGGAGCAGCCCTCAGATACTGCTCCAAGGTACGACCAGTTATCCCTAGCTAAACTGATGAAACCATGGGACTCTGATTTTTCATGAGGGCTGTACTGAGCAAATACAGCTTAAGAGCAGCAGCAGCAGCTCACTAAACTCAGAGCAAGAAACCCAGCAGCAGGACAGCCATCTTCAGGACTTCTCCTGATGAAAGGAGAGCCCTCCTGAACACCACAGTGACTACACAGGTCCATATGTCTGAGGTGAAATGTGACAACTCCTGAGAAGCACCACCATTCAGTTGACCATACTCAAAGAGCTGAGGAGATCTCCTTCAGAACCCTGCCAAGGGAATTCTCCCCACCCCAGGACTCCAGCAGGCACCACAAATTAACAGACAACACCTGAGATGGACAGATGGGTAGAGTCCATCGTAAAAGCACAACCAACAAAAAGCAAAGCAGTATCACATCCCCAGAACCCAGGTATCAGGGGGTAAGTAGCCCTGGACACCATAACATAAGTGAAATTCAATAAGATGGCCTTACATCTATGCTTATGAAGAGGTTAATGGAAGAAACAAATAAAATGGGTAAAGAATTAGAGGAAGATATAATCAAACAGATTTTAGGCATCTGTAAAGAAATACAGGAAGATGCAGTCAAACAGTGTTTGTGGCTTTCAGAGAGGAAATGATTAAATCACTGAAAGAAATAAAAGAAACACAGGAATGTTCAAACAAACAGGTGAAGGAATTGAAGAAAAAAAAGGAAAATACAGTCAGACAGGTAAAGGAATTCAACAAAATGGTTGAAGACCTGAAGATAGAATTGGAAAAATTAAAGAAAACACAAATGGAAGAAATCATGGAGAGGGAGAATTTAGGAAAGAAAACAGAAACTACAGAGGTAAGGATAACCAACAGACTACAAGAGATGGAACAAAGAATCTCAGGTATGGAAAATACAATGGAAGAAATTGTTGTATCCATCAAAGAAAATAATAAATGTAAAAAATTCCAAAAACAAACCATTCAAGGAATCCAAGACAACATGAAAAGACAAAACCTAAGAATAATAGGAACAGAGGAAAAAGAAGGTTCCTGTCTGCAAGGTCCAGAAAATATTTTCAACAAAATCATAGAAGAAAATTTCCCCAACTTGCAGGAGAGGCCTATAAGCATATAAGAGACCTAAAGAACACCTAATATATTAGGCCAGAAAAGAAAATCCTCCCATATATACCACTCCTAGGCATATATCCAAAAGATGCTCAATTACACAATAAGTACATTTCCTCAACCATGTTTGTAGCAGCTTTATTCATAATAGCCAGAACCTGGAAAAAACCCAGATGTCCCTCAACTGAGGAATGGATACAGAAACTGTGGTACATTTATACCAATGGAATACTACTCAGCAATTAGAAACAAGAAAATCATGAAATTTGCAGGCAAATGGTGGGATCTAGAAAAGATCCTCCTGAGTGAGGTATCCCAGAAGTAGACAGACACACATAGTATATGCTACTTATAAATGGATACTAGATCTATAAGATAGGATAAACATACTAAAATCTGTACACCTAAAGAAGATAAACAAGAAAGAGGACTCCGGGTAAGATGATCAATCTTCACGTAAAAAGACAAATGGGATGGTCATTGGAAGAAGGAGAAAACAAGTAACAAGACAGGAGCCTACGGCAGAGGGCATTTGAAAGAATTTATCTAGGAGTATATCAAAGCAGATGCTGAGACTCATAACCAAACCATCAGCAGAGTGCAGGGAATTGTATGAGATAAGGGGGAGTTAGTATGACCTTGAGAGGACAGGAGCTCCACAAGGACAAAATATATCTGGGCACAGGGGTCTTTTTCTGAGACTATATCTCCAACCAAGGATCATGCATGGATATAACCTAGAAACCCCTGCTGTGAGGTAGCCCATAGGAGCTTAGTATACAAGTGGGTTTCCTAGTAAGGGAAACAGGGACTGTCTCTGATATGAACTCAATGACTGGATCTTTGCCCTCCCCCTCACAAGGGAGGAGCAGTTTTGCTAGGCCACAGAGGAGAACACTGTAGCCAGTCCTGAAGAGACCTGATAAGCTAGGATCAGATGGAAGGGGAGGAGGACCTCCCCTATCAGTAGACTTAGAGAGGTGCAGGAAGGAGATGAGGGAAGGAGGGTGAGACTGGGAAGGAGTCAGGGAGAGGACTACAGCTGGGATACAAGGTAAATAAACTGTAACTAATATGAATAAATTTTAAAAAGAAAAGCATCTCTCCACATAATAACCAAAACAGTAAGTATACAGAACAAAGAAAAAATGCTAAAAGCTGCAAGGGAAAAAGGCCAAGTAACATATAATGGCAAAACCATCAGAATCACACCTGACTTCTCAACAGAGACTATGAAAGCCAGAAGGGCCTGGACGGATATCATGCAGACACTAAGAGAACACAGATGTCAGCCCAGGGTACTCTACCTAGCAAAACTCTCAGTCCTCATAGATGGAGAAAACAAGATTTTCAACAACAAAAACAAATTTCAACAATACAGACACACAAATTCAGTGTTACAGAAGATACTAAAAAGAAAAATTCAACCCAAGAAAACTAACTGCTTTCAAGAAAACACAGGAAATATATACCTCACTACAGCAAAACAAAAAGAAGCCAAGCACACAAACACACTACCACAGCCAATATCAATATCAAAGGATCTAATAGCCACTGGTCATTAATCTCTCTCAACATCAATGGACTCAGTTCTCCAATAAAAAGACACTGACTAACAAAAAGGATGCATAAACAAGACTCAACAGTCTGTTGCAAACGAGAAACACACCGAAGTCACAAAGATAGACAACACCTGAGAGTAAAGAGTTGGAAGATGATTTTCCAAGCCAATGGACCCAGGAAGCAAGCAGGAATAGCCAGTCTAATAGCTAATAAAATAGACTTTCAACACAAATTGATATAAAGAGATGGGAAAGGACACTTCATACTCATCAAAGGAAAATTCCACCAGGAAGACTTCAAAATCCTGAACATCTATAACCCAAATACAAGGACACCCACATTTGTAAAAGAAACATTAATAAAACTTAAAGCACACATAGATCCCCACACATTAGTAGTGGGAGACTTCAACACTCCACTCTCAACAAAGGACAGGTCAACAAAACAGAAATTAAACAAAGAAACAATAACTCTAACACAGGTCATTAATAAAACGGACCTAACAGACATCTACAGAACTTTTCACCCAAACACAAAAGAATTTACCTTCTTCTCAGCACCTCATGGATACATTTCCAAAACAGACCATATAGTTGGTCACAAAGTGAGCCTCAACAGATACAAGAAGATTGAAATAATCCTTTGTATTTTATCTGATCACCATGGACTAAAGCTGAAACCTCAACAACAACAGAAATCGCAAAAATCTTACAAGCACATGGAAACTGAATAACTCGCTGCTCAATGACAGATGGGTCAGGGGAGAAATAAAGAAAAAATTAAAGACTTCTTAGAATTCAATTAAAATGAAGGCACAACATACCCAAATGTATGGAACACAATGAAAGCAGTGCTAAGAGGAAAGTTCATAGCACTAAGTGCCTTCAAGAAGAAATTTGAAACATCTCATTCAAGCAACTTAATGGCTCACCTAAAAGCCCTAGAGAAAAAAGAAGCAGATACACCAAAGAGGAGTAGAGGGCTGAAAATGATCAAACTCGGAGCTGAAATAAAAAATGAGAAACAAATAAAACAATTCAAAGAATCAGTGAAACCAAGAGCTGTTTCTTTGAGAAAATCAACAAGATAGACAAACCCTTAGTCAAACTAACTAAAAGGCAGAGAGACACTATCCAAATTAACAAAATCAGAAATGAAAAGGGAGACATAACAACAAACACTGAGGAAATCCAAACAATCATTAGGACTTACTTCAAAAGTCTATATGCAACAAAATTTGAAAATCTAAATGAAATGGACAATTTTCTTGATAGATTCCATTTACCGAAGCTGAATCAAGACCAGGTAAATCAATTAAATACTCTTATATCTCCTAAGGAAAGAGAAGCAGTCATCAAAAGTCTCTCATCCAAAAAAAGAAAGAAAAAAAAAAAAACCAAGGCCAGATGGTTTTAGTGCAGAATTATAACAGACCTTCAAAGAAGATTCCAATTCTCTTCAAACTATGCCACAAAATAGAAACAGAAGGAACATTACCAAACTCATTCTATGAAGCCACAGTCACTTTGGTACCTAAACCCCACAAAAACACAACAAAAAAAAGAGTATTTCAGGATAATCTCCCTTATGATCATTGATGCAAAAATACTTAACAAAATACTTGCAAACCAAATCCAAGATCACATCAAAGATATCACTGACTATGACCAAGTAGGCTTCATCCCAGGTATGCAGGGGTGGTTCAATATATGGAAATCCATTAATGTGATCCACCATCTCAACAAATTGAAAGAAAAAAAACACATGATAATCTCCTTATGTACCAAAAAAGCATTTGACAAAAATCCAACACCCATTCATGTTTACAGTATTGGAGAAATTAGGGATACATGGCACATACCTAAACATAGTAAAGGCAATATACAGCAAGCCTATAGCCAAAATCAAACCAAACAGAGAAAAACTTAGAGAAATTCCACTGAAATCAGGAACAAGACAAGGCTACCCACTCTCTCCATATCTCTTCAACATAGTTCTGGAAGTCCTTGCTAGAGCAATACGACAATTAAAGGAGATCAAGGAGATACAAATTGGAAAGGAAGAAGTCAAATTATCACTATTTGCAGATGATATGATAGTATATCTGAGTGACCCCAAAAATTCTACCAGGGAATTCCTACACCTGATAAACACCTTCAGCAAAGTGGCTGGATACAAAATTAACTTTTAAAAAAATCCATAGCCCTCCTGTATTCCAAAAACAAATGGACTGAGAAAGAAATTAGAGAAACAACACCCTTTACAATAGCCACAAAGGACCTAAAGTACCTTGGTGTGAACCTAACCAAGCAAGTCAAAGACTTGTATAAAAAAATGTCAAGTCTCTGAAGGAAGAAATAGAAGAAGATATCAAAAGATGGAAAGATCTCCCGTACTCATAGCTTGGCAGGATTAACATAGTAAAAATGGCCATCTTACCAAGAGCAATCTACAGAGTCAATGCAATTCCCATCAAATTCCCAACACAATTCTTTACAGATCCAGAAAGAAAAATTCTCAACTTCGTATGGGATAACAAGAAACCCAGAATTGCTAAAACAATCCTCTATAGTAAAAGATCTTCTGGAGGTATCTCCATCCCTGATCTTAGGCTGTACTATAGAGCAACAATAGTAAAAACTGCATTGTATTGGCATAGAAACAGAATGGTGGATCAATGGAATCAGATAGAAGACCCAGAAATAATTGGAAACCTTATGGACACCTGATCTTTGACAAAGATACCAAAACCATACAATGAAAAAAAAATAGCATCTTCAATAAATGGTGCTGGTCTACCTGGGTGTCTTACATGTAGAAAAATGCAAATAGATCCATACTTATCACCCTGTACAAAACTACACTCCAAGTGGATCAAAGACCTCAACATAAAGTCAGACACACCAAACCTGTTAGAAGAAAAAGTGGGGAAGAACCTTGAACTCATTGGCACAGGAGACAATTTCCTGAACAGAACACCAACAGCACTAAGAGCAGCAACTGATAAATGGGACCTCATGAAACTGAAAAGCTCCTGTAAAGCAAAAGACACTGTCGTCAAAACAAAAGGACTGCCTACAAATTGGGAAAGGTTCTTCACCAACTCTATATCTGACAGAGGGATAATATCCAGTATAAATAAAGAACTCAAGAGGTTAAACAGCAACATATCAAGTAATCCAATTAAAAGATGGAGTACAGAGCTAAACAGAGAATTCTTGATAGAGGAATATCGTATGGCAGAGAAACACTTTAAAGAAATATTCAATGTCCTTAGTCATCAGGGAAATTCAAATCAAAAGGACCCTGAGATTTCACCTTACACCCATCAGAACGGCTAAGATCAAAGACTGAAGTGACAACACATGCTGGAGAGGATGTGGAGAAAGGGGACCCTCCTCCACTGCTGGTGGGAATGTAAACATGTACAACCACTTTGGAAATCAATCTGGTGCTTTCTCAGACAATTAGGAATAGCTCTTCTTAAAGATCCAGCTATACACTCCTAGGCATATATCCAAAAGATGCTCGAGTATACAACAACATTTGCTCAACCATATTTGTAGCAACTTTATTTGTAATAGCCAGAAGCGGGATTCAGCCCAGATGCCCCTCAATTGAGGAATGGATACAGAAATTGTGGTACATCTACACAATGGAATACTACTCAGCAATTAAAAAAAAAAAAAAACACAAGGAAATCATGAAATTTGCAGGCAAATGGTGGGAACTGGAAAAGATCATCCTGTGTGAGGTATCCCAGAAGCAGAAAGACATACCTGGTATGTACTCACTCATAAGTGGATACTAGACATATAATATAGGATAAACATACTAAAATCAGTACACCTAAGGAAGCTAATCAAGGAGGACTCTGGCTAAGATGCTCAATCCTCTTTCAGAAAGGCAAAGAGGATGGACATCAGAGGAGGGAGTAAACAGGGAACAGGACAGGAGCCTACCACAGAGGGCCTCTGAAAGGCTCTACTCTGCAGGGTATTGAGGCAGATATTCAGACTCATAGCCAAACTTTGGGCAGAGTGCAGGGAATCTTAAGAAAGAAGTGGGAGACAGTAAGACCTGGAGAGGACAGGAGCTCCACAAGGACAGTGACAGATCCTAAAAGTCTAGGCACAGGGGTCTTTTCTGAGAGTGATACCCAGGCAAGGACCACTCATGGAGATGGGCTGGAACCCCTGCACAGAAGTAGCCCATGGCAGTTCAGTGTCCAATTGGGTTCCATACTAATGCGGACAGGAATTGTCTCTGACATGAACTGATTGGCCTGCTCTTTGATCACCTCCTCCTGAGGGGGGGAACAGTCTTACTAGGACACAGAGGAAGACAATGCAGCCAGTCCTGATGACACCTGATAGACTAAGATCAGAGGGAAGGGGAGGAGGACCTCCCCTATCAGTGGACTGTGAAGGTGCATAGATGGGGAAGAGGGAAAGAAGGAGGGTGGGATTGGGAGAGGAGGAGGGAGGGAGAGGTACAAGGGGGGATACAAAGTGAATAAATTGTAATTAATAAAATATTTAAGCAAATAAAATCAATTTTTTTATTTTTCTATTAATTAGAGTTTATTTACTTTTTACCTCAGCTCTATCTTTTTTAAAAGATTTTAAAAAGTGAAATAAAATAAAAATAATTTTAAAATCAAAAAAAGAAAAAAAAACTGTATCTACATCATTTCCCATCCTTCCTCTCCCCCTTCATTTCCTCTTGTGACTTTCTGGCTCTCTCAGAGTCAGAACTTCTTCTTTTATCACTATTATTATACATAAAAGACAGGATGGATTTAGAGTTGCTTGTACATACATGTGTTTAAAGCTGACCACCTAAGACTTTATAATTCATCCAGGGTCTTGCCCCTGCACAAGACTGATTCTCCCTCTCAGTGGCCATTGGTTGCCTGGAGTTCTTCACCTGAGAGGGGAGTCTTGTTAAATATCCCCATCTATGACCTTTACTTTCTTTGGAGATGCATTATAATCCTATGTGACACAATTCCGTTGAAGTTATGCTCTTGCAAGGGTGCATGTGTGCTCCCACACACATACTTACATATACTGTGTATGTATTTTTAAGAAAACATAAGACAATGCTTCCCTTTGGGTTTTTCAGTCACCCTTAATTTTATTCATCCTGCTCCTTCCTTTCTCTGTCCTCACTACCCTGCCTCCGGGCTCCTTTGTTAAACCTCCCTTTCTTGTCTCAGCCCCCACTTCATAGCAGCTATGAACTGCCATTGCCCTCTCTAGAGTACTTTTCCCTCCCCAGGGTCCCTTTTTACTTTCCTGCTCTCTGTGGACACTCCAGGTTGTATACTCATATCTAAATATTAGGAGCTGGGATCTACAAATAAACCAGAACATGAATCACTTGTTTTCTGCTCTGGTTCCCTCACTCAGTAATATATATCTCTATCTCTATCTCTATCTCTATCTCTATCTCTATCTCTATCT
>NW_026596117.1:28718545-28782987 GCF_907164565.1 Psammomys obesus | reverse complement strand
TATCTCTATCTCTATCTCTATCTCTATCTCTATCTCTATCTCTATCTATATCTATATCTATATATTGCTTTCTTCCATTTACCTCCAAATTTATTTATTTTATTTTTCTTTTCCTTTTCTTCCCTTTCTTATTTTCTTTCTTTTGTCCTTTCTTCTCTTTTTTTCCTTTCTTCCTTTCTTCTTATCTTTGCTTTCTTTTTTCCAGCCAGGATTTTACTATGTACACTTAGCTGAACTGAAACTCACTATATACACCAGGCAGACCTTGAGTTCAAGGTTCCTCTGTCTTCCAAGTACTGGGATTAAATGGCTGCCATACCATGGTGATTTAATATTTGCTTACAACTGAATAAAATTGTATTCATACATATGTATTGAATTTTGTATATTCAATAAGAAATAATGGACATTTAAGTTTTCCTATCCATTTACTATTTATTATGTGAAGAACATGGCTGAGCCTATATGGACAAAGAAGTATGTGAAATCCTTCAGGCACTTGCCAAGACGTACTATACCTAGATAGAGTGGTAGATTGTTTTCTTAGCATTTTAATATTTTTCATTCTGGCTTCCATAGTGACCTCATCAATTTCTGCTCCCATGGGCAGTAAATAAGTGTTTCCTGTTCTACATATCCATTTATTTATTTGTAATCAGACATAGAGGATGATTTAAGAGAAAACCTCTAAGTAGCTTAATCGGAATTTTCCTAAATGATCTTACATTCACAGTTTTAAAGATCTTTTTAAAGCATTTTTATTTCTTCTCTTTAGGACTCTGATCATATTTATGACCCCTTCCCCCCTTGATCCTTTGTTTTCTAACTCTGTTAGAGATCTTGGAATAGTCTGGATAAAAATCCTAATGGGGTGCTCAGTTGGCAAAGATTGTTTTTCACTTTTTGGACTTCCTTTTTGATGTTTTGACTGTTTCCAATGCCTTACAGAAGCCTCATAGATTTTTAAAGTCCCATTTGTCAATTGTTATTCTTAAATCCTGTGAGAATGGAGTCCTATTCAGGACTATACCTACAGGGGAGTTATTGTCTATGTTTTCTTCTGGCATTTTAGCTTTGCAGGTTCCGCCTGGACCTCTCTGTACTTTTTTTAACTTTTATTAATTATACTTTATTCATTTTGTATCCCCCCATAAGCCCCTCCCTCCTCCCCTCCCGGTTCCCCCCCTTTTCTGCATGCATACCCTTCCCCAAGTCCACTGATAGGGGAGGTCCTCCTCTCCTTCTTTCTGATCTTAGTCTATCAGTTCTCATCAGAAGTGGCTGCATTGTACTTTTGAAAATAATTTTATGCATCGTGATAGACACAGGTTTGATTTCACTTCACTGTATGTGGACACCAAGGATTCCCACCTCTGTGTGGGAGAGTCTATCATCTCAGTGTTCACTGATACAGCTCCTTAAATACTGAGTCAGGAGCTGGGTGACCAGGGGTAGAGCCAAGCAACAGATTGTGAGACCCTGGTTTGTACAGAAACCCTGGAAACAACAAGACACATGCCAGCCATGATGAAGATCAAGGGGTATGCTTAGTCAGAATATCTTTTGAAACAAAAAAGGAAGACCCAGATCACTTAGTTAATGCTGTTTTTTGTTTGTTTGTTTGTTTGTTTGTTTGTTTTTTCCTGATGAAACCTGGAAGGATTTTATAGAGTGTTTCTATACCAGAAAAATGAAAAAGTGACGTGAAAACTTCACTGTCCAAAAACTCTGAAAGGAATTAACTAGATCCATGGAGAGGACAAAAATCTCAAATCCTACATGTAATTAAATGGGGTGATGATATCTCAGTTTGACTGCAGGTTCCTCAAATATAAGGGATGCACCAGTGATTAGACCACGGTGATTCTTCATCGCAGAGCATAGCAAGAAAGAGAATCAAGAAGATGGCAAGAAATTTGAGCAGGAGCTATCATTGCTTCCAGGAAGCTGCTGCACGTCCTTCCACCTAAGATCCCTGCCTCCCCAATCCACTTTTTTCTTAGACAAGGTTCCATTAGATAGCCCTCACTCTCCTGGAAGTGGCTATCTAGACCACTAGGCCAGGCTGGCCTCACATGCACACGGATCCTCCTAGCTCTGCCATTCAGGGCTAGAATTCAAATGTGCACAGTCATTCTGGGCTCAACCAATGAACTGAATCTCTTCCATAGAGGTAATATTGTAGAGACTCACTCTACAAGAAATGATGACAAGACTGTGCTGGGGATTGGGCTGAAGAACTGGAGGAAAGGTTGAAGACCCACCGTTTGTGCCACTTTAAACTCGGGCACATCCCCTAAGCTGGCAGATGTTACTTCTCACCCTTTGGGGGAAACCTCAAATTTATTCACAAGTTCATGGCAACTCCTAGGAGAAAAGAGCTTCCTAGAACACAGGTGCTTGCAGAGCCCCTCCGGGTGGGAGGAAACCATCTCCCACACTTCATGGTTACAGAGAGTAGTTCACAAGTAAGTCCAAGTTCAATGCACTTTAGTATAGTACAGTGAGGGTCTACCCGTGTACCACTGGTAAGTGGTATAGTGTACCATGTAGTACACAGTCTTCCAGACTAACTCAGTGATAGTGAGGTTGGTCTTTGGATGCCATGTCATTTCTCAAGGATAGGCCAATTATTGAACAGGAAATTCTGAATGAGACTGCCTATATCAAAATTTTTCTCTTAATCATCTTTTTTATTGTTTAGGTTTAATTTATTACTTTAAATGGGCTAGTGTTTCCATGTATGTCTGTGTACCATGTTCATGCCCAAATATGTCACTAAATCTTATGTGGTTGTGGGTGCTTCCTATAACTTTTTTTTGGTGGGGGGGCAGTCATATGTGCTGTCCAGCCCTTATGTCTCCTGCAGTAGAGGCTGAAGTTGTCAATGCTCCAAAGCTGCTGCCGGAGATGAGCCTGCACTTGGGGTATGCTGAGGGTATGTTCTTGTCCAGGGCTCCTCATTTGTGTCTTACACTTTCTTTTCAATGCAGATATTGCTGTCATGATTTAGAATGGAACTCTGTGTGGGATATTTTGTAATTTGAGGTATCAAAGTTAAGAAACTTCGGCAAAATATTCTTATCTGTGAAGTCTGTTTTCCACCACAGTCAGAATAATTATAGATTATTTTGCTTTTGCAGAGAGCAAAACACAAATAAAAAGATCACACAGACCTGGAGCTCCTGTATGAAGTGAGAATCTCTGTGTCTCCTAGCACAGTGATTGGGACCTGACTAGTCAGCAAGAGCATGGGATCTTTGTGTAACTGATCAGCCCTTCACAAAATCCTGGGAGAAAAAGCAGAAACGTCAATTATCTTCCTTCTACCTCTTGTCTGAAAATGGTAATTACATGAAATGGTAATCTGTGGACATGTGGAGTAGGTCTTCAAAAAGATAAACATACATGTTCTTTCCAAAACTTATACCCAGGAAAAAAAATGCATGTGAATGCAAAATCCCACGCACTAATGTTCTGCCACCATTACACATGATATCCAAGAATTTGGGAAGAAACAAAAGCCTCTCCAGTATAGAATGGATAAACAAAGTGTGTATCCACATAAAGAAATGTGGTCAGCCCTGAAATCATGTAAAGTACCGATGCCAGCTACAGAATGGGTGGGCTATAAAAGCCTCTTCTTGGATATGCCAGACACATAAGGCTGCATAATTTATGAATCTTTTTATGACATGTATAGATCAGACGAGCTCATAGAGAAAAAGGGTAGTTTGTGGAAATGTAGAGGAGGGGAATTGAGACTAAAAGTGACCAATAAATCTTGGACAAATTCTGATATACTGTAAGTGTACCAGATCTAGAGGACAGTGATGGATACATAACACGGGGACTGCAATGCCAAGTTCATGGGACCCTCAGAGACCACCAGGAGACAACTCGATGCAATTGCAAGAGAGCTTTATTATGAAAACGATCAAAGTCGGGACCCAAGTCTCACTGACACAGCAGTAGAGAAGTGGGACCCTGAGCTCTGAGGGAACAGGATTTTTAAAGGGAAAGTCTGTGATCAGGGAGTTTCCATGGCAGCAAGCAGGGGGGCACAAGTCCTAGCATTACAGAATTAGATGAATTTTAGCAGGGCAGGGTGACCTTTTCTGAGGCACACAATCACAATGACAATGACAATTCATATAATCACAATGGCTATTTTTCTAAACCACATCTGAAACATTGAGGAGAATTTTCCCACCCGATTCCCAACCGATTCCCATTGATTATTGCCAGGGAGTTTGTCTCTACTTTCTATGAAGCATTTATTCTGTTATATTTCCTGGAGGCTGTTGCTAGGAGAGTTAACTTTGTTTTCTGCCAGGTGTACATTCTGTGATATTTCCTGTACCTGAATTCAGTTCCCAGTCAAGATCTTTATTTCAAAATGGAGTTGTAGTCAGGCTAACTTAAACTCTTCATGACAATCAATTAACCACAGCACTCTCATTAAAGATGGGAAATTTGTGTTAAGTACAGTGTGCCCACACAAGTAATGATATATATTATCTGCACAAAAGTACAAACATACAAAGTACATAACAAAGCCAAGCTTGAAACCAATGCCCTCTGGGCCCATGGTGAGGAGAGTCAAGACTTTTGTTTGGACACAGCCAGGTGCACACATGCCTGACCTGGGTGTTCCAGGGGAAAGATGTCCCCAGCTCTGAGGAACGGTTACTCTTGGCAGTGGAATATTTGCTGGAGGAGAATGATGCTGTGGTGGGGCTGGTGCAGACGGTGTCACCACGAGCACAGCTTTTCACACCTGCTCCTCCTGTCATTCTTGCACAACCCCTGGGACAGCACCTCACAGACAGTGGGTCAGAATCACATGGAAGGCCCAGGAGCAATGAGTGCTGAGCTCCATGCTGTATCTGATCCTGTGGACCAACAAAAGGGTCCAAGAAGGTGGTGTTCTAGCAAGTTCCCAAGAATGCACATGCTGGTGATTGTGGACTTCACAACTAAAATCATTTCCATTGCAGATAAGCAGGTGTGAGTGATTACTGCGGTGAAGATGGAGGTCACAGGTGGTGTCATACACCTTCTTCATAAGGGAAAGTAATTTCCATGCAAATTAGACCAGCAGAAACCAGAAACACAACCAAGCTTTTGAGTCTTCACTTGTATCCCTCCTCCCAGCCCTAACCTCTTGCTTTGTATGTTCAGTTCTAGAAGCATGAGGGCACTAGAAGGAGTGGAATGTGAATCCCAAGGTCCTAGAATATGAATAAGCAAGCCCCCTACCCTCCAAAAAACATTGCTTCATTTGATGAGGGTGCCTTCTCGCATGGTTCAATGCAAGAAAAAAATAGGACTCAGAAGAATGTGTGTGTATGTTTGTGTGTGTGTGAGAGAGAGAGAGACAGACAGATGACAGACAGATGTACATTTAAACAGAGAAAGAATAGGAGTTTATGGAAAAATAGTAATTAAAAGAGAAAGAAGAGGTCATGAATTTGAGCAGAAGTGCAAAGCAGAGGAATTGGTGGCAGGAGAGGAGAGCTTGTGAATACAGTAAGCATTTCGAGAACTCATAAAAATGAAAATAAATGTAAGTTTAATATAAAGATATTAATTGCAGGTGAAGGACAGTTTAAGGGAAATTTGCTCCATGGCACTCAATAGCATGGCTGGGAAGACTTCATTAAAGACCATGAGGACAGTCCCAGCTGCCATGGTGGTGAGGTCCTGCAGTGAGGAAGCCATCTGCAGCAACAGCCCCAATGGAAGGGAATGTGGGTTTGTAGCCAAGGGGCCCAGTAGGGCTCAGTACATGAGAATACCAACAGGAGGCATCAGAATGAGGGGGTGCTGTTCAGCACAACTGCAGGATTGTTGCTGCAGACAGGCCGGCATGAGCACATGCTGTCTGGGGCACAAGGAGCAAGAAGAACCCGCTCAGAGGGGGAGTGTGACCAGACAAGTCTGGGGAGGACTGAGCTCCTGCTGTAATGACATTCTGGTTCCTGGTCATAACCACATGTAACAGGAAAGGGCATAGTGGGACAGTGTGATGTGATTTGGGCCTAGCATCATTCCACAGATTTCGTATGAACAAGTGTTTCAGTGACTGATATGAATATCGGTGCCTTCAGTTCTCTTGTTTAAATTTTCTTCCCTACATCTCCAAAAGTTGAGTTCTGTGGTTTAGTTTTAAAGTTGGAGCACTTTGGGCATGGTAGGGGAAGTTGTCATAGTTTTTTCACCTGTTACAGAAGTCATGCTTGAAATTGACCCAGGTTTAATCAATTACTTTGGTAAAATTTTATGAGTACAGCTTCTAGCATTTTGAGAAGGAACAAGCTCACAGCAAAGACCCTGACCCTCTGGCTCTTACAGTCTTTATGCTCTCCTTTTCCAAGTGTTCCCTGGGACTTGAGTGTGAGAGTGTTATGTAGATGTACCCATTTGGACTGGGCTCCACTACTCAGCATTTTGATTGCTTGTGGTTTCCTGGGAGATAGATATATATATATGCAAATACATATAAGCATGTAAAAACAATTCATGAAAAAAGAAGCTATGAAGTTGAAGGACAGTTTGTAAGCTCAGATTTGATGGGGAATCCACAACCTTGCTGGAATGTGATTTCCCAAAAGCTTCTGATTCCAGTGGAAAGTGCAGCTAGGTGTGTCTGCTCAGGATCTTCTTGTCTCTCTGCAACATTCCTTCCTCCTGGGTGTGGGCAAACCCTCTGGCAGGAAGGTCTGCTATCTTGCTTGCTGATAGGCTAGCTTAGAGAAGCCCTGCAGAGGCAGCTAGGGGAAGAAATGCTGGGCGGGAGGCTATGGGAACATTTCTAGAGATGTGTAGCTTTGCAGGAAATGGATTCTTATTTCCCAGAATCAAGCAGAGCTGTGTATGCACCTAAGGCCAAACATAGTGGCCTCAGTGTTGAAGAGGATTTTTTTAATTGATTTTGGATGTAACATAAAGTTGATAAGAAAAACCGAATTTGATCAATGTTTAAAATTTTAGTAAGTAATACTATCAACACTGAAAAAAAAATCCACCCAAATGTCTAATATATTTAAATGTTATGTACCTGGAAATTAGTTGAAACTCCAAATGTAAAAAAAGAACTAACAAACAAGTAAAAATCCCACACTGTCTGAAGGCTTGAAAGGTAAAATGTCTATCTCTGAGTCCTTAGGTCAAGTACTCAGAACCCACTCGCTAAAAAGGGACATTACCAGAAGTTGTCTTTTACTTAATGCAGGAGACACATACATTTTGGGGTGTGTATGTGTATGTGTGTGTGTGTGTGTGTGTGTGTGTGTGTGTGTGTGTGTGTGTATACATACATTTGAAACTCCTAAAACTCACCAAAGCCACAAAATAAATAAAGCAATAAAGAACTATTAGAGAATTCCCTATTAGTAAGATACCGATGCGAACTGAGGCACTGAAACGATTCTCCACAGCACTGATTCTTGAGAAACACAGCTCAGAACCTCCTCACACAGTGGGAAAGGCCTCTTCAGAAATAGAAGCAGGAGGCAACATTTGTCAGGGGAGAGCACCCTTGGGCATGGCTGGTGGTAAAGCATAGTGGTGCCTGCTCTGTTGGACTGTGGAGAAAATTGAAGAGAGAATTAGACCCTGAGCTGCCCTTTTGAATGTGTACCCAAGAGATTAAGGCAGAGGTTGAAACATGTTTATCACTTAAGGTATAAAGGCAGAACAAAGGTCCAGCAAGGAACTAAACACATAAACACATAAACAAAGCCCAAGATCTCCATATTGGAGGAGTAACACAAATGCAGGAAACATGGACTGACATATGCTATGGGGGCTGCTCATGCTGTAATGGTCATATCCCTTCATACAATTGAAATAGCAATTTACTTTCAACAAGCTGGAGTGTAAAGGGTGATACAGGCTTTCTACCTGTAGCCATTCTTAAACGCAAACACAGAGAATTGAGTAGTGGGTGCTAGACTGGAGAGAGAGGAGATACTTACTGAGAACAGACTTTCAGTTTAGGGATACAGAATAATAGACTCTGGAGATCTATGGTCCTGACAGTTGCAAGACAGTATGTATGTTGCTAATTCCAAAGATGTGCTGCTGAAAGGTTGATTTACATGAGACCCTGGTGTATCACAATGAAAAAGTTATAGGTCTGATTTTGTTTCTAAATAGAATATCAATATAGTCTTAAATAAACAGAAGCTTATAGCTAAGAATGTCATATGACTCCAAGCTTTGTTTTTGTTTTTGTTTTCTCAAAACAGAGTTTCTCTCTGTAGCCTTGGCTATCCTAGACTCACTTTGTAAAGCAGACTGGCCTCAAACTCACAGAACTCCACCTGCCTCTGCCTCCCCATCTGCTAGGATTACAGGCATGCACCACTGCCCTGCTGCTGACTCCAAGCTTTAATCAAAGAACTCAGAACATGATTAGCAAAGGCTGTTTGAGAAAGATCACAGCGATATTTCACTAAAAATTGTTTTCCACAATGTGAGTAAATGAGGATTGAGAACAGCTGTGGTTTATTTTTCTCAATTGCACAATGAGAAGAGCTATTACTCCTCATTTTTATTAACAAATGCTTCTCTCACCTAAAGAGTTTCCAAACCCTATCTCACTCCTAGCATTAGCCTCTGTAATACTCCGAAATTCAACCCTAAGGCAGCATTTGAGAAAACATAATGTAAACTCAGAGGTAAATGCAAAAAAAGACTCCAAAATACCAGTCACTTTCCTATCCTTCACCTAGGTTTGTGCAGACACCTCACAACGTCTGCTGTAGTTGAAGATATGAGAGAAGGGAGACAGAAATGAACAGACAGCGTGAAATGAGTGACAGGTGGCCCGCAGTCTCAGAACACCCTCAGCCCAGATCATCTCTGGATTTGCATTGGCCATCTCCTAAAGATTCTTAGAAACACAGTTATCTTCCTCCCAAACAATGGGGAGAATGAGCCCATTCTGTACCCACCAGAGGACCTAGCTTAGCTGTCAATTAAAGGAGACACTAGAATAGAACAGCTCACAGGGCAGCACTGGAAATTATTTTAACCAAAATCTCTACCTCAAAGGCAAATTCAGGGTCGTAAATCCACACCCAGTTAGCTAGAACCTTCCATCATGAACCAAGTGCCAAGGCCTCTGTGATAGCACTTTCTCAGCTGAAGTCACTAGACTCACAAACTCTACTTTCCTACAGCAGGAACACACTGCTCCCTTCCCCACAGTCCACCTAGGCAGCACACACCCAAGGCCCCAGGACAGGGTGGGAGTCAGTGTCAATACATGCCTACAATCACACGGCCTGGAGATCCAGTCCAGTTGCCCACCCAGCCAATTGCAGGGAGGGGCAACTGGGCAGGGACATTGTCCTGGAGCCACAGACTTGGGACTTAAAGCCTGGATCCACATGCAGCTGGGTCACAGCCTAGGATCTCAGCAACCTCTGAAGACCGGAGACTGTGAAGCACAGCTGCCCAGCGCTGGACGTCCCAGGTGAGCCCATAGCTCTATCAAGGCAGACTGGGAACTGACACTGGAGGAGCACCCTAGAGAGCCTCCTTGTAGCATCATGCAGCTACCTCAGGAATGACAGTATCAACTCAACCTTAGCAGACCGAAGGTGGGGATGCAGAGGAGGTTGGGTGGGGAAGCCCAGGACGTCACCAAATCTTTCAGGGGGCCAGGTGTGTACAAAGTATCAATAATGTGAAATCAGGTAAACTGATCCCTCTGTGTGAGCAGAACCTAGCAGGCTGCCTCTAGTCACACAGGCACAGGAAGAACCAGCTTTTTCTATATATAAGCTACCATGATCATCACTCCCTATGCCAGAAGGGATCATCATTGTCATGTAAACCAAGGTCAGGGACAATTCTCTGGTCTCATCTGGCAGGTGCCCAAGGAATAGCCTGTGGCTTGACTCTTGCATGACCCTTTCTGAAATGCCTCATGCAAAAGCTTATATATCCTAAATCTGGCATTGATCTCTCTTTGTTTCCTACCTAAACTGGTGGCTGGGGCATCCTGTACTCAGCCACAGGGCACTCCTCATTGAGACAGTGAGGTGGGACTCTAAAGGCACATCACTGTTGTGGGGCAGATTCCTAACTGTTGTCTTTCAAGATTTTTCTAGAGGGGACATACCAGAAAGATTCTAGAAGGGAAAGAGCCCAGGCATATTCTGGCTTAGTGTACACTGACCAAGAAAGTCTTGCAGATCTCTTTGTATGTACAGAGGAATCACATTGTGCATGAGTTATGGCTAGCTTAGGAGACCTCAATATCAATGGGACAAAACCTGGGCCAGATGTCTTAAGAAGTTAGCTGCTGCTTTGACTGGATTAACAGTGGGTTTATCCAGTATCTCTGGTGAGCCAAGTGCACAGTGCACACACTCCAAGTCTGGAGATCTGGGCAGCTTCTCTTTACTTCATTTGACTCATGGGATCATTTTTTACATATGTGCTGTTAGCCGACCTCATTCTTAGCCATGCCAATGATCACTGAGAGATGGTTAAAGTAATTTCATTCTACCATGATGACCAGAATTCCACATCCTATGTAGAAACCAGAATTTACTGAAGAATTTCCATGATCAGAATTTCATTTCTTCGTCATCTCTAGGTTTTGGAAGCATGATTCCAATTTTCTTCCTGGCCACTCTTTGCTTGGAGGTGGTCTCAGCTGCTCCAACACACGATCCCAATTTCGATGCTGTATGGCAGGAATGGAAGACAAAACATGGGAAAACATACCATATGGTTGGTACCATAGAAATGTCCAGAGGCAACACAGAGACAATGGTCCTTGCTGGGGCAAGTTTATAGAGAGTTTGCATTGTGGAAGCCAGTTCCTCCCCGGCTTGACCACATGGCATGCTTTATGGACACTAATGTCTAAATACCCTATTGACATAGGGTCTGGATTCTAGCTTCCCTTGGTTCTTATCACCTGTAGCAGCAGGGCCAGTGAGGGAACTATAGGATTGGGCTTGACACACCACACACTGTGTTTATTCCAGAGTGAAGAAGGACAGAAGAGAGCGGTGTGGGAGAACAACATGAAAATGATTGAGCTGCACAATCAGGACTATCTTCAGGGGAAGCATGGCTTCAGCCTGGAGATGAATGCCTTTGGGGATCTGGTGAGTGTGACGTGGGTTGCAGCACATCATACTTCCTCCCTTTGGTACCTTGTAAGTCATCCCTCCCTTTGTCTCTTTTTTCTTGAAGACCAATATAGAATTCAGGGAATTGATGACTGGCTTTCAAAGCATGGAACCCAATGAGGAGAACCTTTTCCAGGAGCCTTTGCTGGGAGATGTCCCAAAGTCTGTGGATTGGAGAGATCATGGCTATGTGACTCCTGTGAAGAATCAGGTAGGACATGGCACATTGTCAGGTATCACTCACCGTCTACCGTGGAGCCAGGAAGTCTTGCTGACTGTGGAGCTTCATGCAGTTCACTGTGTTATTGTATCATGTGTATTGCTTTGAAACACCTGTACTCTTTTTCTCTCTCTTCTAGGGTCGTTGTGGTGCTTGCTGGGCTTTTAGTGCAGTTGGTTCCCTAGAAGGACAGATGTTCCGTAAAACAGGCAAACTGGTCTCTCTGAGTGAACAGAACCTAGTGGACTGCTCCTGGTCATATGGCAACCAAGGCTGTAATGGTGGCTTGATGAACCTCGCCTTCCAGTATGTGATTGAAAACAAAGGCCTTGACACAATGGTCTCCTATCCATATGAAGCACAGGTAAGTAAAAATCCTAAGGTGTTGATTTTCCTAACTAGGTTCAGAAAGCAAAACAATTATGTTACTGTCCTCAGGACTCATAAAGGGTAGAAGCCAGCTTACTAAATCCTAAGTGCTGCCATTAAAATGTCAGCCTTTTGCAGGCTAGTTTGATTCCATGGTTTCCATATAGCTGTCCCTGCTTCTGCTCACATGGATTATATGTAAAACAATTCACAGGTAATACCAATTTCTCTCCAATGTGGAACGCTATTTTCTATAGGAATATCCATAGCATGTCATTGAAGACATGTGAGCTAGTTTCTACCAGCTACTGAAATCTATCAGCTTAACATGTCCTGTGACATTTGGTAAGCACATACACGCGGAGCTCCTCCACAGCAAATGCTGAGTCACCTTTGTAGTGACAACTCAGCTGAGGGTACTTCTGAATAACTCACGTTTCCCCAGAGGTGGATGGCAATAACCATAATGTTTTTATTCTCCTTTGCCATTCAAAGAATGGACCCTGCAGATACGATCCTGAATATTCTGCAGCTAATGTCACAAACTATGTAAAAATCCCATTGAGTGAGGATGCTCTGATGACGGCCGTGGCCACTGTGGGCCCCATCGCCGTTGGAATTAATAGTCAACACCATTCCTTCAGGTTCTATAAAGGCGGTAAGTGTGCTTCCTTACAGCAGTCACAAGGAAAGGTTGTGCTTCCACCACAGCCTGTGAATTTGATTACCTTTTGGTATATAAAATATGTAAACATTTTGAATTGCATATGTTACATTCAACAGGAACAATATTTATGTGTTGCCTTTTACTTGGCATTCATTAAACACAATCCCATGAACGTGTATCTATTATTTTTTTAATTAGCAAAATCAGGTTTTATGTGGCTTAATATTATTGATTTTTTGGCAGTTGTGAAACTTTAAGACTTTGATAGATGTTCCACTTTTCCAGTTCAGTTTTAGGGAAGCCTCTTGATTGCAGCAGGTGGAGGATTCCTTCCAAGCAAGCATTTTCCCTGAGGATTTATGCTAATCTTTACTTCTGTTATGTTACATAAGAGCAGATGTCACAAGAGTCTGGAGTATACGTGATTGCACTGAAATTAGAAATGTTTCTATGACTGTTAGTGACATGGTCACTGTGGGGTCACTAGAGCCTCTCATTCTAGCTTTGATTTTCTCTTCCAGGCATGTATTATGAGCCAAACTGCAGCAGCACTAGTCTGGATCATGCTGTCCTGGTGGTTGGCTACGGTGAAGAATCAGATGGCAGGAAATACTGGCTGGTCAAGAACAGGTATAAATATCCCAAAACATTCATGTTTGAAACACTAAGGGAAATGTACTGTTTGCAGGCAGTATTTGGGTGCAGGTTTCAGCAATTTACCCCACATATTTTGAATACAGAAGTTTCAGGGTGCAGTAATCACAATAAAACTCTGACATGGTTTGAGGAGTGTTAAAATAGAATTTGAACCACTGCATTTCTAGTTCTGAGCCAAATATGGCTGTGGAGATTGCCTGTGCTTTCTCTGCTGTGATTCCCAGTCATGATTTACTCAATAGTTGGTGTCCAAGAGTTGACCCTTTGCCCTCTCTCATCCTATCTGTTATGTGTGGCCTCAGTCTCTGTGTTTCAGTGAAGAATCAAGTTTCTTTGAATGAAGTTTCTTTGCTGTGTTCCCTCTACTAAATGGCTAACATGCTCTTCCAGCTGGGGTGAAAACTGGGGCCTGAATGGCTATATAAAGATGGCCAAAGACCGGGACAACAACTGTGGAATTGCTACCTTTGCTGTCTATCCCATCGTGTGAGCTGCTGGACAGCAAGAAGGAAGGCGTGACTAAGGAGAGCATGTACAGAGGAGGGCTTTCCCTTCACAGACTAGCCTCTGCTGTGGGGAAAATGACAGCTGAGTCACTGAAGGTCCATGCTATGGTGTGAATTCCGGACGGTGTGAATTCCGGGACATTTTACTCCAGTTAAAGGAGACTGCCCCTCTGCTGCTGTGAGCAGCATTGTATTAATGAGTTCTCAATTTTCATTTTTTACAAGATGTACATAATTTTTTTTAATAAAACCTATGTTTAGATGACTGATGGTCCATTGTTATTGCTGTGGCTTCTGTTAATCAAACTTGTAGTTCAGTGTGAAGAGGTTATGAAGGTGGTCATGGTGTTCTAGGGGATGGTGTGAGATGCTCTTTTAGTCAAGTTCCTTAAGACTCATTAGAGTCTTTCCTTAAGGACCTCATTAGAGTTCTCTCCAGACTTTGTGTACTCACTGTCAACCATGGTACAAAGAACAATGAAAAATCTAAGTGAAAATTCTTTTAATCCACACAGATTTTCATAGTCTAAATTATTTGCCCTTCTAGGCAGTGAGATGGCACAGTGGGCTGTTCCCCTGAATGGGGCGTGGGCCTTAGCCACTGTTTCAAGCACATCAGAACAAAGTAATCACTCTGCTTCACTCATTGATTTTTATTGTTCAAAAATTGTTTCCAGTATATATTTTTTTATATTGAAATCAGGAGAAATGTTGGGAAGGAAGGAAGAGGGCACTACAATTTCAGGGAGGTTATTCATTTCCTACCTCAGAGGGGAATGGAATATTAAAGTTAAGATATATAAGGTGGTATCATTTTACAAACAGAGCATAAAAACTTCTTTCCACACATATGGTCTGTTTGCAAATATATGAATATATCGAGATGCATAAATTAATTTTTGGCATGTTTGGAAGAAGCTGACAGTATGGGAGGGGGCTGGTGACTGGAATGAAAGAAGGGTTTCCTGGCCCTGTCCTGACAGTGCAAGCAGCTGAACTACATAAAGTTGCTTGTCATGTCTTTTATTATTATAGCAATTTTTCATTATAACATTTCAGATAACACTGAATAACAAAAAATAACATGACACTAAAAGCTAGCATTTCCAACCCAGCTCCCACTTCCTCCCATTGCCATCACTATTAACAGTTTACCATATGTACTTCTGTGTTTTCTTTCAAAAAGGCAAACAAGATGGACATTGGAAGAGGGAGACAACAGGGAACAGGACTGGAGCCTACCACAGAGGGCCCCTGAAAGACTCTACCCAGCAGGATATTGAAGCAGATACTGAGACTCATAGCCAAACTTTGGGCATTGTGCAGGGAATCTTTTGAAAGAAGGGGCTGTGTAGAAAAACCTGGAGGAAACAGGAGCTCCACAAGGAGAGGAACAGAACCAAAAAATCTGGGCCAAGGTATCTTTTTTGAGACTGATACTACAACCAAGGCCCAAGACTGGAGATATCTTAGAACCCCAGCACAGATGTAGCCCATGGCAGCTTAGTCTCCAAGTGGGTTTCCCTAGTAAGGGGAACAGGAACTGTCTCTGACATGAACTCAGTGGTGGGCATTTGATTACCTCCCTCTGAGAAGGGAACAGCCTTACCAGGCCATAGAAGAAGACAATGCAGCCAGTCCTGATGAGATCTGATAGGCTAGGGTCAGGTGGAAGGGGTGGAGGACTTCCCCTATCAGTGGACTGGGGGAGGGCTATATGAGGGGAAGAGAAAAGGACAGTGGGATTGGGAGGAGACAAGGGAGGAGGCTATGGCTGGAATACAAAGCAAATAAATTATAATTAATAAAAAATAAATTATTATAAAAAAAGAATGAACACAGAACTATTTACCAGCTTCATAGATAGAGGCTTTAATTTTATTTGGTCTTTAATGATATTATATGATGTGTATTGTTCTAGGATTTTATTTTTGTACTCAGTCCTGAATGTTGAACCCTTCCATGCCTCTAAACATATAGCCATATTTAATGTTCTCTGATAAATATTTAATATTAATTTTAAACATCACTTTCCAAAAGACAAAGACTCCTGTTCAGAGAAGCGACCTCCCCCCAGCACAGCCTATGCCTGCATCAAGGGATAGAGAGTATTGTTACTTTTGTTGCTACTGCAGTAACAAAGCTTCCACCATTTAGGGCCCTCAAGCCCTAGGTAAAGGTAAAGCTTGTGTTTTAGAGCAGGGATGGAGACCTGGTGACTGATGGGTTGCACAGAACCCTGGTGCCATTCCATAGACAGTCTTCCAGTCACACCCAGTATACTGAACATTCACAAGCCCCTGAGCTCCCGACACTGGCTGTGGGGAGAAGAGGTTCTTTATCTTTGAGATCTTAAGGCGGTGTTTGTCTGAGTCGTTTTGAAAACTCTTCCAGTGCTGACAAGGTTATTTACTAGGGAAAGTAGATTATTTGCAGCACTGGTGCCAGGAAGTCCACTTACCCACACGTAACCAATAGAGTTTACCCTTAGATTGTAACGTATACTGATATTACTTTAGTGGATCTGATGAGCAATAAGACTGTTACGAACTGGAGAGTTGGCTCAGTGGATAAAGGCACTTGCCACCTACCTGAGCTCAGTTCTCAGAATCTAGGTGGTGGAAAGAGAGAAGGGACTTCTGAAAACTGTCCTCTGATCTGCAAGGGTGCACAGTAGCATATGTGCCCCCAAAACACATGCACACACACACACACACACACACACACACACCGCAGTATATGCAAAAATGAGGTGATTGTGACTTTCAAATAATGGAGAATAGGTCAACTGATTTTTTTAAATTTAGTTCTTTTTTAATTTTTATTAACTACAGTTTATTCACTTTGTATCCCCCCCTGTACCTCCTTCCCTCCTCCCCTCCCAATCCCACCCTCTTTCTTCCCCACCCATATCCCTCTCCCAGTCCACTGAAAAGGGAAGTCCTCTTCCCCTTCCCTCTGATCCTAGACTATCAGGTCTCATCAGGAGTAGCTGCATTGTCTTCTTCTGTGGCCTGGTGAGGCTGCTCCCCCCTCAGGGGGAGGTGATCAAAGAACAGGCCAATCAGTTCATGTCAGGGACAATCCCTGTCCCCATTACTATGGAGGCCACTTGGACGCTGAACTGCCATAGGGTACCTCTGTGCAGGGGTTTCAGGCCATTTCCATGAGTGGCCCTTGCCTGGGTATCACTCTCAGAAAAGACCCCTGTACCCAGACTTTTAGGATCTGTCAGTGTCCTTGTGGAGCTCCTGTCCTCTCCAGGTCTTACTGTCTCCCACTTCTTTCTTAAGATTCCCTGCACTCTGCCCAAAGTTTGGCTATGAGTCTCAACATTTGCCTCGATACCCTGCAGGGTAGAGCCTTTCAGAGACCCTCTGTGGTAGGCTCCTGTCCTGTTCCCTGTTTACTCCCTCCTCTGATGTCCATCCTCTTTGCCTTTCTGAAAGGGGATTGAGCATCTTAGCCAGAGTCCTCCTTCTTGATTAGCTTCCTTAGGTGTACAGATTTTAGTATGTTTATCCTATATTATATGTCTAGTATCCACTTATGAGTGAGTACATACCAGGTATGTCTTTCTGCTTCTGGGATACTTCACTCAGGATGATCTTTTCCAGTTCCCATCATTTACCTGCAAATTTCATGATTTCCTTGTTTTTTATAGCTGAGTAATATTCCATTGTGTAGATGTACCACAATTTCTGTATCCATTCCTCCACTGAGGGGCATCTGGGCTGTTTCCAGCTTCTGGCTATTACAAATAAAGCTGCTAAAAACATGGTTGAGCAGATGTCCTTTTTTTATACTTGAGCATCTTTTGGATATATACCTAGGAGTGGTATAGCTGGATCTTGAAGAAGCACTATTTCTAACTGTCCGAGAAAGCACCAGATTGATTTCCAGACTGAATTTAAAAGCAAAAATGATATTGTGACTTTCAAAAAGCAGACTCCTTATTACATTTAGTGTAATAGAAAAACAAATGTTCGGAGAAAAACACATTTGTCAGTCACAGTTTAATAAGGAGCTAACATCTAAAAGATGCAAAGAACTCATAAGATCCAACTCCACCAAGACCAAACAAACAGCCCAGTTAATGCAAAGCCCTAAAGGAGAGAGGGAGAGTCCTTCAAAATAAATACTTAGCTCCCATCTGCAATGAAAAGATACTCTGTACCATTAATCACTAGAACGGGACAAATTAGCCTCACAATAAGATAAAAAGAAAGAAAAAGAACAGAAAGAGATTGCAGAGGTGCCTAGAGATATGTTCTGTGCATGGGGCAGCATCCACTATTAAAAAAAATATAGCTGGGCATGGTGGCACACATCCTTAATCCCAGCACTCTGGAGGCAAAGGTCACCCCGATCTACAAGTTAGTTCCAGGACAATCGGGACAGTTACACAAAGAAAGCCTGTCTCAAGAAAACAAGAGAGAGAGACAGAGACAGAGAATTGAAAGCTGGACACAGTTACACACGCCTGTAATCCCAGCACTCGGGGAGGCAGAGGCAGGCTGACCTCTCTAAACTAGAGGCCAGCCTGGTCTATAAACAGCCAAAGAGAACCACAGAGCCACAGAGAAACACTGTCTCAAAAGTCCAAGAGAGAGAGAGAGAGAGAAAAACAATTTCCCCAGGACCCTCACTTTTGAGTAAACATGTAAAAGAATTGAAAGCACAGCTACTGAGCAGTTATTTGTATGTCAGTATTGACAGCAGCATTGTTACAAGTGTCCAAATGCCCATCAAGGAATGAACGTGGTATCTACAAAAAACAGAATATTGTTATTCAACTTTAAAAATAAATAAATGTATGACATGCCATCTAAGCATTATTGTGAAGTTATAATGTGAAGGAAAATACCCAGATGTAAAAGAGCAAATCCAGAATGGCTCCATTCATGCAGCCCCTAGAAATGTCTGTTGTGTACTGCAGTCCTAGAGCAGTGGGGGTTGGGTAATTTATGATGAATGGAAATTAATTGCCTCATAGTTCCAGGGACTGAGAAGTTTAATTCAATGTGCTAGTATCTGATGAGAACCTTCCTACTGGACCTTTACGTGGCAGAGGACGTCATTATGACAAAAGAGCAACAAGAGGGTGAAGGCCAAAGGTCTTTTCAGGGTATTCCATCCCAGATAACAGCACATTTGGGAACAGCCTGGGACAGAGAAACACCATGCCTGTAGGGGTAGAGAGTTCACAGCCCACGCCCACCAGCTGTGATAGCAAATTGCATAGCAAATTGCAGGTGCAGGAGATGGGGAGGGGTAGACTAGACATCCAGCAAGTCTGTGATTTTAGAGCCTGAGGCCAGGTAATAGAGTCAGGATTGAAAGATCTTGATCTTTAAGGAGCTGAATTTGAGCCGTGCACCTGTGCATCCATGTCGCCTCAGGTGAGCTTCCTCAACCCCAGTGAGAAAGGCCTGAAGGAGGGATTTGAGAAGGAGACCCCTCCAGGAACAAGGTCTATCAGACCAGCTGGACCTCCAGGAACAAGAATTCTTGTCTGCCCCAACACTGCCAGTGGAACCAATGGGAGAGAGTGAATTGAGGCATCCCAGATTGTGTAACTCTGTCGGGGTAGGACTCTGGCAAATGAGACAGGAAAGCTGGGCTCCTGCATGTGACACTGAGATGCTCATCACTTCTGTCATTTAACCTCCCCTCATCTCACAAAGAAGCTCATGTGAGTGTGAAGTAGACAAGGGCTCCACCTCTAAACAAAAGCCTAGCTGCAGCTGATACCCACCGGCAAAGACCAAATCAGTTTTCTCCAATGTGTGTCATTGTGTATATCAACCACATTCCAGAGCAAGCCCCACGCCCAGGAGAAGTTCGCCAATACAGAATGAACTCAAGACTGTGCTTATAAACATTTTATTTTGTTTTGCTTTGATTTAACTTTTTTTTTTTTTTTTTTTTTTTTTTTTTTGCCTTATTGGTCTTTTGCCTGTCTGTTTTTTTAGGGAGAAGATGTTTCTTGCTTTGGTTTTGTCTCTTGTTTCTTTTTTAAGAGGGGGCACAAAGAGAACAAGCTTAGGTGAGGAGAGGTAGGAGGATCTGGGACAAGTTCTGGGTTCTGTGGGTATTTTTGTTGTTGCTGCTGCTGAAGTTGTTTTCTTCTGAGACTAAAGGCTTTTCATTACTTTGTTTATGTTTTGAGATCATAATATAATTATAGCATTTGCCCTTTCTCTTTTCTCCTTCACATATAGACCCCTCCTCCTCCCTTTCAAATTCATGATTTCTTTTTTCATTGTTGTTGCGCGCGCGCACACACACACACACACATTCCAAAACACACCCTGCTTAGTCTGTATACTGTCATTTGTATGTATCTTTTCAGTTCCTAACATCTGGTATTAGATAACCAGTTGGTGTGCTAGTCCTAGGAGTGGCTATTTCTCTCACTCTTCCTTAGTTGCTTGTAGTTCTTTGTGTACTTTGAGGCTTCATGAGTTTTCCCCATCCACTTTAGTATGTCTTTTTATTACACCTCAGTAGCCTTAATTAATTGATGAGGTACAAAAGATTCATTAGAAGCACTGGTCAAATCACGCCCTCATTTCACTTTTCCCTGTAAAGTCTTAAGACATGAAGCTTGCTCTCTGCTCAGCTGTCCTCTGCTGAAGGTGGCCTTAGCTACTCCAATATTTGACTCCAGTTTCAATGCTCAATGGCACAAGTGGAAGATGAAACACAAAGGACATACAGTCTGGTTGGTAACGCGGAAACTGTCCCGAGAGACTCCAGGGAGAATGGCCCTTGTTGTGGGGAGCACAGCATGACTGGACTGTAGGTTCTAGGAGCCAGATCTTCCCAAGGCATAGCATAATTGAGTACAGTGTGCATAAACACCCCTATTTTCTCTACCCTCCAGAAAGGCTTCCAAAAATGTACATCCATCCCTGGCCACGAGTCCTTTTTATCCATGGCTACAGGACCACTTGGTGAACTTATGTTGGGTTTTAAGGGGAAAAAATAAGCCCTGCTGATTCTGTGCTTGTAGAGTGACGAAGAACAGCTGTATGGGAGAAGGACATGAAAATGATCCAGCTGCACAATGGGGACACCTTGAAAAGAAGCATGGCTTCACCATGAAGATGAACACCTCTGGAGATATAGCACATTTGACATGGCTACTTCAATGCTGCCTTCTCCTCGGCTTTCTTTATACAAAATAAACACTCCCTTAATGTGCTATCTGCTCTTCCTTGAAGAACACTGAAGAACTGGGTCTGTTGAAGAATGGATTGCAGAACCTGAAACACAGAGATGGAGAATTCTAGGAACCTCAACAGGAAGAGGTCCCCAGATCCATGGATCAGACAGGGAAAAGCTACCTGACTCCCGTGAAAGACCAGGTATGATTGTCACATTCTTACTGTTAACTGTCCATGGGAGAAGCCAAGGGAGAGCTGCCATCCCCACTTCATGGAGTGACACACTGCTTGCTGATTTAAAGAATTCAGACCTGTGATTTGCTGTTGACGTGTTACTGTTGTTACTGTTGGCTCTGTAGGTGAGGGCCTTTCCACTCCCTCTTCAGGGTCAGTGTAATGCTTGTTGGGATTTTAATGCTTCTGGAACCATAGAAGGACAGACATTTTGGGGAATCCTGGAAGAACAGACATTCCAGGTAATGGAAAAGCTGTTCTCACTGAGCAAGCAGAGCCTAGTGGACTGTCTGTTCTCAACTCAATAAGGGTTGCAAGATGAGGCTGATGCACAGAGCCTTTCAGTGAATGAAGAGAGCTGGAGGCCAGGACACAGAAAACTCCTATCCAAGAAAGCAAAGGGAAAAGTCATTATTACCCCTCCTCTGGCTTTAGAGAGGGGGACACTTCAGGAGGGATAACGTGTCTTTTTCAGAACCGACACTTAGATGTTAGAAGCCATGTCTGCCCACTCAGTTCTGTCATTAGGAAGCATCATCATCATCTGCATGGTTCGGTAGTGAGCAACTCAGTGGAGGTGTAGTCCTATTGTTACTTGAAAGGAGCAAATGCTCACCACTCTGTATTTAACACATTCCTCTTATGTACTGATGAACCTAGAAAATGCCATTGAAGACAGAAGCTAATTTTCAGCCTAGATCAACAAGTAGCACTGAACTTCCTAGGATGAGATGTAAGATCCCAGACTCACAGATGCTCAGCTATTAGGTGTGGAGCATTGAGGTTCTGACTTCAGGTACCCCAGAAGGTACCTGAAAGTAACTGAATCTCTTCCCCTTTACCTTAAAAAGGAAGGACCCAGCATATATGACTTTGGCTGCTAATTTCATGGGCTATGTGCTCATACCAAAGAATGGGGACCCTCTTAAGAGAGCTGTGACAATGGTGGAGCCCACCTTTGCTGCTATTGATGCACTATGGGATTCCTTCCAGGTCTATAAGGGGAGTAAGTAGTCCCTGGGGGTGCAAGTTTATGCAAAAATGATGTAAAAGTTCCAGGACCATCCAGCACAAATGGTAATGAGAATACGTTGGTGTTCCACACAGCTCTTTCTTCTGGGTAGACAACAGCTTGACCTGGTACTCCCATATTTCCTTAGCTTAAGCACATCCCAAAATATGTCACTATTTCACAAATCCTTAAATAGCTACACTGCTACATATATAGCTTCATTGTTTAAGTTGTTACTTTGCTCCCCTCCCACACAAAGAGCTTTTCACCTCATATTTAAATCTTTTGATCCAAGGAATTGTGTTCTGCACTGTGCTCTAAGACTGAACATGTATGAGTAAAATTACAGGGTGTCAGAGAACAGTCTTTTTTTTTTTATTCTTTATTAATTACACTTCATTCACTTTGTATCTTCCCTGTGGTTCCCTCCCTCCTCCTGTCCCAATCCCTCCCTTCCTCCACCCTCTGCATGCATGCCCCTCCTCAAGTCCACTGATAGGGGAGGTCTTCTTTTCCTTCCTTCTGATCCTAGTCAATTAGGTCTCATCAGAAGTGGCTGCCTTGTCTTCTTCTGTGGCCTGGTAATGCTGCTTCCCCCTCAGGGGGAGGTAATTAAAGAGCAGGCCAATCAGTTCATGTCAGAGACAGTTACTGTTCCCATTACAATGGAACCCACTTGGATACTGAACTGCCATGGGCTACATCTGTGTAGGGGTTCTAGGTTATCTCCATGCATAGTCCTTGGTTGGAGTATCAGTCTCAGGAAAGACCCCTGTGCTTAAATTTTTTGGTTCTGTTGCTCTCCTCGTGGAGTTCCTGTCCTCTCCAGATGTTACTGTTTTCCACTTCTTTCCTAAGATTCCCTGCACTCTGCCCAAAGGTTGCCCATAAATCTCAGTATCTTCATTGATAGTCTGCAGGGCAGAGCCTTTCAGAGGTCCTCTGTGTCAGGCTCCTGATTTGTTCCCTCTTTTCTCTTTCTTCTGATGTTCATCCTCTTTGCCTTTCTGGATAGGAATTGAGCATTTTAGCAAGAGTCCTCCCTCTTGGTTAGTTTCTTTAGGTGTACAGGTTTTAGTAGGTTTATACTATATTATATGTCTATATGAGTGAGTATATACCATGTGCATCTTTCTGCTTCTGGGATAGCTCACTTGGAATGATCCTTTCCAGATCCCACCATTTACCTGCAAATTTCATGATTTCCTTGTTTTTTTATTGCTGAGTAATATTCCATTGTGTAGATGTACCACAATTTCTGTATCCATTCCTCCACTGAGTGACATCTGGGCTGTTTCCAGCTTCTGGCTATTACAAATAAGGCTGCTACAAACATGGTTGAGTAAATGTCCTTATTGTGTACTTGAGCCTCTTTTGGGTATATGCCTAGGAGTGGTATGGCTGGATCTTGAGGAAGCGCTATTCCCAGTTGTCTGAAGAAGTGCCAGATTGCTTTCCAGAGTGGTTGTACAAGTTTATATTCCCACCAGCAGTGGAGGAGGGTTCCCCTTTCTCCACAACCTCTCCAGCATGTGTTGTCACTTGAGTTATTCATCTTAGCCATCCTGATGGGTGTAAGGTGAAATCTTAGGGTGTTTTGATTTTCATATCCCTAATTTCTAAGGACATTGAACATTTCTTTAAGTGTTTCTCTCCCATTCGATATTCCTCTATTGAGAATTCTCTGTTTAGCTCTGTACTCCATTTCTTAATTAGATTACTTGATTTGTTGCTGTTTAACATCTTGAGTTCTTTATATATACTGGATATTAGTCCTCTGTCAGATATAGGGTTGGTGAAGATCCTTTCCCAATCTGTAGGCAGTTGTTTTGTTCTGACAACAGTGTCCTTTGCTTTACAGAAGCTTTTCAATTTCATAAGGTCCCATTTATTGTTGCTCTTAGAGCCTGTGCTGTTGGTGTTCTGTTCAGGAAGTTGTCTCCTGTTCCAATGAGTTCAAGGGTCTTCCCCACTTTTTCTTCTAAGTGGTTTAGTATATCTGAGTGACCCCAAAAATCCTACCAGGGACTTCCTACAGCTTATAAACACCTTCAGCCAGTGGCTGGATACAAAATTAACTAAAAAAAAAAAAATCCTTAGCCCTCCTCTATTCCAAAAACAAAAGGGCTGAAAAAGAATTAGGGAAACAACAGCCTTCACAATAGCCACAAAGGACATAAAGTACCTTGGTGTGAACCTAACCAAGCAAGTCAAAGACTTGTATGAAAAAAAATTTCAAGTCTCTGAAGAAAGAAAGAGAAGAAGATATCAAAATATGGAAAGATCTCCCATGCTCATGGCTTGGCAGGATTAACACAGTAAAAAAATGGCCATCTTACCAAGAGCAGGCTACAGAGTCAATGCAATTCCCATCAAATTATCAACACAATTCTTTACAGACCTTGAAAGAAAAATTCTCACCTTCATATGAAACAACAAGAAACCCAGAATTGCTAAAACAATTCTCTACAGTAAAAGATCTTCTGGAGGTATCTCCATCCCTGATCTCAAGCTGTACTATAGAGCAACAATTCTAAAAACTGCATGGTACTGGCATAGAAACAGACTGGTGGTTCAATGGAATCGAATAGAAGACCCTGACATAAATCCACACACTTATGGACACCTGATTTTTGACAAAGATGCCAAAACCATTCAATGGAAAAAAGACAGCATCTTCAACAAATGGTGCTGGTCTAACTGGATGTTTACATGTAGAAAAATACAAATAGATCCATACTTATCACCCTGCACAAAACTCAAGTCCAAGTGGATCAAAGACCTCAATATAAAACCAGACACACCAAACCTCTTAGCAGAGAACAGTCTTGAAGTTGGGCATGGCTCAACTCTGGGCTTGACCTAGGAGTTTGAACCTATCCTGGGTAGAACAGTGTAACTTATGTCAATAGACAAATACCCAAGGATCGCCATCTATGGTTCTCAGCAAGCTCTTTACAAAAGAATGTGCACTAGTTAGAACTACTGTTGGTTTGAAATTAGAGCCTAAATCTTGAGCTTTAATTATAAAAAACAGATCATACTTTGAAGTCTTTCCCGACTTTTATGTCACTTTCCTGAATTTTATTAGAGATGGATGGCAGAATGTATTACTGACAAGTACGGAGAACTGCTTGGCTGAGTGTTGGTTTTATTTTTCAGACATTTATTATGACCCAAATTTCAACAAAACCCTGATTCACACTGTTCTCATGGTAGACAATGGCTTTGAAGGAACAGAACTGAACAATAAGGAATACTGGGCTCATCAAGAATAGGTGGAAATGGCCAAACATGTCTACATCTGAGCATTAAAATGGGCCTCCTACTTGCAAGTAGTACTTGGACAAAGGTCTCCAAATGAACAGAGCACCATTCACACCTGATCATACTGGGATGGTGTTGCAGGTTTCCCAAGGGTATTGATGCTGTGTTGGTTCTGTTACCACACTATAAATTCTGAACATTTTTCATTTATTTATCTATCTATTTATTTATTTATTTATTATGATTTATTCACTTTGTATCCCCACTGCAGTCCCCTGCCTTGGCTCTTCCCACCCTCCCTCCCTCTTCTCCCCTAAGCCCCTTCTCTAGTCTCCTGGTAGGGTAGGACCTCCTCCCCTTCTATCTCACCCTAGCCTATCAGGTCTCATCAGGACTGGCTGCATCATCTTCCTCTGTGGCCTGGCAAGGCTGCACCCCACAGGGAGAACTGATCAAAGAGCCTTCCACTGAGTTCATGTCAGAGACATGCTCCTGTTTCCCTTACTAGAGAACCCACTTGGACACTGAACTGTCTATGGGCTACATCTGAGCGGGAGTTCTAGGTCCTCTCCATGCATGGTCTTTGGTTGGAGTCTCAGTCTCTGAAGCTCCCCCCAACTCCCCCCCCCAGGCCCAGGTTTTTTGGCTCTGTTGTTATCTTAATTCTAAAGCACATCTACCTGGAAAGATATCCTATCCCTTCTTTCTCTGAATTTTACACTCCCATGTGAGGTAATGTTTTGCCTTAAGGGTGGAAATTTGTGCAAATTTAGACTCAGGAATGCCTGCCTCTCCCCACCCTTTGTGTCCAGCCCAGGAAGGGGGTGGGGGAATAGCATCAGGTCTGAATGAGGGCTAGGAATGAGCGTGTGCTTTAGCCTTCACTCACTGCTGTGCTTTCAGCTGGAGTACAAACAGGGGGTGGATGGCTGCAGAAAGATTGCCAGAGATCTGAACAACAGGGGGATTGCATTAACAGTGCTATATCCCTTGGTATGAGATACTGGACTGTAACAAGGACGACTAGGTTGGGGACGACATGCCTACATAAGGTAATTCACCTTCACTCTGACAGGCCCTTGATAGGACATAGGAATCACTGTAAATACAAGCGATGTCAAGATTTCTTGGACACTAGTGACTTGTATAGATTCGCCTAACAGCACATTTAATTGAATAAAAATTAAAGTTTTTGAAAAGGCATGAAACATCTCAGATTAGTAAAATGACTATGTATCAGCAAACATGTCACTGAAATCTAAAGACAAAGCAGAATGTGTTGATGATACATGTACTGGCTGGTTTTATGTCAACTTGACTTAGACTAGAGTCATCAGAGAGGAAGGAGCCTCAGCCAAGGAAATGCCTCCTTGAGATCCAGCTATAAGGCATTTTCTCAATTAGTGATCAATGGGGGATCCCTGGGCTGGTAGTTGTGGGTTCTATAAGAAGACAGGCTGGGCAAGCAAGGGGAAGCAAGCCAGTAAGCAGCATTCTCCATGGTCTCTGCATCAGCTCCTGCCTCCAGGTTCCTGCCTTGGTTAAGTTCCTGTCCAGTAAACCCTCCAAAAAAACCCTTTCCTCCCCTGCTTGCTTTTTGATCATGGTGTTTTGTCTCAGCAATAGAAACCCTGACTAAGACAGTACACTAGAAAGAAGACTGCATAACCTTCTCCCTAGCAATGCACATGCAGATCTATGTCATCTGCCTACCCTGAGGCCATAGCTGAGCCAATTTTATGAAGTAAAATTTTATGAAGCAACTATAAGGACAAACAAAAAACATTCTAGTAAAACAGCCCTCACTTCTTAGACAGACACAGAAAGCATGTGGAGGGTAGTTCTTACATCTCCCAAGACAATTACAGCCTAGTAAAGGTTAGAAAGCAATGTCCCTTAACCAGCCTCACCTGCAGTTGAAGACCCTGTGGTCAGTCTGTAATTGAGGGCAGACAGAATACTAGGGGATTCCCAGGAGATTCCCAAGGGATAAGGTATAAACTCCTAGGCTTGAGGCTGAATTTTAAAATGGTTCTGGGCCTCATAATGTAGATGACAGGTGTGCATCTAGACAAAGGTACCTTGTCATATCCGCTTTCCTTTGTAACAAAAGAGTCCCTCGACTAAGTACTTATGAAGACAAATTTATTTGAATAGTTCATGGTTTCAGAAACTTCAGTTTGTGTTTAGTTAGGTTCAATGCTTTTGAGCCCAAGATGAAGCCACATAGCATGTACCAATGAGTGTTAGAACAAAGCTGCTCATTGCATGGTGGCCAGAAGGCACAACAGAGAGGCTGTGATTACAATATACTCTTCCATGGCTGGTCCCCAGTGAACTCACTCACTTTTCCTCCAGCCCCACTTCCAAAGTCTCAGCCTTTCCCAGTAGCATGGCAGTCTGGAAAACCAGCCTTCAAAAGATGGACCTTTAGAGGACATTTAAGCTACACCACAGGTTCCTGATTTATTAAAGAATCTCTTCCCATACGTCTATGTATATAATAACACCTGTTTTCATGATCAGTGAGTTTTCAAAGGCCTTAAGGGCCACTCAGGAAACCATAAAGAAATGCAAATACTCAGTGAAAATCCTGCATCCTTGGGAAAGGAAGGAGGTAGACAAGTTGGACACCCCCCAAAAAAAAGATTCCAACAGCTTCTGTCTAAGCCCACCCATGCCTGGCCACTTGGAAGGCTAGACTGTCTTCTTGCTTTTCCTTATAGTTTCTAAAATTGTTAATTTTGACTAAAAATGACATACATTGCATCTGGATTGGTGGAATTCTTTGGGTTTTATGATAAAAACAGGCAGAGTTAGAGCAAGATGTTTGAAAGTCCCAAGCCACTGCAATATAGGAAAGTGGGTAGAAAATACAGCATATTAAACTAATAATTTTTAAAATGACTTTTCTATTCATACAACCAAGCCTTCACTCTGTCTTTGATACAACACAGCTGGCAGAACTTCCTGATGTCTTTTTAAAATTTAATACTTTAGTGTATTAGTAGGGTTTTTCAGAAGTAGATAATCAGTGGGGTGCTTTGTGTAGAAGAGGGAAGGGTATGATGTTCAGGAACTGGCTTTTGCCTGCTAGCCCCAAGTCTGTGGGTGGGTTGGCAGTCAGTTATACCAGAGAAAGATGCTGTTGTAAGTCAAGTTCAAAGGCTGTCAGTGGGATCTGGGCTTGATCGTACATCCATGTAATCCCAGCCCTGTGGATAAAATAATTGCAAACTCAAGGCCTGCCTGGGCTAAACCCTGTCTGAAAAACCAAAACAATAGCAGACTCAAAGAAAACAGCACTGCTTAAGGCTGTCTGCTGAAGAACTCACTCTTGCTTGCAGGCCATCATTCTTTCATTTTACTCTCTTCTTCAATTGAAGGGTAAGTAAGGCCAACCTATGTGACAGAAGGCAGCCTAGTGGACACAAAGACCACTAATTTAGTTGTCAATCTCATCTAAGAAACCATAACAGAAACACCCAGAACACTTGACCACATCTGTGCTCTAAAGCTCATCGCAACCGCCCATAATCTTTATCACCACCTGAAAGGTCCTATGCATCTTGTGTGAACTTTCATAACTTTATTTTGGTTTCTCATGTAACAGCACATGAATTCATCTTTGGAAGATGAATCCATAGGGAAATTGTCAGACTGGTAAGGGAGTTCAAGACACTAACATCACAACAAACCCCTTCTAAATATTATCTCATTTAAGTATGGCCATGCTCATTGAGCTAAGAATGACCACTAAAAATAAAATACAGTGTTATCCAGCCAATGTCATTATGTTGTCCATTTGCAACATGACTTACTACCATCTAATGTTGTGTAGAAATCTCCATGTTTATCAATGAATGTTCATATGCAATCACTTAAGAAATAATTTAGAGCCAGCTTGTATTCCCTCTGCCACATCTAGTTTTATAAATAAATAAGCACTTAGGCAAAGCGTGGCACTTTCCAAGTCCTGGAAATTAAAGTTTATCTGGATTCTGGATTGGTCAATGATGGGGTGCAGAACAGTGGGAGGGGAAATCCAACAGAGAGTACAATTTCTTTTGAATCAAGGACTAACCAATCAAATGCAATAAGCAACAGTTTATTTATAAAACAAAAAAAGAAAAAAACTTAATTATTTTACGACATTTTATAGATAAGGTAAAAATACCAGTATTAATATATATGTATATACATAGTGCATATATATATGTACAGATGATACGGTAACATTACATGCTTCTCAGGACAGAAGAATTAAAACATGTTCCCTCATATAGATTTAAAATTCGATCACAATCTCAATCACCCCAAGAAAAGTTGTTTCCTTTAATTTCTCTCTTTCAGACTTCAAGTACAGGAAGTGATCAAACCGAGATCTCAACAGAGAGCACATCTGCAATGCACCAACGACAACCGACTGCCGTGGATTATGAGCTGGGGTCTTCAGCATTCTTAACACAGGTCTCCGTAATACTACACTGTGTCACCTTCTACCTGAAATGGGAGGGAGTGATGAGGCGTGACAGTCTTAGGTTTCATGTGGATGTTCACATGGATACTTTGAAAAAGCAACTAAAAATTTGTCTTCTTATAGCAACACTGGCCATGAACACTCTGGGGAGGACTCCTTTCTCCTCTTTCTTTGCCAAATGAAACACAGAGCCCCTCCCTAGAGAAAGAGAGAAGAAAGAAAGAAAGAAAAAAAAAACAAACCAAAACCAACAACTCAGAGTGAAGCACCTCTGGCGATGATCAGCACACAGCAAGGGACAGAGAGGTAGCGTTTCCTTGGTGACAGCTCCGGGCTGACTCTGATGATTTCAACACACCCTCTTCTGCAAAAGGCACTCACATATTGTCTGTTTATAAATCATACAGTGGGGTCCAAGCATGGGAGTCTCGCCTACAAATATAAAAGAGATAAGCTGAGGAGCTGGCACAGCAGAGAAAAGGAAAGAGTTACACACTGTGGATAAACGTGTGTTTTGTTTTTTGTTTTTTTTTTTTTTTAAGGATAATTTAATAAAGGAATTTAAATTTTCTTTTCATTGAAAAGTTTGGGATTCCAATAAAATTATCAGTAAGAAGCAAGGTATTAGAGGACAAGAGATGGAGTCCAAAACACTGTTAGAAGGGGCACTAGCTTCCCAAGTGGCCAAAGTAAAGGATGCGGTCTGCTCTTGACTAGGGGATGCATGAGAGGGAGGGAGAGGGAGGCTGGGAAGCAGGGAACAGGGCAGAGGGTGTCTTCAGGAGCAGAAGGAATGCATGGGGATCTAGGCTGGGAAGGATGGATTGCCCCCTACCCACCACCCTTACACCTCGGTCCATCAAGACCCTGCCCAAGCCAAGGCTGCCCTCACCGGGACACCACTGAGCTAATGGAATTGTAGGATGTGCCACTGTTACAGCTTGAGGCGTAAGCCTCCTGGCCATTGCCATCAAGGTTGATCTTGAACACAGAGGAGGCCTTCAGTAAAAAGTCCGCAGCATCCCGGCGCCCCAGCTCCCGAAGTTTGGATATAAGGACGCCCACTGTACTCTCAGGGTAGGAGGTCCATTCCTGTAGCAAGGCATGCACTGGGCTGGGCAGGAAATCTCTAGGCGACCTGGTGTTGATGTTGTGCTTGGCCACCATGTCCGGGAGGCCCAAGTTCATGGCCAGAAGGCACCAGTCCTTTCCCATGGGGTCCGGTGGGTCAAGCAAGCGACTCAGTTTCCTCCGGGTCAGGAGACTCAGGTCTGACGCGTGGATGTCCATGCCGAGACTGGCCTGTGAGTAGACATCATGACACCCAAAGCATGTGACACTGCTGAAGCTCTCCTTGTACCCACCCATGGTGTTGGTAAGCGAGCTCTCCTTCAGGGTCTGCGCGCGGTAGAAGTCCCGAGGCTGGTAGACCATGACTGGTTCGTGGTTTTCCCGTAGCTGCTGGGGGCTCAGGTAGTGCTTCACGGTCAACAGCCCTGGCAAGGTGGTGGCCATGACATTCTCAATGGTGCTGCACACTGAGTCCAGCAGCAGGCAGCACTTGATCTTCTCAGTCTCCAGCCCACGCACCTGCACCTCGATGCCCTGGCCGTGGTTGACCAACAGCACCAGCACCTCAGCCCCACGGTTGGTGATCCTGCAGCCGCTCACCCACAGGCGGATGTCCGCGTCTCCCTCCGCGCTCTGCTGGTGTATCCACCGGCACAGGTTAACCTGAACTTTGTGAAAGATGCCGCAGGGGAAGGGGGTGAGGTGCTCTACGGGGACGATGCGCACCCCACCATACACCATCACCTCATCCTCCTCATCAGCCCAGGAGCGCTGCAGGCTATCTGTTTTGATCAGCGCAGGAACATCCACCATAGTCCCACTACTCAGGTCTCGGGCGCAGATGTCCATGGCATCCAGAATCTGCAGCAGCTCCTCCACGTCACTGTCAGGTACCAGGCGCTGGATGTCTTCCATGGTGTAGCGGCCCCGATAGTGGTGCAGAGCCCGGGGTGTCTCCACAGACAGCAGCTTCCCCAGGACGTTGGTGCAGAGCCAGCGCGGATCCAGCAGTAGCACATCCTGCACCGTCTCGCTCTGCATGATGTTGATCTGCAAAAGGGAACATCTCACAGTCACCAGAGGAAAAGGAAACCCAGGCCAAACACTGCTATCACCCAGAGCTCAGTGCGGAGGCACTCGGAGGCATAGATCTGGCTGAATCCTGCCCAGGCTGGCTCCTGAATATCAGGAGAGTTTCACAGAGGCTATTCCCATAGGGGTAAACACTGCAATTATGTAAAGACAGAAACACAACCAACAACAAACCAAAGCAGCAAATAAAAAAATGAAGAAAGGTTTGGAAAGGAAGGGAGACAAGAAGATGGAAAGATTGGCTTCTCACAGGATCTGAGTCTATAACAAACCCATCACTGAATAAAAGCAGCTATCAAAAGAGATTATCAAGGCAAAGGAAAACCCCAGTGTGAAGACAATAAGCTCAGCCACTGTCCCAAATTGAAGCTGTGTTTCTGGACTGTGTGTTTTACTAAGTTTTGTGTGAGAACAACCTTGTCTTTTGAGATACTCAATGATTTACGGGTAAAATATGGTGATGTTTGCGAAATAAATGAAAAAAAGATGAGAGAACGGAGGGAAAGGAATCAAAACGTAAATAACTGGCCAATGTCAGTTGAGATGTTCAGTACTTGAGGATTCATGACAGTGTCTGTAGTTTGTCTGAGACAGGAGTCATTATACAGTGACTTCCTAGGCCCAGGCAGGGCTTAAATTCTTCATCTTTTTGTCTCAGCTTTCTGAGTGCCAGGATTACAAGTGTGTCCCTGAACACCTAGCTTACATCATGATAATGCAATTTTCCAGAAAAAAAGGCTCAAATGTTGTAACTAACATGCTAATAAGATGTAAAATTTAAATATATTTACTAATTTTTTTTTTGTATAGAATTTTCATAAGTTTGCCCCCGTGATAACCCCTCAACTGAAACAGAGGATAAGAATGACACCCAACGGTGACCACTGTGTCTATTTATTTAAAAGCACAAAAGCTGAAGAAAAAAATGTGAGAAGAAAATGAAATAACACCAGAAATCTGGAAATTTTTTTTTCTGGGCCCTTTTAGAATATGAAAAACGGCATTTTTTCCAGGTGGGCTTTCCTTGCAGTGAGCTCTGGCTCCACCTGCTGGCCGTGGGAGTCTACTGCACTAGTGTGGCTTAGGCCATTCAGCGCCTTCACCTTCCAGCCTCAGACTGGAAGATGGAGCCTCAGAGGAGATGGTCCACTTTCAACAGGGCCGCTTCATGCTAAGCAATTATTGTTATTTCTTTACAGTCGAGACAAATAAAACTTGACCCATGGAGGAGGAAACCAAGGAGCTCGTGGTTTGCAACCAGACTTAAGAGGCTGCAGCTGCATAGAACCGACCCACAATCACGGAGCTTTCCTTTCCTTTTCTTTCTTTCTTCCAGTCTTTATTTCTTAAAGTTTTAAGCTCAAGGGGAGAGAGAATGTGAAATGAAATTAAGAGGGCTATGCATCATGACATAGAAAATTTCTGGTCAAAAACTGCAATATAAGAGAATCCTGTCAAAGGAGAAAGAGTATTGTTGTGGGGAAGATGCCTTTCATGCCTTTGCCTCGCCCATCTTCTTCCTTGCGTTTAGTTACTTTACAGTATTGCTACTCAGTCAGCCAATCAGCTGGCAGTTTACTGGGATTTTAAAGGCTGACCTCGCTGTTTGAGGCCCTTCTGAGCCAGGACCTCTAGACTCAGTATTAGTTCCAAAAATAAACAACTCATGACAAATATAATCTTGATGTGGCACCCAAAACCAAAGAATCCAGCTTTTGGTTTTTAATAATCTCAGATTATTAAATGATTTAATAATATTATTAAATGATTTAATAATCTGCTTCTAATTTTTGCTCTTGGCACATGTGGCCACTTGAGTTCCTAGGAGAAAAGAGGTAACAGCTATGCCATTTTCTGGGGACAAGCATATGTTGCAGTTAGAACAGCTTCCATACTGGACCAAGTGTCACACAACCATGAGCAAAGACCAATTTCTGTCACTTTGAGCGGGTGTTGCTTCTTGAGGGGTCTTTACATGTGTGGCCCTAACTTCAGGCACTCTGCATATCAGTGTCTTGTTGTCCACAGACACCATCCCCATAAACACACCTTGCAGGATTTTCTCAGTGTTTGTCAACCCAGGACCATTCTGGAGCATTTCAGTTCCCTCAGAGCAGCCAGTCTAAGGCTGCCAGGAAAAACAGGAAAAAAGTGGGTGCCTGAGGCAGCAATGGAGACCCAGTTACCCAGGACAAGACCAACTAACTAACAGGACCTAGAAGACAACAGCGAAGCAAACAAACAAACAACAAACAAAGGCAGAAATTTATAGGGAACAGTTGATTCCACCTGGTATGAGCTTTGCACACACCTCACTTCTAATAATGCAACTGGCAGCCTGGTAACCTCCTAGGAATTCAACTTCATCAACACACACACACACACACACACACACACACACACACACACACACTCTAGGACTCCAACCTCCATCAAGCTACACACCCACCCACGCATGCACTCACACACACACACACACACACACACACCAATGGAATAAGCTTGTCCTCCTTTTAACAACTATAAAGCATACAGATTCTATCAATCTAGGAACAAATCCAGCCTGAACTGGTTTTGGTGCAGGTATAATAAGGAAAACTGTGTTCGGTAAGTAAACTTTAAGGCCTCATTTACCACATCATGCCTCTGCATAAACTGGGCATGCATGTGACAAAAATCAGATGCATAAAAGGAAAATAGTCCCAGTGAGCAAAGAAATAACCCAAACCTGTCAATCAAAATAGAGAATCTCTCAGACGTTGTCCCTTGAAGGCAAACTTAGCCCTTTTTTAGGCTTCATAAAGAAGGCCTAGACTCCTGAGCACCTTCACTCATGCTACCTGCTGTCACTCTGGTCAGTGTATTTCTTCCTACTCTGCACTATTGCTTTGCTTTGAAAATGTATTCATGCTATTCTTGTTAACCATGTGAGCCTTTATTTCAAGGCTTAGAGACATGCAACCCAGACCCAGACCGCTGGTAACACTGAGGTGAAGCAGAAGCAGTGAGAAGAGATTCTGTATAACTTGGTGGGTGAGAAGAAACTCATGGATTGAGATAGTATAGGTAGCAGGGTCATTTCTGCTCTGCCACTGGGGCTCACCCACGCCCGGCACTCACCTCCCCCATGCTGTGCAGCTGCTGTGCAATGCGCCTGAGGTCATCCTCAGAGGCCAGGGGATTCAGCTGGTCCTGCACATCATACACAAACTGCTGCAGTGACATGAGCTGGTTCGGTCCATTGAGCTTCCTCCAGGAGGGCAGTGTGGAGATGATCTTCTCACAAAGGTGAGTCATGGGAGGACAGCCCTGGACAAGTAGGGGAGACAGGTAAGCCACTGATAACTGTGACCCTCTAAGCACCAGGAAGAGACTCCATTCATGAAACACAAACCCGGAGTGAGAGGTCAAGCGCTTTAGTGGGTCAGTGCGGGGTCAGTTTCCATCCTACTTTTGTCTTTAGGCAGAATCTAATAACCAGGCACAAGAGGCTTGGTAGTGGTTTTATGTGCAAGGCGTGATCAGCCTTGCAACAATGTTATAGGAATTATAAAAAAATTCCTAAATTTATTTTAGGAAAAATGTTTCACTCACACCTTCCCTACCTCTAGCTTCTATCTCTTCCCTTCCTACCTCACTAGTTAGGTAACCATCTTAGTCAGACAGAAAATGAGAATTTTATCAATATCAGAGTGGATTCACATGGTCTGCTGATGAAATATCATTAGACCAATAGTTAGAAATTGGCTCAAAATTGTTGTTGTATATATATATATATATATATATATATATATATATATATATATATATAAAACACATCAAGGTGGTAAAGCAAGCCAACCTATGCTTCACATTCATCATCCTTACTGGAAACCACACTCCAATGAAGCATTACATCATTAATTATGCAAAATTGTATCTTATGTCACCTAAATTCCACTCTTTAATTAAAAAAAGCAAAACTGGGGACAGGGGATAGAATATGTATTGTTCTCGCAGAGGAGTAGGCTCCATTCCCAGGATCAACATGATGGCTCAGAGCCTTCCGTAACTCCAGTTCCAGAGGATCTGATGTCCTCTTCTGACATTTACGGACACATACGTGCATGCAGTCAACACATTCAAGCACATAAAAATTTTAAAAACTGAAAACAATTTGAAAAGAAAACAAGCAAAACTGTCAAGAACAGAGACAGTTCATTTGAGGTATCACCTGCCTGACCTCAGGACCTGGGTGGGGGTTGGTTTGCAAAGTTGGTAATGCCATAGTCAAGCTCAGAGAAGACTTGCTGTTGCCTGAGGGACAGGGTCATTGATCTAGAGCTGGGCGGTGAGCCTGGCTTCTTCCCTGAGTATTTGTCCCCAGACCACAGTTTGCTGACATGTGGGACCAGGCCTGGAGACCACCTTCATGGGGCAGCTGAGACATGCTGCCACCCCAGCAGGAAAGCAAGGGTCGTTGAGGCACAGGGCCTGGTGTGCTTGCTATATGAGGGTCTTCTGGGGATCCTGAAGGTACACCTGGAGCAAGAGCTGGTGACAGAGGTCTCAGGTATCAGAAGAGGACACAGAGTACAAGGTGGCCCCACTGAGCCAGAGATGGACAGCACAGGCAGGAAAATGGGAACCTGCCTGAGGCTGTTCAGCCTTTTCCATCATGGTGCTCTTTATTGCATTAGCAGCCTTTCTCTAGGGAATCCTCCATCTGTCACACGCACTGACATCTTCCCTCATCTATGTATCATTTTCTACTGCATGACTTTTTTTCTGACAAGAAAAAAAAATACTAGTTTTCAAACTTTGAAAATGTTTAGAAGGATTCCTCACTCTCGAGCTATTTTAAAAACACATTCTCCAAAATTCTAATTCATGATACTTATTGTTTTACATTTGTACAGTTACAAGCTTTAATCCATCCACTCTGGGGATGTGTCATGAGTAGAATGATCCAACTTCTTTCATTCTGAGCAAATAACCAGTTGTGCTTGTTTATTAAGTAACTGTTTTCTCTATTAAACTGAATTTAACATCTTTTCTTTCTCCCTCCCTTTCTTGAAGCCTGTATGTGTACTTGTGTGTATGTGTGTGTGTGTGTGTGCGCACACTACACATACAGCTGTGTATGCCTACACGCAGAAGCCAAAGATTCAAGTCTACTGTCTTCCTCAGACAGCTCCTCCACTGAGTGACCAGACAGGGGCCTTCACTGAACCAGAACTCACTGATTGGCTGAAGCAGCTGACCATCAAGCTTCCGGGACGCTCCTGTCTCCACCCACCCCACTCCTCAGTGCTGAGACCACAAGTGCATCCCTGTGTGCTCGGGGTCCTGAAGATCCAAACTCAGGCCTTTGTGCACTGAACACCTGAATAACCGAGCTGTCTTTGGCTCAGCCTCTCTGTTTGCTAGTTCATTTCTATGGACATTGTGATTTCTGGGGATGGCCTCTAAGCTCTTCTGTTTTATAATCTGTTTCGATTATAAAACCTTTGAAACATGTTCTCTTCTTTCATTTCAACTTTAAGATGAAAATCGCAATGCCGTCCATCGTCCATCCCATTCAGATTCAGGCTAGAGTTGTATTACATTTGTGTAAGTGAGGAAACTGCAACACATGTTCGTATTTTACATGCAATGAGAACAGTCTCATCCAATGTTTTCTCATCGGTTAGCACACATCCTTCAGTAAATTTTGCTAGTGAGTATTTTTCTTTCCTCAATTTGTTACACATACTAACATAAAGCACACCAGAATTGCTGTTGAAACTTACTAAAAGAACTGTTCCATTTAAAGAAGCCAGGAACCACTCTAAGAACTTGATACACTCTGAGGTGGTCCACTGTTGCCCAAAACAACCCTCCATCTCTTATTTTGTGTGTTTCTTGCTCTTCCTGCCCCTCAGGAACAGCAGAACAGCACCTAGATACACCTTAATCTTGGCTCTTACTGTCAGCCTGTCCCCCTGAAAACCAAAACCAACTGAAGGCAGTGCAGTGGGCCGGGACCCCGACCAATGCTGCCATCTCCACAGCGCACTCACTGAGACAATCTGACTCCGTATTTCTTGCAGGTGATTCCGAAGAACCTTAATGTCCTTAGACCCAGATGCCCCGGCGTCCAGCACAAACAGCTTATTTGAGACGTGAAGGTCATTCCCGAACCTACGACAAGAGCAGGAGCTGTATCAGCCCTCAGTCAACTTCAGGTCTTCCCCTGAAGGGGCTGGGTTCCTACTAGCCCCAGTGGCTGATGGGAAGAAAGGTGGAAGGGTCCTGGTGACCCTGAAGATGCCTCTTTGTCTCTGCTATTGTTTGGACTCTGGTGGTCCCTCTAGATACAGTGCACAGGAAGTCAGTGTGCTCTCTCCATAATATAATCTGGGAGTTCAGCACAGGTAAAGGAAGAGAATGTAGGATGATGTCACACCCTCCTGATGTCACATCCTCCTCCCTTATGTTCTGGCTTTCCAAGGCAGGCAGGGGAGAAAATGCTGATGATGGAGGGCTAAGGGCACAAGCAGAATAAGAAAGTCAGTCCCACCACTGACCTAAAAATATTCACATAAGGCCTCTTTTCTTGTCAGGAAGAAAACACTGTATCTCTCAATGATAATGCAAGACCTGAGTGCTAACATGTTACACGATGCTGCAAGTTGAAACTCTGTGTTTTAAAGATTCATTTTCACTTGTATGTATGTGTATGTGTCTCTATGTGTATGGCAGCCTTGTATGGGTGCCCACAGAGTCCACTGAGGCCACTGGATCCCCCAGAACTGGACTTAAAGGCAGTTGTGAGCTGTGTATGTGGGTTCAGGTGCTCTTAACTGCTCAGCCATCTCTCCAGCCCCCACGTTCAAACTTGTTGATGGAGCCTTGGAGCCTGCTCTGGTTTGGGTGTGGCCTGTCCTTCAGGGGTGCCTGTATTACAGAGGCTCTGTCCCTAGTGTGGTGTCAGGGATGTGACCAAGGGGACTCCACAAGGACTGATGAAGTGGGCTTCAGACTTCTCACCTCCTAAGCTAAACACATCTTTTCTTTTTGGTATATCATTATAACAATGGAAATCACTATCAGGCTTTAAGGAAAAAAGTTATATTCTCACACTCCTGTGTAAGAGAAGCAGAGGACTTATAATACTGACAGGAAAAGCACTGTGGTCTTTTCTATTCTGTTCTGTCCCATCCCATCCTAACCCATTTAGGAGGTTAGCGCTTGAATTAGTATAATGTTGCGAAATACTAATTCAAGTGCTAACCTCATAAATCCCAAAGCTTGAGAGAAGTGGCCTCTGTGTGGAGGTGCTGGGCAACAAGAGGAGAGTGGGCTGTGGCCTTTCACCTAGTCTCTTTATGTCTAGCAACATTTATTGCATGTGTACTCATTGTTTTTATGCAAATAAAATTTCAACAAAGGATCCATCAAAGATGAAAGTTCCTTCAGCCACCTACCCCAACCCACCCTAGCATGGCCTGTTGTATCCTTTCCTCTGACACAGTTCCCCAGGCCAGATGCTTACCCCATCCCACCAGCAGGCCTCCCTCACCTGTTCCCACCAGCAGGCTGCTCTCACCTGTTCCTGATCTCTTTCAGCAAAGATGTATCCTTATCATATCCAAACTCGCCTCCAGCAGGCCGAGGGATGTTCATGATGTCAGCATGTGTGGCCACCAGGACAACTCGAAGTGGGTCCTTCAGCTTGCCTCCAAATGCTAAGGAGAAAGTTACCCTGAAAGAATCTGATCTCCTCTCTAACTGATTCTACTACCCCAGGAATGGTCTCATGCCTAGACCATCTGTGCCCACAGACTTAAGGGCTTCACTATGGAGTGTGGTCACTGATCCTGGTACTCCACCAGAGTTCTCAGAAGATAGCAGGGCAGACTGCAGCACAGAAAGCAGCTGTTGGGGGCTTCCTTAAATAGGCTTTGACACACAAGGGGAAAAACTGCAACCAGGGACAGCTTTCACTGGAACAATAACAAAAAAGCCTGAATGCAGCCACACTCCAGGGAATGCCCAGAGGGAAGCTGTCTTCAACTCACACAGGCAGGGCCACTCCTCTCAGGAATGGTTTTAAATGGTAGACAAGGGAGGAATAAAAGGCAGAACAACATCCTCTGGGAGGTCAGCCCAGTTGATACTAAGAGCCTGGTTTTTCTGGAGAAGGAAGCGGTTACTGAGCATGACCCTGGACCAGGGATAGCTGTTCCTGCTATGGGCAAAGTCCACTCCATCATTCTCTCCTCTAGCCAGTGTGCTGAGGTCAGGCCACCTGGGTCTTTTCAGCAGGGTTGCATGGAGCTGCATACTGAAGGATAACCCCTCCCGCTGATGACTGCTCCAGGACTTTCCAGAAGGGAGCAGGAGCCATAGGTGGAGGACTCCACTGTACGCTCAGCAATGATGGCCTTGGTGATGGAGTACAGGAGAGAAGTGGCTATCAAGGATGGCTCGGGATTGGGAGGAAGCCACAGCTGGGAATGTAGGGTCTGAGTGTGTGACCAGCATGAGGACCCCAATAGAAGCATCAGAGGGGCAAGGAAGGAAGGACCCTTGCTCACCTATGGGTTCTTCTACTGGGACCAGAGACTTCAAGAAACTCAGCCAGAAAATCACTTGGTTCAGCTGGATCTCATAGGGTTCTTCTAGACTGAAAACGATGACATGGATGGATGTGGGATCATTGGCAGCGAAGTAGTCATAGCAACAAAAGTACACAGGGTTTCCAGAGAACTCCCATACGCTGAAATCACCAACTCCTGTGGGAAGGAAATAAATGTTGCAGTCAGGAAACACCCAACTTCAGTGGCCGTTGGCACTCCAGGGGCTCTGCACAAGCCTAGTGGCACCTGCAGCGTGTGTCTGTGTGAGTACACAGCAATTTATGCAGGGTGCTCTCCATATGCAGTGCTCCCAGCATCTGTTATGGACATGTCCCTGTCTCGTTGCCATCTATGACTATGTGACTCCCTCCAAAAGCCTTTGGTTAGGATAACTCTGGCTCTATCTGCAGCATATTTACTCCAGATTCTCCACAGAGATATCTGCGTGTTGTAGATATGTGGGACCAAGATGCAGATGGGAAAGTGTTTGTATATACAAACAAGCTTTGACTTTGATACCCCTTCATTATTATCATATAAAGAGGTAGTGATCCTGTCAGGAGAAGGAGCTCAGCACAGAGTGGAAAGTTCTGGAAGCAGAAACAGACCTTCCAGCACTGGAGGCCTGGTTTGTGGTGGGGATTTTGAGAGTGAGGCCCAAATACAAGCTCTCTCTCTCTCTTCATGCTGCCTGACCAGCTCTGTCCTGGGAAGCTGGGAGGACACACAGCTTGAAACAGAGGAAGCAGACAGGGACTTTAACCTTGGTGATCGGAACCAGCACCTCGCACACTGGGTCTCCTAACCAAGCAGCACTGGCATCTCTGGGGAAGCCCTGGGGACCCAGCAGTCTGTGTTCTTACAGACCTCCCCGGTAGTCCCCTTGCAAGCTGGTGTTAAATACTCACAGCTTTGGGTGTGAGATGGTTTTCACTAGGTACAAGATAATCGTAGGGTCTCACCAGTGCGTCTAACTTGTAGCCCCTGGGTCACATTCCAGCATAGCTTAGGAATGTGGTTCAACACACCTGTAGATGATGATGTCATGACACAGTGATGAAGGGCTGGGCACATCTGGACATGACATGATCCTCCTGTGTTCTGCAAGTCTCCCATGGCAGACATGACAGCAGGCTCTTAAACACACATCCCTCCTCATGCTCGCTCAGCACCCCCATCAGACTGACACAAGCCACCTCCTATCCCCCACACCTATCACAGGCCTACAGCTTAGGAGGTCAGACTGACTTCACAGTCTTCATGAGCCACTCAGGATTCTGACTCCTGCTTCATGGTGAGACACTGTGGGTGCTCCAGTTATGGTACATGTAGACTCATACTGGGAGCAGACACATGTGACATCCACATGGTGCTGATTTCTGCAGGCATGCAGAATGCCAAGGGCTGTGAGTCATGGCAGTAATCACTAAGATGTCAAAAAAAAGCCTGAGACGACAGGCAGGGGCTGTCAAAATGGCACACCTGTGGGAGAGACTAGAAGGCCCAGTGAACTCATGGGGTGGGCGGCAGCTAGGGTGAAGGGAAGGGAAGGCAGAGCTGCTAGCATCCTGCAGTATCAGCTGGCAGAGGCTTTGGCACTTGGAGACTAAAGTTTGATGTCTGCTTTGATGGAGGCACTTCTGCCTCAGGCCAGCTAGCCTGTCTTCTTCCTGGGTTGCCCTTTGGATCTGGAGGGTTATTCTCACCCACATCCCACCACTGTGTCTTGGGAAAGTGGCCAACTCTTTTACTAACCTCACATAACTTCTTAGCTGCACGGAGGTCAAGTCTGAGCTGAGACTTGGTCTCTCACTCTCTAGCTCAGGCTGGCTTCAAGCTTGTGGTAACCCCCTGCCTCATAGGAGCTGGTAGTATAGGCATGAGCCACAGTTCCTGGTTTGGACTTGGGCTCTGAGCTGAGATGACAGAATTTAAGACAACAGAATGACTGCACTGTGAGGGCTGTTACACTGAGGCTTGCCTAGGTGACGTGAATGCCCTTGCCTCTTTCTATGTCAAACAGACAACACCAAAACATCCAAAGAATTCCCTATGTGTACATCACAGCCTTAGGTATGACTATCAGTGTGTTTAAACATCACCTTTTACTTGGTTTCTCAAACTTTGAGGGGCTGTGTGAATCATTAGATACCCATCTAAAGAGACACTCAGCTCTACTTTTAGGAAGGCACTAGTCAACCAATCAGTATCTATTAAGCACCTACTGAGTACTAGGTGCTCTGCTAGGTGCTGACAGCTCCCTACCATGTGGTTTTGCCTTCGGACATGTAGGCCTGGGTTGGCCCCTTATTAGGCTGAGCTGGACTTTGGATATACCCGATACCACTTGGTAAAAGCTCCCTTTTGGTGATGAATTAAAGCCCTCCCTGTGAAAGGAAAACCAAAGTTCCTTCCCTCAGAAAGGTGTCTCATACCATTCAAATAAGCATTCTGGATGTCGATGGCTTTGGTGGACTGGTCATCCGCCGAGCAGTGTAGGTGGTGAGATGGAGCCACGAACACTTCCAGCATCCCTTTGGTGAGGCCGGGCTCGAACATCATGCTGCGGCTCCTCACGCTCACATTTTCACAGCCAGGGTACAGGTTGTTAATGCTCACGGAGACTGCGGGCCAAAGGGGTGAGGCTCAGGACATGGTGTGGGAACCCCAAAGCGGGCAGCGGGATGAGAAGGGTGGACTTTAAGACAAGAGGTGGGTAAAGGAGGCAGAGATGGGTCCATGGAAAGGAAGGACTGTGGGGTGAGGGGAATTAGATCCATGTGTCTTTCTCCCAAGCCTCACAAGACCATTGGGGGCTCCCCAGGAATGTCTCATGCCCAGCACCTATGTCCAAGACAACTACCTGAGAGGGGCCGACATGATTAGCAGGCTGTGGGCTCAAGCTAGCAGAGGAAGGCAGGCAATATTTGGCATGTGGCCTTTCCTTCCTACAGTTCAGTGATGAGGTAGCATGCATAAGAGGCCAGGATGGGCTTACTGATAACAGGATATAAACAATGGTTTATGCAGGGCACAATGGTGCATGTCTGTAATACCAGAACTCAGGAGGCAGAGGCAAGCGGATCTTTGTGAGCTTGAGGCCAGCCTGGTCTACAAAGTGAGTCCAGGACAGTCAAGGCTACACAGAGAAACCCTGTCTCAAAAAAACAAACAACAACAACAAAGTAGTAAGTTATGAAATCACAGGGGAAAAAAATGCTGACTGCTGCCCTCTAGTGATAACAAGAGGCATGGACGGAAAACCTTATTTCCGTGAGGGTCATTAGCAATTGCTAGGCAGGCTGCCAAGAGTTCCTCCCATGAGGCCAGAGGTTTCCCTCTGTCCTCACAGACACAACATAACACCCACAGCCCCGAGGGGAGCCAGAAAACAGAGATTTGACAGTCAGTGACAAGTGAGTATGAGGTTCCTCAGAAAAAAAAGTCAAGTAAGTCCTCACCAGTCTAAGTCACCCCAATGCTTATCTCACTCCAGGAGGCCTGAGAATTTCTTCAGTTGTAAGATATGCGTGTGTGTGTGTGTGTGTGTGTGTGTGTGTGTGTGTGTGTGTGTGTGTGTCTTGACTGGTGTCTCAGCCTTTGCCTCCAGGCATCTCTCACACTGGAGAATGCTGAACCCAACAACTTCAGGAGTTGGACACCACCTGGAGCTCCTACCTGTTGGCTTAGCAGCCAGGGGTGACGGTGGAAAGCGTGTGGAGTTGGTGGAAGAGAGCCTGGGCCGGCGCCTTCTGAAGAAACTCCTTAACAGCCCACACTTGAGAGATTCCACCAGGGTGGATTTTCCTGATCCCGAGTGGCCGAACAGCTTGAGCTTGATTCTGGGCTGGAGATTCTGTGTGGGTCGGAGTTGCTGGATGAACAGTCCTCGGTGTGTGTCCTGATGGAAGATGACAGGCCCCTGCCCTTAGTCAAGGGAAAAGTGAAGCTCTGGGCAGGCTGCACCCATGAGCTCAGGCTTCCAGGTCCTGGCTCTGTACTTCCTGCTTGAGTTGGGAATACACTACTGTGCTGTTTCCACAGAAATGTTTTTAACATTAGGAAAACATGTGCCATTGCAGTCATCGTTCTGAAGAGTGGCATTCAGGGACTCTAGTCCCCATGCTGTCAACCATTTCTGCTCTCATCTCAGATCCCTTTCTATTCTCTCATCCCCGGGAGTCCTGGCCCATTAGCAATCACTATCCTTGCCATCTGTTCAGCCCCTGGCAACCTCTGCCCTGTCTGTGCATCATCTGCCTGTTTCTATGGCATCTGGATCCTAACAAATTGGGTGGAAAAATCCTGTGAAGCATCAACTTGGACATGAAATAAGATAAGCCCCATCAGTCAGAACAGCGAGGGGCCTGCTCCTCTGTATGGAGAGGCCGGGGCACTGTGGTACTGTCACACCATAAGAGGATAGAGCCAGCCCCCTCTCTGGGCTGTGAGTTGGTTCCTTGAGAGTTGTCTCTGTTTGTATGAAAACCCTGGTTCCTTTCAAGAGCAAGCGCTCCGATATGTTTGAAAGGTTGGGTTCCTTTATGGCCACAGCACAAGGGGCAGAGCCTGTTGTCTTATGGGACTGGTGAGATGCCATCACAAGGTGAGGCCACCTGCTGTGGGAGGGCTAAAGCTCAGCAGAGTGGTCTTGCTCTTTTCTTTCTGGGACCTAAGGAGAAGCCTGAGTCTTCCCAGGAGGATTCTCAGATTCACTTGCTCATTCATTTTCCCATAAGCACAGGGGTATCTAAGTGTTAAGCTCAGTACTGAGAACTAGAAAATTTAGACTGTCACATCCAGAGCTGCAGCCATATGGACAAACTGACCTCGGAGATGACATGTGTGCCTTAGGTGGGATGTTTTTGTCAAGAGGTAGAGCACACTCACAGAGCTCATCTCAAGTCTGTGCACTAAGGCATCATTGATGATGACACAAGCTCTCACCCTGTCCTCAATACTTGCCTCCTTCTTACCATCTCCTGCTCTCTCCCTAATGAGAAGGACCTTTCTGAAGCCATGACATGTAGTTATTGCATGTCTCCTCCTTCACTGGGCTGCAGGGGTTTCCCCTGTGATGTAGCCTGATGTCCATCCACCCACAAAACCCATCTGTCTTTCATCTCCCACAAGCTTCCTTTCCTGCAGGCCTGACCCATGTGTGGATCGCCATCATAACCCCAATAGACTAAGCCAAGTGAAAGGCAGGGTTGACATCCCGGCCCTGGCACACAGAGTGATCATAGTTTACAGGAGCATGCAACTCCCCAAAAGGCTGGAACCCGCCCTTTCTCAGCACTGCCCCCTCAATGTGCGCATGCAGGGACATGGGGCCCAGTGCCAGTGATCTAGGGAGTCTGCCACAGCCTTGGAATTACTGAGAACATTTACCACTGGTGGGCACTGTGGAGGGATACATGTATTTTAGATTCCACGAAGTGAAGACATTTGAGCCCTGAATGGAAGGTGTGACTGTATACTTCCTACAGTGAAGAATGTTCTGGGTCCCTGGGACTTCTGAGCACCTAATCAGAAATCTTGTTTACAGTCATATCAGCTTAAGACTTCACTGCCTTATTATTATTTTGCACATAATCTGGTAGTGGCGTCGGGAAGGTGGGGGGAGGGAGGTTGGGTAAAACACAGCATTATCGGAGATTTCTTAACAACTTGGTGGCTGGCTCACACAGTATTTAAATCTTTCATTGCTTTCATGTGTTTGTCTTGTGCACATGTGTGTGGATGCTGTGGCACAGGCGCAGAAAGGTGTCAGAGGACAGCTTGAGAGGGGCAGTTCTCTCCTTCCACCATGGCAGACACTTTTATTTCTCAAGCCATCTTCCTGGCCCTGTTTAAATTTCTGTTTTGCCTTTATTCATTGAGGCTGTTAGGGCCCTTGTAGCCCTGAAACCATGCTGTTTGAGTTGTCATGACAACCGCAAAAGTGACACCAGTGGTAAATGTTCTCAGTAATTCCAAGGCTGTGGCAGACTCCTAGATCACTGGCATTGGGCCCCATGTCCCTGCATGCACACATTGAGACACGTCATATTTTACTGCAAATATTTCTCTTCCAAGTTTCGTCTTCTTGTTGGTGAGAGTCTACTGAGAAGTACTTGCACAATTTTCCTGCGTAAGGAATTGACTTTAGATCAGTGAGATGCCATTACAAAAGCTATGCTGTGAACTCTGAGGTGACAGCCACAGAGCTGTGTTTGATCCTCCCCTTTTCAGATAAGGAAACTGAGAACCAAAACTGTTACCCGAGGCCACAGAGCAAAGCAGAATCTAGTACTGGTTCTTCTATCCTTCCTGGAGTGTGAGGGAGGCAAACAGTGGGGAGAAATAGATAAAACAAACAAACAAAATAAAACAAACGAAAAACATTGCCCACTGGGGCACTGTCTCAGACACAGTGTAGCTATGGGGGCTTCTTGACTTTAGTAAGATTTATAAACCATCACTAGGAATGTGTGAAAAATGAGAAGAAGGCCCTCCCTACGTGTATTTCCACTGGGACGTGGCTCATCACATTGGCGCCTCATTGTAATTTTGTTTCAGAAGGCAAACCTTTTCACTGCTAGGAGCAGTAGGGTATGCTCACCTGATCTCAAGAGCTGCAGCTGGTCTGAAAGAAAACAGTGCTTTGCCTAATTTACACCTTGGTTTTGATAAGGCCTAGATCCTGGGGGACCACACATGGTCTCACTTCTCAAGTCTGTACCAAGAGGCATCAGACAGGAGTGGATTCCCACAAAAGAAATCCTGTGTCACCTGCCTCCTGCCTGTGTCCAGGTCCCTTTCATACCTCCTTTTCTGTCCATCAAAAAATGGTGACCTTAGTCAAGAGATTTTAGTGGTTCACAACCTTTCTAATGCTGTGACCCTTTCAACTGGTTCCTCATGTTTTGGTGACCCCACCACCACCACCATAAAGTTAATTTTGTTGCTACTTTATATCTATAATGTTTCCATTGTTATGAATGTAATGAAATAGTTTTCTGATGGCCTTGGGTGACCCCTGTGAAACAGTCAATTGAAAAGCCAAAGGAGCCAAGATCCAAAGGTTGAGAACAGAAGTTTTAGAATATAAGCCACGAGATCCACTTTCTCATTGAGGTTGGCAGCACACTACAGTCTTAAAAAAAAAAAAAAAGAAAAAGAAAAGCATCCTCAGGCGTTCTCATGTCTGAGGGAATTTAACCTCATCTTATAGGAAGGTCCCTTACGATCTTCACTTTGAACCCTGGAGAATCTAAACCCAATGAGTTTGGCACAACCTTGCCTTGCCAGAAGTTTCTGATGGCATTCTCACTTCCGGCCACTAGATGGCACAGCAGGGACAAGCTGAGGAGCCCAGATGGGGCTGACTCCCTAGAAGCCAGTTTCCACCAACCCAGTGAACTGTTTTCCTAGCCCAAGAAATGGCTCCCGGCCAGTTCTAGAAGGTGCTATGTATGTTAATTGGTTTAGAGCGGAGCACAATAGTCCACATACATAGCTGAAGCTCTGAAACAAGACCTGGCCACAAATCCAGCCTGGCCGGACCCTAGGTGCTGGGCCTGATAGAAGCTTGCCCATCCAGCACCCATGGGGCATAGCAAGCTGCGGTAACTGCTACTGCAACTTTTCTCAGGTCCTACAATGTCCTCCAGTGTATGTCCCCTGAGTCTATGAGTGTGACTGGGCCACACAGAAAGCCCGGGGGATCAAAGGTTTAGGTGAGTCCTCTGTGCAGGCTGCACATGAATTGGTAAGAAAGGACACCTCCCAACACTAAAGTGTGCAGGTTGATGACTGAGAAGCTTCTGGGGGATTGTGGATCTGCAAGACAGTAGCACTTTCATCACTTGCTTTACATACTTGGTTGGGGAGTTATTCTACTTGTTTTCTTGCCTCAGACTCACAGAACAACTGGCCTGCTTGGTTCCGGGCACGCTCACAGCACACTGGCTAACACCACACTGGCTATCAACACTCCCTCCCTCTCCTCCAGATCCTGACACCAAGCCTGAACCTGGTGGGTCTCTGGGTTTGCAGTTTTCTTTCTTCAGCACATTTGCCCTAGCAGATTGGCTTTTGCTTTCCCACCAGGAAAGATGACTAAACCCATAGACTAAAAAAAGGAAGCCACCAGTCTCAAGATGCCAGAGAGGAACCCAGGGAAGACACATTTCTTTACTGCATGTGCCGGAAACTGTCAGAGCAAATAGAAGGAGTGAGAATCCTAATTATACAAATGTCCTTCACTCATGCTGAATTTTAATCCCAGACAACTCATAACATTGTCCATTTTCCAAAGCATTCCCCCTCTTTAATATCTGTATAAGGAAAAAAAAATCTGACAAATGTGACAAATGAAGTAAACCAAGTCCCCAAAGCCCTGATAAACTTGGAAAGTGCAGTGACATAGGTGATGAAAATGGACTTCAAGGCCAAGTCTAACACAGACCACTCCAAGTCTAGCACAGCCACCTTCCCTTTCCTTGCATTTAGGGGAAGAGGCTGGGTCTGGCTAGGTGGCAAAATTCAGGCGGTTAGGATGGAGGGACTGAATGGGCTGTTTCCTGGCAGGAGTCTACCTGAGATAGACGAGAGAGGACAGCTTCATCCTGTTCATTCTTCTGGCTAGGGGCAGCCAGAGGGCAGCTGTGGGGCTTCCAGAGCCCGCCAAACAACATTGTGCTGGGAAATCACTCCATAGATGGACCTCACCTGGGGGACCCGCAGGCTCTTTATGCTGAAACATTCCCACCACACCTGACTATTGGAGCCCAGAGCGATGTCACCGACTGGGAGGAGACACTGGCTGGCTCTCAGAGACAGTGCCAAATGTTCCAAGCCCTCCATGTTGAACTGGGCCAGTGCAGACTCCACACAGCTCAGCCCCTTAAGTTCCTACTGCTTATCCTGTGGTCATGGCCTTGGCCTATGTGGCCATATAATCACATGGTCCCTAGCAGTTCTATCCCTCCAAGAAGGGAAGGTCCTGAGGTCCCCTGGATGACAGGCTGGAAAGCCCTCCCTGGGCCTGTGTCAGCCCCTCAGTGCACAGTGATGAGCACAGACTCTCTAACTCTCATGTTGGCTTCCACTGGTACCAGTGACAGATGGATTTAGTTCTGTCCCCATAGGCCAGTCCCCACATTTCCTCCACAAAGGCTCAAAGTTACATTCCTAGTTGGTGAAAACACAGGGGGTAGCTTTTGATAATACTCTAGGCAGCGACCGCATGGAAGGGCACCCACGTGAGGGAGGCCAAAAACCACCTCTCCCCTGAGTGGCTCTAACATGGGCAGAAAACACAGCACGGTGTGAGAGGTAATCTTCTGCTTTCACAAAAATGAAAGGAGAGAAGAGGTGAGAGAACAGGGGCTTGGAGGCCAGGGACCAAAATCTTCTGCAAAGACAGGACTCCCACCCACTTGCAATGCCAGCAGTACCCTGGTCAGAGCTACTGTGGAGCATGGCAGGAAGGCAGGCAAGCACAGCAGACAGGCTGTAGCCTTCCCTCCTCCCACACGGTAGTCTCTTTGAACATCTCTTCTCCTGGTGACGTAAGTGATAACTGCAAACAAACGCACCCCTGACTTTCTCTGCAGGCACTGGAGGCTTCTGCAGCAAGCTGCTGCCCTCACTCTTCAATCCCCAAGGCTGTTGCTTTGACTTCTGAAACCAAATCCTCTGATCAGGTGTTTTCAAGTGCTGGTGAGTTATTTTATTCAGGTACATCTGAGAGAATATTATTTGGTTCAGGACTTAGTTTTTACATCCGAGAGCTCTGAACAAAAGAATGGATTAGCAGGGCCCTGCCTCACACCAAGAGGATGAAGCCTAAAGTCATACATGGACAATGAAGGCAAGTGTGGGTCCTGTTGAACAATAACTCTAAAAAATCCTGCCTGATGGAACAGAAATGCCAGCTCAGAACACTGGGGAGTAATCTAACCAGTTACAAGGTAGGGTGACTCGCACAGGCTCATGGAGATGTCTCCATGATGGCTAGAAATACACACTGCAAAGGCCTGGTTCCCACAGAAAGACCAGGAAAGTAGACGTGTCGTGAGGTGGGTCTCTCCGCTCTGCCCTAACCCTTTCAATCTCTTTGAGGCCAGGCTTCCCTGCACGGGCACCCTCCTCTGTGAACCCTGGAGATATAAGATGACAGTTCTTCAGGATTTCCACCACAGTTGCCAAGGTCCATTCTGAAAATGCTCTTCAGGATGCTGTGCCAACCACAGAGTAAACCATGTGGTGCTTACTGTGTGCAGGTGCTGTTCTCAAGCCATCATTTACCTCAGTCTTTCAGCCCTCATTACCATTCTTTGAAGTGGCACCTCTTACCATGGGTCAAATGCAGATGCCGAGGCACAAGGCTGGTGAGCAATGAGCCAGTTCATCCAGCAAGAGCTTCATGGAGCTGGGTTCAGAATGCAGGCCATGTGTGCTCTTTAGTTCTTGTTACTTTGCTACAAATCAGAGTCACTTCAGAAGAGGAATCCTCGATTGAGGAATTGTCTCCGTTAAACTGACATGTCTGTGAGGCATTTTCTTTTCTTTGTTGTTTGTTTTGTTGTTTGTTGTTTGTTTTTCAAGACAGGGTTTCTCTGTGTAGCCTTGTCTATCCTGGGCTCCCTTTGTAGAGCAGGCTGGCCTTGAACTCATAGCAGTCCACCTGCTTGCTCTTCTGCCTCCCTGAGTGTTGGGAACACAGGCATTTTCTCGGCTCATTTTCTTGATTAATGATTAATTTGGGAGGGTCCTGCCCACTGTGCGTGGTGCTACCCCTGTGGAGGTGCTCTGGGGTTCTGTAAGAAAGCAGGCTGAGCAAGGAATAGGGAACAATCCAGTAAGCAGCACTCCTTCATGCAAGGAATTCAGGAATGCTCTATAAGATCACAAACTGAGCTAAATCCCCAGCCCCAGGGTAAGGGTTCAAATGTGCAGATAATTTACCTTTTCATCCTTTTGCTTCAGCCTAGAAACATCCCAAGCATTAAACTCCTGTACTTACTCTGTCTTTGTAAATATTTCCGAATGTCAACCACCATCCTGTTCTCTATGACAATTTGCTATGCGTTAGTGTTGGTAGCCTGCATGGTCTAATTTTTGCTACTATATTTTAAATAGAACTGCAGTGAACATCTTTGTGTGTTAACAAATACATCTTAGCCAAAAAGGGTTTGGCTTTTTTTTTTTTTTAAGTCTCTAGATGCATGATGTGGGTTGCAAATCTGCACCTGTATTTACTTATTTTTCTCTTTTTATTAACTTTATAGTGCTGTGACCTGATTAAACAAGAGCTTAGCTGATACCTGGAAACTCAAAACAAACGAGGGAAAGGGGCATCGTCAGTATCCTTCCCCTGCGCTGTGGAGGTGGTCAGCACAGACAGGGCTGGGGAAATAAAACCAAAGCCTGGTGCCTGTGGAAGCCAGCAGGGACTGCTGCGTCTCCTGTGAACATGGCCCTGGCAGATGGTTGTGACCTGCTGTGTAGATGCTAGGAATTAAAAACTCTGGTCCTCTGCAAGAGACACCAGTGCTCTTAACCACTAAACCTATTCCTCCAGCCCCCAAATTTTGTTTTCACACCAACTGTAGAAGAAACCCTGTAGACACTTATAGAAGTGTGCCAACTGATGGGACAAAGACAGACAATGTTCCTAAATCTATGGCCTGTGCCTTTTTCTAATAGTTCACAAGGACAATACTGAGAACTTCTCAGATAAGCAAAAGCCGAGAACCACAGGCGGAGGAAGGCTCACCTTTCGAAGTCTTGCCAGGAGCCCTGCCACGTGCTCGTGCTGTTCTGACTTGGCAAGGTCCTCGGCTGTCTTGCCATCCTGTAGAAGACAGATGATCAGTGTCTCTGCCCTGCAAAGCCCAGATGCATGTGACCCCAACAAACTAGCTCAATGCAGAAACAGAGGAAAGGCAGGTAAACAGCATGTCCTGGCCTACTTCCCTGTCTGGGGAATCCTTATTTTATTTGGTGGCTCAGGAAAGAAAGATGCCAGAGCAAGGAATGCAGCAGTGTCCTGTGATGACAACAGTAAGAGGTTCAACCCACAGACTCGGTGAACACTCATCCTATGGCTGACGGTTCCCTAACTGAGCCCCTGACTCTACTGCAGCAGTCAAGAGTATCTGCTTCAGTGTCAGCGCCTGTCTTTCAGCTCTCACACATACAATCCTGGCCCTCAGACTACACCATGGCTTGTAATCACTGTGCCTTCCAAAGAACGCTGAGTCTAGCACAGTCTGACATAAGGTTGCTGACAAACACAAAGCAGGGACCTAAGGGCCACAGCACTTCGACATTTACTGTTTAATTAGAGATTTTCAAGGAGCTATGGCTTCCTATGAAGAGATTTATTCTTGTTTCTATACCATGAACACACATATCTGCTGAGAACCTTCCAGTCCAGAACTGGTCCAGGTGGCACAAGCAAGACCTCACAGTCCCCCATGGGGACAGGAGCTGTGGCCGTGCCCACTCCACACCACAGGAATGGATTCAACTGTTCAGCTGAACTTTCTACAGACCTAAAATGCAATTTTCAAAAAAAAAAACAATTTTCTAACAGAAGAAAAATAAGTCTATGGTTTTATTATCAGTATTTGGAGGTAAGACATCCCATGAAGGCTTGGGACACCCAAAGTCTGTCTACCTGCCAGGCTCCCAGCTCCTCAGTTCACGTTGCTCTTGAGACACACATGGGTCTTTCTCCACCAGCAAATCTTAATCTTGGTCCTACTAGACTGTGTGACTCCCTGCTGTGGAAAGCCATTATCAGACTTACACAGTGTTAATAACACCTCTGCCATCTACCAAGGTGCCAGTAACATTCTTCAACGACATCTACAGATAATCTCTTGTGTCTTCTGGGGCAAAACTGTTAGGCTAAGAATGAATTTTTGCCCCAGACTGAAGCTGCGGCCTAGGTGTGTGTTACTCAGAGGGGCTATAGAATCAGGGCCACGCCATTCTTACTGTGTCCCTGAGATGGATCCAACAGGCAAACCACGACTTCTCCTTTGCTTGGGCTGAACCGAGAGTTCCTTATTGGATACCATACTCCCAACTGAGTAAGAGTTCCCATCAAACTGTCTCCTGGCTTCATTTGCATGGAATGCCTTTGGTGAGGGTGAGCCTTGAGGAAGAGGAGCAGGATATGGGTGCCTCCGACTTTCCAAGGTGGCATCCAAGGCTGAGTTCTGAGGACAGGGAGGTTTGGAGACATAGAGGTGAGCTTAGGTGTTCAAAGTAAAGGTACAGGCCTGGGGCCCAGAGAGTAGACAAGGAGAGCTAGATAGTAGGGCAGGTTCCAGGAAGGAACCGAGCAGAAGAGCCATGGGCAGGCAGAGGCAGAAGAGAAGCGAGTGCAGGAGAGGCAGAAGACTGTCAGGATGAGAAGCAGGATTACCAGGAGCCACTGGCACTTGGTGATCAGGACAAGGGAAAGAGAGAAGTCAGAGAAGGGTTTCATCCAGAGAAAGGAGGCAGCATGGAGTCAGGCCACTTCCTGGGGTGGCTCTCAAAGTTGTTTCATGAATGGATCCACAAAGGTCCTATACATGATTACACCTCGATCATGTTGATCATACACTATTTCATTCTATTCTGGAGACAGGGTCTCACTATGTAGCTCTGGCTGGCCTATACCTTCCAACGTAGACAAGGCTGGCCTCAAACTCAAAAGATTTGCCTTCCTCTGCCTCCCAAGCACTGGTATCAGAGATGCACACCACCACAGCTGGCTGCTTCTTCTGTAATCTTTGTTTTAGTTTATAATAAAAGAAACAACTCCCACGAGGTGACTGTTGCTTTTGCTGAGTCAGTGGTGGAGGAACGCAAGCCAGTGCAGAGTGAGGGTGGGAGGCAGGAATGCTCAGAAATCACTCCCAGCATACGAGGAGAACAAAGGCCACACTAAGGGGCGCTGTGGAGCCACATGTTATTTCTACAGTCTTCCCAGCAGCCAGAAAGGTACAGCTCACGCTGGCCGTCCCAGGGCAGCAGCCCAGCCATGGGTCTGAAATGTGGTCCCAAAAAGATGACTGTCAGTGCAGGACATACAAGGCACTAGAAACTCGGTAAAGTTAGGAGAATATAAAAAATATTAATAATCTCAAGATACTCCTGTTGAAATACTGCTTTGCATGTAGTGCTGAAGTTCGTTTCATCTGCTTCTTCTTTACTGCTAGAAACTACAAAACAATAGACATGTTCTGGGCTTTGTCTTTTGGCAATGTCCTCAGTACACAGTCACCCCGCTCCTCACATAAATTGCTTCCACTGGCTAGGAGGCCAGATGCCCCCTGAGCCTTCTCACTGGTGGGAGGCTGTATCTCTAGCATGGTAATCCTTACAGCGGTGGCCACCAAGCTCAGGACTCTGTATCTGATGCTTTTCATGACCCTAACCCTGTCCACTTCCTATCTACTCAGTTCCCAGACTCCATGACCAGCTCCTGCAGAGGGGTCAGCTCCACATGCTTCCCAGTCCCAACTCTTGCTCCACCCAGTGACTACAAGTTGGCTATCAAGGCTCTTTGATCAGTATCCCACACATGTTTTCTAGACATTTCCCTGTGTCTGGTATGTGTCTGAGTAAACGTTGAGGCTAAGTGAAGGGCTCTGAGGTGCAGACAGAAAACCCTGAAGAGCTCCTCTAGAAGCTGGAAGAGATGGGAAGACAGAGGAAGGTAGTAAGAGCAGGGTGGAGGTGGGGAGCAGCAGAGAGAGCTACTGCAGTTAAGAGTGAGTAGGGAGAGCCACGGACTCACAGGGGAACATGAAGAGGCAAGAAGCCACACACACTTCTGGCTCCTACAGCATCTTCAAAGTCACCCTGGTCTTTATTTTCCTCATGAGATATCATCTGAGACAAAGAGATATTTTTTCCTCTCTTAAAAATGTAGATGACTCTTTATTGCAGGATAACTAACCTGCGGGTAAATGCTGATGATGGCAATTCGGGCCTAGCAGGTCCTTGTGTGGCCAAGGTAAGCAAGCGCCCTGAGAATTACACCCATTCCATGCACAGCACTCTTAATGTCTGTGGCTACAGAGAGCCCAATGCTGCACAGAACAGACTAGTTACATCTTGTAACAGATACCGCAAAGGCCTACACTCGGACAGGGAGAAATCGTACTGCATTGAAGCTGAGGACACACACCCTCTGGAGGACCATCCCTAGGGGTGTGGGGGTCTGCAGTACCCACAACCAAAGGCAATGTGTATAAGTGAATGAGCATGGCTGTGCTTCATGGAAATTTCATTTATAGAAACAAGTGGCAGGCTGGGCCAGCTCAGTTAAGACCCTGAAGATCTCCAAGAACCTCAGAGCCCCAGGTGAACTGCAACATCAAACACCACACGTGACCTTCAAGACTGACCCTCAGCAAAGTTCCCATCTATGAATATGAAGACCACCCCTGCCCCATACTCAAGCAATTAACACACTGTTGGGCCAGCAACAACTCAAGCAGTAGTTCACGGCCACAACTGCCACTTGCCTTATCGGCCAAACTCCTATCTATGGTATCATATGAAATGTGAAGCAAAGGGTTTCTTCTGTCTGGGGGGTGAGGGTGGGGGTAAGGTGGAAGCCTGGAATAAGAAGTCAGAGAAATGAACTGTGTCTTACTGAAAAATAATTTTCAGGCCCGGCAGCAAAGGCAGACTCTAAACACTTTTGCCTCTAGGCTGCTCATGACCCCCGAAGTCAAACAGAAGATCCAGCTCCTCCCACAGTGCACTGGGCCCCCTGTGTCCTGGGGCCAACAGAAAACACTTATGAAAGAGAAACCCATACGTGGAATAGAAAGCCAAGCGACACTGTTGTGTAACACAGTAAACAAAAGGCCAGTGCAAACCAGCAGGTCGCTGGCAGAGCAGGACTGGCGAAATGAGAAGAGGATGAAACATTAACTAGATATTAAACTGGGTCTGTGTGGGCAAATGTTTATGTAACTGCAGTGGAGGGTTAGGGCTTAATAGCAGCCTGTCTGCTTTAGAATGCAGTTGCCAGGCAATACCTTTCTCCCCATGCCCTTGAGGCATGAGAAGTTTCCATGGCTCTCTGCAGCCAAACACCTGCACCTGCCTGGTACTCACCGAGGTCAGAGCCTCCACATTGGCACCCATCAGACAGAGGTAGCGGACCACATCCAAGATCCCGTTGTTGGCTGCAAGGTGGAGAGGAGTCCGTCCATACTGGGAAGAGAAAGAAAAATAGCAGAGGCATTTTTCATGGCTGCTGCCTGTGAAAGCCTGAGGTTCACAGCCATCCTTATTGGGAGAGAAACAGTATTACATAAGGGGCCTGGGTCCAAAAGAACTAAACAGGAGGCTCTGGCTCCCACTGAGGCAAACCTGGCAAGCAGAATATTTTCAAGCACTTTGAAGTTGAAAGACTAGCTTCAAATACACCTTCAGAGGATGAATGAGGCGGCTAGCCCCTGGTTTTCCAAGTCTTCTGCTGTGCTGCCACAGAGCAAGGCAAGAGTGTGAACATCCAGACATGCATGTGTACCTGTACCATACAATTCAGATTCACACTCCAGGGACTGAGGAAGAGGGCAGCTGCGGAGGGCTCTTTAAGGAGGTGAAGCTTTGAGGCCATGCCTACAATGCTTTTGCGCCTGTGGTTCTCAAACTATGCATCAATTCCTTGGGGTGCTGTAGTGAACCCCCAAGGACAGTGAGGGCTAGCTCAAGGTTTGAAGCATATGTGGTGAATATCTCCTCCAAGCATCTCAGAGCCGAGGCATTAGGCTGCCGGCTTTCCGCTCATTGGCCTTCTTTGCAGGTCTGCCCTTAGGAGTTGGTAGCTGCTACCCTGAGTAATAAGCAAAGGTTTGGAAAGTAGGATCTGGAGAAATGGCCCTGCAGTTAAGGGAACTAGGTGCTCTTCCCAGGGACCTAGCATTCACATGGTGGCTCACAGCCATCTGTCACTCCAGTTTCGGGGGATCCAATACCCTATATGACCCCAGTTAGCACAGGCACACACATGGCGCACAATCACACATGCAGATGGGGTGGGAGGCACCCACTTCTAGTCCACAGTCAAGCAAGCTGGCTCAGGCACCGCACAATCCCTGATGACTGTGGCCATATAAGGGTGAAATTAGAACAGGAGATTTCTTTCCACAGATGTTTTGTCTTTCTCAAGGGCTGCTAAGTTTGGGGCTAAGATGCTCCCACAATCACAACAGTGAAATAGCAAAATCATTTGCTCAGCAGGAGGGGAGCCATCAATAAAAATCATGGAGACGCTGCAGAGGATGCCAGTAGTCAAAACTTGGGAATCTCTGCTTGCACAGTATTTATTTTCACATGGGTCAATGCATTGTCATCTTAAATGTTTAAATAGGTATGTGGTAAAAAAAAAAATTAAATCCTCAACATCACTACACCTCTTCCCCACAATCACCTGCTCCGAGCTTTCCCTACATGTTGGAGCCTTTTGTTCCTAGCTCTCCTCTATGACTCTTTAGTAAGAGGCTGAACCGGCTAAGACATGATCACCTGACAATGGTGGTTTTGTATCTGTAAGTACCTTAAACATCTTTTCCTCCTCACCTGAATAAAGAGAGAGAAAGAAATGGGCAGAGGATGGGAGAGGGGAAGGGGGGCATCTAAAGGTCTGCAGGATAGACTTGGTTCACAGCATCATGTGGGGAGGTTGAAGAGGTGAAGCCTGGAGCAGGTGAGTGAGTCACCAGGGCTTTACCTCTCAGGAGCAGGGCAGGCCCTGAAGGACTGCAGAGGTTACAGAAGTGACTCTTACAAAGCAAACTCAGCTTCCTCCTGTGTCCCTCCCCAGCCTGACGTCATTCGGCATGCCAGAGCACAGCCATCAGGTTCCACTCCACAAAAGTCTGAACCTGGTGCAGATCTCAAGCTGACACTGAGCTCAACACAGTGACAGAATCACCCACCAAAGTCCCTCTGTGCCATCCCAGCATCGTATATAATGGAAACACCAAGTTCACTAACCACTGTGACCAGTTTCCATCACATGAGCCAAGTTTCCGGCTTGCTCACTTTTGTGGCACTGTGAACAGGACCATGGGCCTCATACTTGCAGCCTAGGGCAGTTGTTTTCAAACACAGAAACAGGCTTGTCTTCTTGAAAGTTTATTTGTGCTGGAGACAGGCTCTCAGCATGTAGCCCAGGCTTACCTCAAATTCACAATTCCGTCCACACAATTCTGCCAGCACACAGGTGCTGGGGTACAGGTGCGCACCACACAGCCCAATAAAGCTGGATTTTGAAATGAACACATTTAACAAGATTTTGCCTTTAGGCACAAGCTAAAATATGCTTTGCTTTGCTTTGCTTTGCTTTGCTTTGCTTTGCTTTGCTTTGCTTTGCTTTGCTTTGTGTTTTCTGGAGAGCGGGAATTGAACTCAGGGCTTTCTTTGTTCACACTAGGAAATCCGCTGGTATAGCCCAAATACTATGCCTCCCCAGTGAAACCTGAAGGTGGTTTAATAAGCACATGTTCTCTGAGGCCATGTTTAACCCACTGAGGGAATCCTAGAAGGAGAGGCATTTGTCTTCCCTCTTAAGCCACTTACATAACTATCTTGGCACGGTTAGGAAAGGATAAACCAAGACAACAAAAAGCAGCTAAGACCCAGGATGTCACCTTTGCAGGGTCCCAGAGTATGAGGATTACCAACTTCAAATTCCACCACAACTAATCACATAATATGCGAGAGGAATGACAAGACAATTCTCCAGATGTTTCATGCATTAATTATTTTACCTCAAACAAATTATCATAAACCCTACGGCACCATATACATCATGCATAAGCAGACATTTCCCACAGTTGAAATTAGCTCCGCCTGACTTCCTTTTTAGCATGTCCTTAGGAAAGAGTGTGCCCGCCTTGCATACAGTTGCACAACTGACGCTACACAAACATTTAAATGCTCTTATTTTCTGCTGCGAATCTGGATGGGATTCGGTGAAAAGAAGGTGACAGCCAAAGTCCAAAAATCTGCACCTGGGGCTTTTCATGGACCAAGAAGACGATATTTATTTTCATTGCTTTATAATTTATAAGGTAGCAGTATTCTTTTACTTGGTTTTTCCAAATTTGCTTAGTGTATATGCGTGCAAACATACACAAATGTGTTAGCAACTTTTGCCCACAGACAGCTCAACAGAGACAAATCAGCCAATAATCCTGGAAACCTGGATAAAAAACACAGGATCAAGAGTATTTACTGAAGACTTTGTGCTTCAGAAGGAATGCTACATTTGTACCATGACCTCTGACTCTTCTTGGAAACATGAACACACATGTATGTATGTACATGCACAGGCTCCTGTACCCCTGAATGTGTGCTCATTTATTCTACAAGCAGAACAGTGGGAAGCCAGGATAGGCAAGAAGGACACGTTAATGTCTCAATAAATTACTCAACAGTCACACAGATCAAAATGGCACTGTCCTCTAGAAAGCGGGTACATGTGATTGACAACAGTCCTCAATGATGATGGGATAGTATAAACATGACATGCTAATATAAACATGATAATATAAATATAACAAAAACCCAGCAACAGCATCTGGTAGACCCAGTGGGAATCTGGGGATCCTAGCCTCTCTTTGTACCTTGTTTGAAATGTCCAGATTGCAGCTGGCTTCACAGAGGGCCACCACGATAGGCGCGCTTCCATCTTTGCAGGCCACGTGCAGGGGAGTGTTGCCATGCCTGTCTTGGAAATCCACAAAACAGCCATGGCCAAGGAGGGTCTTGATGACTTCCATCTGACAACGCCTCACAGCAAGATGCAGAGCAATGTGTCCATCCTGGAACCAAACCCAAAGTCATGAGTGCTTCTGGCTTAGGCCTTCAGCCCAACTCTTCCCTGTGTGAGACTTAGCTGTAAACAGGATGGCTACTACATACACACCAAGACTGACAAAGGTCCTTGTCTGGACTCTGGAAGGCTGGGGCTTTATCTGTCCCACTCTGCACAACTGAAACCTGCACTGACCACCTGCTGATTCTTTGAGGTTGAGGCAGTAGATCAGCCAGAAAGACTCTATACTTCTATCTTAGAATTGATAAGACATAACTAACTATTGGTATGTCAATTGCAGGTGAACAGATTTGAAAAACATTTTTAAAGCATTTGCACAGCAACACTTGCTAAATTCTTGAGCAGATAACCTACTACTTTATTTTGCATCAGAAAAACATTGAGAATGTGAGGAGAGAGAATTTCTCCCAGGGCTGTTGAATGCTCAGAAAGCAGATACAAGTTGCTTAACCTCTGCACAACACAGAAATTGGCCTCAGAACTACCAGCAGCCAAATCAGGACCCCTGGGGAAGAGAGGTGCTGAGTGCTAGGGGCAAGCAGAGCTTTCCAGCCTATCTCTACAGCTTCTGCATGAGTTTCTATACCTGACATCACTGGGGCCTGGGAATGTCTAACAGAAACACTAGCTCTATTTACTAGGTGCCCGGAGCAGATACCCAGCCCAATCATCGCAAACAAAATATATCTCCAGAGACCCACACACTGTTTCAAGGCACCGCTCCACAGAGGGGGGAATTGCAATGTGAACTGCACACACCCCCATGATAGCCCCTGGCAGCGATGGCTACGGCACCATCACTGTGTCTGTTTAAGTTCAAACATATTGTGTTGAATTTGCTTAAGGAAGAAGGGAACACTTGATCTAGAGGTAAAATTGTGAAACAAGTAACAGTGGTTTATTGTCTTTTTACAAAAGAGCAGGTGGCAAAATAAACACCTATTTCTACATGTGTCTAAAAACTGACACTATGGTGCCACTGTTCCTGCTCAAAATTCAAAACATTAGAACACAGCCAAACAGCCCTCATAAGTCCTAAACTTAGTTACTTGCTAAAAAAAAAAAAAAGAAAAGAAAAGAAAAAAAAACAACTCTAAAGAATTACAGAGAACTTTTGGAACCAAAGAAAGGAAGAATCACAGTATTCCGGGTTTGTGTTTGTTATCTTAAGGAGTCAAGTAGGCAAGCCTCCTGGGTCCGCTAGCCCACCAGCTCACTTCACCATGAGCGCCAAACATTACCCCCATAAAGCACCTTGTCAGAAGCATTCAAGTCAGCTCCGTGTTCAACCAGACACTCCACAATGTCATGATAGCCCCTGGCGGAAGCTGTCAGCAATGGGGTCTCTCCTTCCCGGTTCTTGATATTCACATTGCAGCCAACTTCACAAAGGGCTTTAGCCACGGAGTAATAGCCATGCCAGGCAGCGCAGTGCAGGGGGGTTTCCTCTTCCTGGTCAAGGTCATGAGCACAGAGGAGGAAAATGCAGACAGGAAAGAAAATACAGAGAGCAAAATCAAGGCCATGGAGGACAGAGATTGCAGCCAGTGTGGCAAAAAAAAAAAAAAAAAAAAATTAATCTTAAATAATGACAGCACTGGGAGCCTCTGTCATTAAGAGGCAGATCCAGTGTGCTCTCCCTGGTCGGTCCCCTCATCAGGCATGCTAAGCGAACTAGGCTTTCTCAGCATTTTACAGACAGCACTACTGGGGCCCCAGTGAGGACTGGAGCAGGCTCCTGAAGAGTGAAGCTTTCACGTGGGTGGACTTAAAACACCGTTTGGCAAAATTGCCTTTGTCTATCTAGAATCATCACTGGCAGGAACGCACTCCTCCTAGCATGAATTATTCTAGCAGTTTCTGTGCTTTGATTTCTGCCAGGTATGTAACTCCAGGATGAGTCAGAGGACCACAGTGAGCTATCATGATGACCTTCCTGTAACTAGTCAAAAGAGTGCTGGCCTGAGGCTCATGAGGACTGAGAGGTTTGCACTCCGTCAGTATCGTCAAACGTCCATCTGTCTACGAGGTTCCATGAGAGAGTGGTACTTATAAACAGAAATTCTAGACTCAGACTGGGTAGGGTTCAATCCCTGGTCCCATCATAGACAGCAAGCTGTGGAGTTTTCTCAGCTACAGAGCATGGGTGCTGAGAACACAGGGCAGTCCTGAGGTTTAAACAGGTGAATGAGAGGTTAGACGGACAGGAAGCTGGCTGCAGACTGCTCTCTGAGGGCCCATACTCTGCAATGGATGATAATACACCTAAGTCAAGAGGCCTCCATGAGTCATCTGGGTCACCCGGCTACTGTACATGGAGGCCTTCGGGCAGGGATTTGCTCTCACAGCCTACCTTGTCTTGGAAATCAGGATTAGAGCCAAAGCTGCACAAGAGTTGAACCACATCTGCATGGCCATAGCGAGCTGCCACGTGAAGGGCTGTCTCTCCAGACTGCAAAAGAAGTACACCCATGATCTAAAGACCAGAGTTCAAAACCACTTATGAGATTGAGAGCACTGGTCCGTACCTTCACATCCTCCCTCAAGCCATTGATTCCACAGAGATTAAGGGCAGGACCTGGGGTCAGGGAACCCATAGGCAGCTACTGTTGCATCCTCACACCTGGTTCATCTTGTTACAGAAAACAACTTAGTGAGGATTTACCCTTTACCATGAGGGCCATGCTCTACCTGCTTCCTGAAGACATGCTTCTAGCTGTTGGACTTGAAACTAGCATTCTCCTCCCTCTTCCTGTCCTTCTCCCCCTCTCTCTCCCTCTTCCCCTCCTCTCCTTGTCCCTCTTTCTCCCTCTCTTTCTTTCTCTCACGCACAATCCCCTTTTAAGATCAGGCTCATCACCCTGCAATTATTCAAAAGTGAAGTTTTATTTGTTAGCAACTTTCTCCCTTCATTGCCTTATCTATGCTCGGAAACATATTTCTTACACTCTTGGAAATTTTAAAGGAACTGACCCCTCAACAAATCTCTGTGAGTAATAAATACAACTCCAGATGTTTTGCTTATGTCTGCACCTCCCCATGTCAGGCTATGCTAACTACAGAAAATACATTGTCTTTTCAACTGGCAGAAAAACTGCTATGATGAACTTGCTGTCCAGATCTTAATTACCTCTTGACGCCATGTGCAAAAAGCTTGGTCACCAGGCTGTTTGTGGAGGAATCTTTAGGGGGTAGAGGCTAATGGAAGTTAGGTCACAATAAAGGAGAATTTGTGGGTATCTCTGTCTCCCTCCTTCCTGGCTGCTATGAGGTGAACAGCCTTGCTCCACCACACGACCCTAAACACTGTGCTTCACCAGAAGCAGAGAACCTAGGGTAGAAACCCCGATTAAAGTGCTGGGCCAAGTCGTGCCACGGCCAAACAACAACAGAAAAGCTTCAACTTTCCATCCTCTCCTGGAGGACTGGATCCTCAGTCTTTATCTTTGGGTCAGTTCTGGTGCACCAGGCAGGCCACCACTTCAGTGTACCCCTGATCGTTTCCTCCTGCTCCTCCAAGAGGAGATCTTACCTTGTCTTTAACATCCAGAGGGCATTTGTTCTCATTGAGGAATTTCAAAGTGTCCACATGGCCATGCCGAGAGGCCCAGTAAATGGCATTGGATCCTCCCTGCAAAGAGAGCAACCCAGAGTCGCATCTAAAACTCTAATGCACCCGGACCAGGCGCTCTTTACAACAAGTGTGTGTTGCTTCTTGTGTGATAACAAACTGTAAGCGAGCCTCTTCGGCTTCAGGGTTTTGATAATTATGCTGTGGTCATGAACCATGTTAGTAACAGGGGAGCCTTACTGGCAAGGTGAAGGGGGTTTTCTGTATCATCTTTGTAACTTTAAAAAAAAAAAATGTATATGTATTTCAATGTAAAAACAAAACACTTTTTTTAAGCCCTTATATCAACCTCAGCCTAGATTTTCTAACAGTTCCCTCGGAATCTGCAGAGACTGACTTCAGTTCAAGCCTCTATACAAGTGACCAGAAAAAGAAAAGAAAGAAAGAAAGAAAGAAAGAAAGAAAGAAAGAAAGAAAGAAAGAAAGAAAGAAAGAAAGAAA
>NW_026596117.1:28716637-28718535 GCF_907164565.1 Psammomys obesus | reverse complement strand
AAAGAAAGAAAGAAAGAAAGAAAGAAAGAAAGAAAGAAAGAAAGAAAAAAATCACATGTGTTCAAAGCGCTTCTGTACAATGATGCAGCTTGCATAGAACTGGGCTCATCCTCCAATGCACCCTAAATCACCTGTGAACTACTCATAACCTGGTGCAGCTGAAATGCCATGGGAGCAGTTGTTATTTTTCATCACCTAGACACTAATGAGAAGACAAACATTCTGGATTTTCCTCCCCAACAAACACTCTTGTCCACATTTGATTAGAACAGGGATTGAGTTTGTGGATTCTCGGGGACAAATTACAGTTTTTATGACAGCTAGTGACAGCTTCAGGGCCACAGTCATAGACTGTCCCTCAAGGACAGCTGCATGTATAATGTTATCTGCACCAGGATGGGTGTCCATGTCCAGAGGCACAATAAACACACAGGCTAATTAATTTCTGAGTAGATTAACTATACAGTAAAAACTTTTCCAAGTGTGAACTTGTAACACTGTTGAATGAATGTGATCCTAGAGGCAAGAGGCCACAAGACAGGAGCAAAGCCTGCAAGGGAGGTGAGGTGCACCTTACCCTGGTAGTGTCAGACCACACAGGCTCTTTACACTCCCTTCTCATAGGAAATGACACAACTAGACATGCTCCCCCACTTACTGCATCTACAGTGAGGAAGACATTTGGGAATGCATGCAATGAATTCATTTTTAATGGCACAGAATTATGACCTTATCCTGAACGTCAATCCTTGAGCCTCGTTTCAGGAGTAACTGTAGCATCTGGATATTCCCACAGCCAGCAGCAATCAGTAACGGAGGTGTTCCATGCTGCAAGAGAGAAAGAACATATTCTGTTTTTTCAGGTTTGGTAGGAAAGGAAAAGCCCACACTGTCATGGATATCCTTTTCCTGATGTGTCCACACCAGACCTTGGATCTCCACAGGCACAAAGCTTGGGTGACAGGAAGGGAACACACTGTCAAGAGGACAAGAAGCCCCTTCTCATTCAGACTGACACTCAATGATGGTGCTGCTATTGGTTGGAGAAGAGCCAGAATTTCAAAGGTGCAGGAGCGACTGGGGTGTGAAGGAAGGCCCTCTAGGTAAAATGTCCTTATTTGCAACTCAAATCACTCTAAACAGAAAGGATTTTCCCACAGAATGGAGGTTCTATTTGTTGCATGGGAGGGTTGGAGGAGCAGCTGGGTTCCCTTGGAACTTGGACTTCTGGGTGCACAGTCTGAGATGTAATCCTCTAGCACCCCTGGCAGAGGAGAGCCAGACCTTGTTGGGCTGGTTGACGTCATAGCTGGACAATGAGCCCAGGAGGTGCTGCAGGCCTGGGACGTTGTCATCATTGATGGCATGGATGATGGCTTTCATCACAAAGGAGTCTTCCTCATCCTGAGAGACAGCGGGATGGAAAGAGTTAGCATACTGGCCAAGGCTCTCATCAGCATAGTGAACCCTCGCTTGCCATAGGGGCACTCTGGTGGAAGAATGCCACTTAATTCCCAATCCACACAGTCACAAAGGGATTTGAGCGGTGAACTTTTGACCTTTCGTGCTGCCAACTATTACCACTTAATACCTAATTGAGCCTGGTGTCACCCACATTGTAACTAAGAGCAAATTGTTTTTGAGGTTCACATTTTGAACAAAGATGCTGACTAATGATCCTCTGTTTGTCTTAGGAATCTGTCAAAATACAGTAACCAGAAAGCACTGTGTTCCTTTGTGACCTGAACTCTCCTGCTGGATAAAGGAGAGAAACAGAACCTAGGAAATCCATGGTTTGTTAAAGAAGAAAATCTCATTTGCTAAATTTTCCAATTGCAAAATTGCCTTTATTTCCCTTCCCTTCCCTTCCCTTCCCTTCCCTTCCCTTCCCTTCCCTT
>NW_026596117.1:28662010-28716627 GCF_907164565.1 Psammomys obesus | reverse complement strand
TCCCTTCCCTTCCCTTCCCTTCCCTTCCCTTCCCTTCCCTTCCCTTCTCTTCTCTTCCCTCCCCTCCCCTTTTCTTCTATTCCCAGAAAAAAAGAGAATGGATGCACTTCTAATTACCAAGAAAAAAATAACTATGGAATAATGAACAAGTTTGTGATTACCTCATCATATCTTTCTCACAAGATGTTTCCAAACTGTAATACCATTTTTGTTTTTTGTTTTTCAAGACAGGGCTTCTCCATGTATTCTCGGCTGTCCTAGACTCATTTTGTAGATCAGACTGGCCTCAAGCCAGAGATCCACCTGCCTCTGCCTCACTGAGTGCTGTTGATTACAGGTGTGCACCACCACACCTGGCTCAAAATATAATACATTAAAACTAAGGAGTGAGTTAGAAAAGTTTCCAACAAAATATAGAGGTACAGCTACTGAAATGTTCATGCCTGTGAGGGCAGAACGGAGAAGCTATGCCATGTAGCTGGGTTCATGCCTTTGAGGAAAGAATGGAAAAGTATTTCTCTTAACTCCTTCTAAATCCAAACTCCAGGAGAACTTTGGCAACTCTGGCAAAGAGCACCAATGAATAAAGGCAATAAGGTCCAAACGTTTCTATCACAGGCCAGGCTAATGACTAGGAGACACTGTAGTGGATGGGTGGGATGAATCTTAGTGGAGGGATAGAACACAGCCTATAGCACCCCACAGTCAGCACAACACACCCTACAGTAAACCAGTAGTCAGCAGAACACAGCCTACAGCACCCCACAGTCAGCACAGGCTACAGCACCCACAGTCAGCAGAACACAGCTATAGTACCCTACAGTCAGCAGAATACAGCCTACAGCAATTCAGTCAATAGAAGAAAGACCATAGCATCCCACAGTCAGAACACAGTCAACTGCACCCTACAGTGAGCAGAAGACTGAGCAGGTGGAACTCTCTCCTATGGCTCCTACCCTAGTTTTCAGTGTGATACAGGACTGTGAAGAATGCTGATTCATGAGCTTCAGTTACCCACACTACAGCTTCCTGTAGCATTCCCCCAGTCACAGACCCACACTGCCATTTTTCCTGGCTCCACTAACATCCCTGGCCCTTCCAAAGAGGTCTTCTTCCTTCCCCCCTCTTCATTACTTTCTTCTCTCTGGCTTTTATTCATTCGTGTGTGTGTGTGTGTGTGTTTGTATTTGTGTATGTGCTCAGAGTGCACAAGTACTCTTCTTCCTCCTTTTACTCTACAGTTGTAGGCTAGAGCTGAAGCATCAGTGCAGAGAGTAGCTTCAGGAGAAAAGAAGAGCTAGTGTCTCCTGTCATGTGATCTCTGCCCTAGGAGTCCCTAGCTCTAGCCAGGAAACACCGACTATTGGGTTACAGGCCAGGGTGGTTCCCACAGAACCACTGTGTCTGCCTTTCCTGGAGTCCCCTTCACCTTCAGTGAACAAAGCGCTGTTGTATGACTTGCTGGGGAAAGTCTCACTGCAGTGAGAGATGTTTAACTAAATCTGAAGAGCTCTTCAGTGATTGCATTTCAGTTTGGACTTGGGGAAAATTGTGGTGCCATTCTCAAGGGCTTTGGACAGTCAGGACAATGTCAAAAAGGCAAGTGTATATGGACTTCTGGTCTACCACAAAACAGTATTACTGTGCTTCCCTTGGCATTGGTGGGCGAAGGAGGTGAGGGTATCCTTTTGTCTCACTGTGACTCTACATTCTCCTTTTGGTGGCAATCCGAGTTTTTATGATGATCCATGAGAAATTCGTGGATTTCGTGGAATTCGTGGAAGCTCTCTCTTTCAAATGTGTGTATCTGTATGGGTGTGTGTGTATACATGTGTGTCTGTGTGTATACAAGTGTTGAGGGAAGAAGTAGTATTTAAAAAGAGTCAGGATGGCCAATAAGACAATGCCAAGTAAACTGAATCAAAATCAAGGAGAAAAGGCAGGACTGGGCACAGAGTCAGCCACCTCAGGAGTACGTGTAAGCCTGACATTTCCGTGATGTGGAGCTTTCTGGACTGGTGAGCAAACAGAACAATGTAAACAATCTAAATACAGTTCTGAAAGAAGCAGGCCAAGGCAAACAGGATTACTTACCAGAGTATCATCGCTTCTGGCAACACTCATGTTACTTCTGGACAAAAACGACCTGGATAATCTTTGGCACAGTGATATCAAGCGAACAGATTGCTAAAAAGAAAATAAACATAAAAAGTTAAGGAGAGGAAAAAGAACTTATAAAGGAAGCATTGAGAGTATGTTCACTGCCAACATCCCTCTTGGGGCGGGCACTGGACAGCCGGTCAGACTATTTGATTAGGGAAGTCTTCTAAAGGTCATGAGCCCAGATAGCAACACAGAAAGACCCTTGTGCATTCATTGTGATGTGCAGAAGTGGTTGCCTCATATCCCATATCTCTCTTATGCCTTATTTTCTGAACATCAGCAAACCCCTTGCAGGGTCCTCCTGGCTCCAGCATGGGATACGAGGGCCTTGCTGTGAGCTTTCTGGGTCCAAGTCAGCTGAAGGAATATATGTGACCAGCAACATGCACAGGTGGGAGACAGATACTTTAGTCTGCAGTACAGTTTCCTTCATATCCTCAAAGGCTGAAGCAACAGAGAAACAGGGAAACAGGATAAAGGGAAAGAAGTGGGAAGAGCGGGAAGAGAAAGAACAGGGAGAGAGACTGAAACATGAGTTCTAAGCCTTATTGATAGTCTATTCATAGCTTAATGGGTACAAAACTGAGGTACACCACTGAACCAGCCAGGGAGAGGAGACAGGTGTTCACTCCCTCCAGGTTTGACATAATCTTGGGTACTGGAAGCCATGTCATCACCTGCTGATTGTTGGATTTGATTGTCTCAAAGATGTCTGAACCAGTATCCCACCAAAGCCACAGGAAAGCTACCACAGTGCAGGAGAGGCCACACTGCCAGGGCTGCTTTCCATCCCAGTTCCCCCTACAACTCCTGAAAGGAGGAGGGTGGATTTCTCGTACAAGTTCCAGGTTGCTTACCACAAAGAACAGGTTTACTTAGAGTATGGTTTGTTACAGTTGGAAAAGGGTTCACTATAACTTTATTGTATTGATTAAAAAAATTGCCTTGGGGATGATTTGAGAAAAGAGCATGCAAAATTACATTTCAAAGAATAAGTTAAATAGCACTGAAATATGGCTTATCTTTGAAAGTAAGCAATAATAGCACAGAGGATTACAGTGTGGACTTTTGTTTGTTTGTTTTTAATGAATGTATTTCCTGATTCCCAGCTTGAGAAGACAAGAGCCCTGACCAGGCCAGACAGAGAAAATAGAACTCAATGTGTCTGCATGGAGTCTTACTTTCCATTTTTTCCGAGCTGCAAACTTCTTGAATTTCTCCATGTTCACAGCTGAGGCTTTTCGACTAAGTGCTTGTTGTGTATCTTTAGGCTAAAATGAAAGTTCAAGAGAAAATAATGAAAGCTAATTACAAAAATGGGTTAAATGACAATGGTTTAAGGTCCCTTATCACCTTAAAGGACTTAGACACTTGCTATCCTAAAACAGCATAAGGAGTGGAGGAATAACATTCAAGATCCAGGAGCTAGGATGGGATGTAGCTCAGCAGGTGGGGAATTTTCCTAGCATTCAAGAAGCTCTGAGTTTGATCCCAGCACCATATAATCAAAGTACAGTGGTACATGACCACAACCTCGGCACTCCAGAAGTGGAGGTAGAAGAATTGGAAGTTCAAGGTCATCTTTGGCTGTATTCAAGGTTGAAACTAACCTGGCACACTTGAGACCTTCTCACAAATACAAAAGGAAGATCTAGACTCAGCCCTCTAAGTCTCGATGGCTGGGTGTTTTGCATACATAGGACAGGAGACGGGCTTGTAATCACACTTAGTTACAATCTTCCACAGTAACAGTTTGGGAATGGCAAGATTCATGGGGAGGCCTCCTTGTGACAGGTTTAAACTTCAATCTCAACTAAGTGATTTCAAGTTGGCAGGAATCCTAGAGCTATGTGCATTTGGCTCATGCTAACAGCACTCAGGCAAGTTCACCGTATCTTATTCAGTGGATGCACTCAGGCACAGGCCTTACCCCAAGAAGGAGAGGTGAAGCAGAGGTCTTCTATAATGCCCACTGATGAGGCCCATGGTTTTGTTTTCAACTATGAGATATCTTTATTGTGGACTGGATCTTAAATGTTCCCAATGCCTCTTATGCTAAAGGCTTGGTGGCCAGCTTGTGCAAATGCTAGGAGGGAGAAAAACTTTTCTAGCCTAGTAGAAAGAGGGTTGAAGGAACCTACTGGAACCGTGGTCCCTTTCTCTCACCATCCTGTCTGGCTCCCCTCCAGTCAGCGACTCTGTTCTACTATATTCTACCTACCATAATGAACTGCCTTGCTACAGGCCCCCAACAACAGTGCCCACAGACAACAGACTGAAAACTAAAACTGACTCAAAATCAGCCTACCCTTCTTCAAAAGTCTTTACCACATTCTGCCACAATGACAGAGACTTAACACACTCATCAACCTCAGTCCTCAAGCTAAAGCAAATTCAGTTTTGTTAGCCCAAGTGACAATAGAGCAGCAATGAAAAAGCGCCATGGGTTAGGGTCAAGGGCTCCAGCAAAAGGGCAAATGCCCCTGCACTTGTGTGTAAAGAGGATGTGGTATCTATAGACCTTCAAAAGACTCTGAGATTTGAAACATCTATACGATGGACAAGAATTCAAGTTTGAAAATGTCGCTGGGACTGTAACCCCACAGCTTACACCAGCCACATCTACCCAGTAGACTTGACTTCTCCATGCTCATAATTCTTCTCCCTCTGTAATCGCTGGGACAGACTTCAGTCTATCACTCTGTCTTAACCCCATGACATCAGGAGCCAACTAACACTGCATGTTCCCTAGGTGCTGCCACCAATAACTTAGAAATGATTACAACCCCAACCTAAGAAGCGACTCACCTTGATCCAGGGATGCTGCAAACTGTCCTGGATTGTCATCCTTTTCCTTTGGGGGAGAGAAAGAGGAAGGAAAAAAAATCCCAGGACATTGAGACAGAGCTAAGGTTATTTTCATGCTAGTTCAGCCTACAAAGCAGATACTCTGGAAAATGTAGTTTGGGGTCCATGTTGAGAGAGAGATAGAGGGAGAAGGAGAGGGAGTGAGAGAGAGGGAGAGCAACACAGGCTCACGCCAGAGCAGAGAATGGGTGGGCAGGCAGGAAGGCCCTGAGTGTGTTTTCTGAAATGCTTCCTTCCAGACATTCTTCCTTAGGCAGGTGGAACAGTGAGGGTCTGACAAAAGGTGGCCACACAAAGCAGGTGCTGCTCTCTGGTCTCAGCCACACGAGGCTCCGCCTTACAGGAAGAGGGGACACTCACTTTGGATCCTTGACCAGCAGTCTTCTGATGAAATCTTTGGCAAGGGCACTGGTATTACGGAAAAATTCCTCCTCAAATTCATAGTTGACAGCTGATACGTTAGCTAATGTTTCTTGCTTAGTGTCTCCAAGGAATGGGGAGGCCCCGCTTAGGCTGTTAAAAAACAAAGTGGGGCATTAACAGATCATTGACAACTCCTCATGAGGAATCATTTCTTCTTCTGAGCCTCAAGTAGGGAACAGCAAATGGGACTAGTGAGGAATTAGTCACTTCAGAGTAGAACCACACTTCATGGAATACTGACCAGATATGAACAAAAGTATCAACTTTGTGCAAAGGAACCCTGCTGAAAGTTCAGTAGGGGTTGGAGATGGCTGAGCTAATAAAGTGCCTGCTGCCCTATCATCAGAATCTGAATTTGTACTTCTAGAACCCACATAAAAAGCAGGCACTGGGGCTGGTGACAACAACCCTGGCAGTCGACGGCTGAGATGAGCAGATCCCTGAAGCTCACCAGTTGGCCAACATAGCCAAATCGATGAGCATGAGGCTCATGGAGAAATCCTATCTCAAAAAATTAAACTAAGAACAGAATGCAGAAAGATCATTCATACTCATGCACACACTGACAAGTCCACATACTAAATACCACACAAACACACACACACACAATCACACACGGTCATCTGAACCAGGGTATAGTGTAAAATAAAACTCTTCTTCCTATTTTCTCAGCAATGGACAGCTAGGATTTCCTCACCATGATTATGTTACAATTTCTGGCAATTTGTTTTGATTAAAGAAGAATAAACATAATTAGCATGAAATAAACATGTTTTGAAGGGGTCAACATGATCTATCTCAGAGACAAAGAAAAAAATACATGAGTTGTAGACTTGATACTTACAGAATATAGGTTATTACCCCAATGCTCCTGCACACAAAAATGAAAACAAAGTCAGGTTAGAACACAGTCAAATAGATCAGAAAGATAACAACAACAAAGACATGCTCCTTACCACATGTCGGCCTCAAGACCAAGGGGCTCATAGTTGACTATCTCCGGAGCTAAGAGGAAATAAAGACACATTAGCTTGGGAAAGCTGCAGGCCAACAGAGTGTATTTTCAGGTAACAAGAAGAAACACGACAGGTGACGGTCTTGGAGCCAGGGAGATTCAGCCAGCAGAATGTGGATGAGACATAAGTGAGATCAAGAGCAAGGAAAATTTACCCACAAACTCTGGTGTCCCAAATATGTTTTTGAATTCATTTCCAAAGTCAATTTTATGGGCCAAGCCGAAGTCGATGATCTTGATCCGAGGTTTGGGCACATTTCTATCCAGAAGCATTATGTTTTCCGGCTTAAAAAGAGAGGGAGAAAGAGAAGTAAAAGGTGGCAGAATGGGTCTTCTTCACTTCTTAAAAAACAAACAAACACAGAGAAGAGGGAGATGAAAGACAGCATCAACGTTGAGGCTCATGGCCTCCAGGAGGGAAGTCTGAGGAGAAATTTTGAGGCCAGAAAAACCTTAGTAATGAGGGCAGGCATGAAACAGGAGATATCTGTTCCATTAAGGTAGGCTGCCTAGAGGATAGCCCTTCTTGACAACGTGGGGAGAAAGGGCAGAATCCAGGGTCATTTCTGCCAAGTCATAGGCAAGTTGAGGCTGCTCCTGTCATCTCTTTCCCTCTGGTATGGACAGCTGCCCAGAGGGCACTTATTTATTGGCATTAGAAACAAGATATCAAGCAGATAGGCACTGGCAGAAATCCACCTTTTGGTGTGTGTTGGTGAATACTGGAGAACACAGACATGGGTTTGATGGCTCTGCTAGAGTGAAAACAACAGGACATTTCGGTCCTCTGCAGCCTTGTAGCTCAGTGGCCTATACCAGCCTATGGGTCACCTTCAGTCAATCTAACACTGTTAGTTCTGTTGTCCCTGTGCTGTCTTCCTTTCTCAAAAAGAATATGCCTCCATGACAGTTAGAAATGGAGCTTACACATTTTAATCACCCACACAGCCTTGCCTCCAGCTAGATAAAGATCCTACATACACCAAGGTCATGATTGGGTTTGCTTGGCAGTAAAAAGAAGAGCTGGACCCCAGGCTTGTATCAAAAGGCCACAGAAAGATGAAAGCTATGCCAGCCACCAGCCAAAAATGGCCCAGTGTCCAAGAGCAGGCATCACTTAAGGATCTTGTTAGTAAGTCCCTTTGACTCCTTCCCAGGGGTTCCTGACTGTAACCATTGATCTTAAACCTCTACATCACAAAACAGGGGCTAGACACCCCAGCCACAGGAAGACATTATCTGTTAATGATTTACATGAGTAATTCCATTTGTTAAATCGCATGTGGGAAATGTCTTTACTCAGAGGCCTCAGCTTCTCTTGGTCAAGAAGCCACAAAGGCCACAGCTGGCATAAGTTTCCATCTGGCTTCCACTCACACAGAATTACCTTCAGGTCGAAATGGGCGATCTGAAGTGAGTGTAGATAGTAAACACCACTGAGAATCTGCTTGAGAAATTCTGTTGCTTCCTCTTCAGTCAGAGACTCCTTCTCAGCTAAGAAGTCAAACAGCTCACCTCCTGCAACACTGAGAGCCAGGAGCCAGGGTTAACAGAGGGATCCTCCATCCATGCCTGCTATTTGTCATCTTATGAGACGATACGTGATAAGCAACTTACAGACAAGATTTCCAGAAGATGTGCTGAAACCACTACTGATACTTTCCTAACGTGCCTTATTTCCGTTAGGAAACAGAATCAAGAGAGGTTGTGAAGAATTAAAAAGGAAGGGAGATTAAGAGCATTGGCTCCTCTTCCAAAAGTCTTAAGTTCAATTCCCAGCAACCACATGGTGGCTCACAACCATCTGTAATGAGATCTGATGCCATCTTCTAGCATGCAAGTGTACATGCAGACAGAACATTGTATATATAATAAATAAATCTTTTTTAAAAAGGAATGGAGGTATCTTCTTTTTTGCATTTAAAATTTTTTTTATTTTTTTTTTAATTTATTACAGTGTATTCACTTTGTATTCCACCCTCACTCCTTCCCAATCCCACCCTGCCTCCCTCATCTCCTCCCATGCCCCTCCCCCAGTCCATACCTCCTGGATGGAGGTATCTTTACATTGTATGTGTGTTTACCCTACAGGTGCAGGCCTACGTGGATACCAGAGGGGATGTCTTTCTTGTCTCTTCACCTTATTTTTTGAGATATAGCCTCTCTCTGAGCCCAGAGTGCCTCAGTTTGGTTAGTCTGGCTTGGCAGTGAGCCCCCAAGAGCTGCTTTCTCTACCCCACAGCACTGGGATTATAGAAGCCAGTGGCCTCACATGGCTTTTACATGGGAGCTACGGATCTGTACTCAGGTCCTTGGACTTGCCTTGGAAGCAGTTTGCCCACTGAGCCATCACTCTGGCCTCTAGTGTTTCTTTACAGCATCTCACTTACATTTCAAACTTAGAATTTTCAACTGGTCAAGGATGGGGAGCTACACCCGAACCTTTTTATAGGACTCATAAAATAATCCATCCTGACTGTTAGACAGTAACCAGAAGGTTCCTAGTATGTATTTCAAATGATTTTAAATTGATTTTTAGCATGGTGTCATAAGGATTTTCTTTGGTCTAGTATTTACTTATAAATAAATATATACACATTTGTAAATGCAATTTTAAAAACCTATTTACCTATGAATTTAAGAATATTTCAGTTTTTATGAATGAACCTATGCAATGGCTGGTAGAGGACTTATGAGTCTGTGCCCACTACCAGCAGGAAGCACACAGAGAGTAGCAGTCAGAGCCCAGAGGGTCAGTGACTCTCGCACATGCCCTGCAGGGTGCTAGCCTCACTGTAACAACTCAAAACCTTTCTATCCAATGAAGAGAACAAATTCCACAGTGGTAATTAATGGAAAATCACAGGGAACATTTAATAAGAATTCTTGAAAGGTAATCTTTATCAGTTTTACCCCCTCTCAACATTACACTTAAATGTGATTATGCACATAAATGCTATATTCTTTATTGTTCAGCAAAACGACTCCATAAACATCATACCTAGTGGATCTACCATTCAGTGTAAGCATGTTAGTGTGTGGGGGCCTGAGCTCCTATCTTAAAGGAAAGCTTTTCATCCCCTCCTCAGCCTTTACTCACAAGCTGTCTGCTCAGGGCTGCTGACCTCAGAACTTGGGACACATTGGTAATGCAGAACCTGGTGCATGATGGCTTCCAAGAATTCAGACCGGAAAACTGAGCATGTTTAATAAGCATCCCAAATACCGGAAACCACTTCTTCAGGGGTTTATCCTATGCTCCTTTAGTAAGCCTCACTTATTCCCAGGAGGGCTGGCCACCTGGCCAGGGACTCCAGAGGACAGCAGGAGCCAATGGAGGGTGTGAATTTTGTCAGTGATATACCTGCATTTTCCGCTGCACCCCCAGCCCAGCTCTGAGAAATGCATTCAGCCCCCTCACCCTCGCCTCTGCAATACCTTTGACCACTGTCCCCAGCTTCTTCCCATTGAAAATGTGATGCCCTTTGTGTTGTTGGGATCAAAACAACAAGAGAAGGAATCTTTCAAGTACAGGAGTATGTGTATCACATGCATGCAGTACCCATGGAGGCCAAAAGAGAGTATGTAATCTCCTGAAACTGATGTTACAAACTCTGCACAGTCGTGTGGTTCCTGGGAACCGAACTCTGGTCCTACAGAAGAGCAGCCAGTACTCTTAATCACTGAACCATCTCTCCAGCCACCAGGTTAGAATCTGAACTCTTTCAGCTAGCCCCTGCATCCTGAAGTTATCCCTTGTCTCTGAGCTTCACTTTCCCATCAGTTGGAAGCTGCCACAAAATAATTTTTTGAGGTCTTGGGGTTACAGATATTGGGTGACTATTAAACATTGCCCAAGTCTGGAACAGGAAGGGTCCTGAACAATAAAGGAAGAAGAGTGTGTTCTCACAGCGCAGGACACAGGATGCCTGACAGGCTCAGATCTGAAAGCTCTCTGCCTTCAGCTATCCCACACTGGGGCTGGAGAAGGAAGAATAGAGGAGCAAACAGAGCAGGGCCTTGCCCTAGAGAATATGGTGATGTTCCCATCTCTCTCTACCTTTTACAGGGCTTCCTATGTGACATGGGCTATGCACACACTCAGACCTTTTCCTGTCCACAAGAAACACTATCTGTGGTCAGGATGCTCCTGTTGGTTACTGCACCTACTGGGCTGGGTACAGCACGGTATCCAGCGGGTGGATGGTTCTTAGCAACACTATGGACCCTTCTTCCTGCCTGCCCCAGGTTTTTCCTGCTGCCCCAGGCTTTGGGCTCTGTCCTTTTCAGTGTCTGGCTTTCTCCAGCAACCCCCTGCCAATCTAATCTTTCTCTTCAAACCCATACCCCAATAGTTCCAGCCTCTATGAGGCAGAATGATAAACATGGGGTGATCCCAACTCAGGTCCTGCAGGGTTGCTAAGCCCCCTGAAGACTCTGGTTCTTTGTCTATAAGGAGGCCAACCATACTTTTAAATAGAGTTGTCCCGAGGTTCCCAGGCATATCTAGGCCCTCTGTGGTTAGCAAATACTTAACATCTTTCTTCCTGCTTAGCTTCTAACTAAAACTCTCTGGAATCAGGATGGGACAAAAGCGGTCTCGATGTGGCCACTGCCAGCCACCCACACAGAACTGTAAGGTTGGAAAGGTATACACACATCACCACTGTCACATGAATGGCTGGCTCTGGCATGGTGCTGGCCACTGCTATTTTCTAACGGTGACTAGACAGTCTTACATTGCCACTCTGCACATGGATCCTACCACCTTCCCTCAAGAGGTGTTATTTACGGCTCCACTTCCAGAGCGCAGCAGCTCTGTGACTACTTCAACTACAGGGACAACTCAGAAATAACTATGTGCCAACTCCACAGTGGTCCTCATAGGCAAGGGTGGTCATCCCACATGATCCCTTCTGTAAGACAACACTTGTGATTATTCACAAAACACATAGGGATGCCATGAAACAGAGCCACAGAGAGAACCAAAGAGTCCCAAGTGAAGAAAATCTTGGGGCTGGCTCATCCCACCCAGTGGACAGCATGGACATCAGAAATTGTCCACTGATACACTTCCAGACCTCACGAGAAAACTGGAATAGACATTCTGGCCAGTATAGCAGTATCCATGGGAAGCACTCATGTTCCTGTCTCTGAAGGACCTACTGCCACCCTATGCGGCTCAGTGGATACCCCATTGGCCTCTCCCACCCCAAAGCTCTTCTCTGCTATGGAGAGCCCCTGAACTCAAAGTCATGCCTCTTCCAGCAGCTGATCAACCTGGGGCCATGAAGCAGGGATGTTACACATCTAGAAGACTGCACATGAAATACCGCACACTTAGGCTGCACAGTCTGTGGCAGCTGCTCAACTCAGCCAGCTCAGTCAATGTGAAAAAGAAAGGGGAAAAAAAGTGAAATGGGAGTGATTGTGCTGTATTCCAGTAACTTTATTAACAAAAGCATTTGAAAATCTGAGTTTGGCTGCTGGACAGTAACTTGCCAAACCTTGGTATAAAAGCCAAGTCATCACAGCACAACCCGGAACAGCTCTCCAGGGTGATTCCCTCCCTGGACAATTCCTGCTTCAGGGATCCCTGCTGGCCTGCTGCAGCTGAACTCAACCCTGTACAACAGCTTGCCATGTCCTTCCCCATCCTGCTCTCCCCTCCATCCCAAGTCCAGACCTTAAATGCAGACCTCACTCCTGCACCTCGGTCTCTGCTTCTCAGAAACACCAACCTGCACCCCCTAAATCTGGGTGCCTATAACTGGAACATCCACCATGTTGATGAAGGTCTGTTTCTTAGGCTGGTCATCCACCCGCTTTATTCTGGTTTTGTGAAAGAACTTAACTTCTGCAGCTTCCTAACCACAGAGAGCTCCGAATAACAGGACCCCTAGACTCAGGTCCTGAAATGCACAGAGGCACAGAGGCACTGCTTAATCACTGTGGATGGTCCCAGCTGACCTTCTAATTACCTCCGTCTATGATCTACCCAGGACACTGCTTCAAATCTCATCTTGTACATGACACACCCCACATTGTGGCTTTTCTGAGAAGCCAAATGTTCCCCTGGGAAACAGACCCAGCACTGGTGCTCTGAATGCCCTGTGTTCATTGTCACCCTTCTTCCTACTTTACAGTCATCCTTTGCCCCATTTCTCCTCAGTCCTACATACATATTCATCGTTGCTCACCCCTGCTTACATGCTCACCTTCCTGTACTTCTGTTTATGCTCATCTTCCTTCAGAATAATGCAGGAAAAGTAGGGGCTTTGGACATGAGCCCCCTGCTTATAGAATGTTTAGTCATTTATCAAAGTGATTAAAACTACATGACTTCAGCAAAGGTTTGGGCACACAATGCACACTGTCTGTGATGTCTCTCCTAGGCAGAAAGTAACTGTTTTCTCACACAGTGACTTCCACACACATGCTCAGAATCAGACTGTCCTCATAAGGCTAAGAAGGAAATTAGTGCAGGTCTCATTACTCGAACTTTTTGTTCCAAATTTTGTTTTGCTTATGAAGATGGAAGAGGAGATGAGCAATCTGCAGAGTAGAATCTGAGAGCAAAATGAACCTTCTTCATTAGCTGTTTGAGTCGGGGATCTTTAAATTCCAATGCTAACATAAAAACATGTGCAAACTGCAAGCACACAGGCACTCACTGTCTCCACCAAGAGAGATAGGAACAAAAGTTCCCTCTCACCAGCAAGGTCTCCTGAAAGGACTCTTTACAGTACAATTTTAAAAGCACCATGGGCTCCTGGGTAAGTACAGAGTCAGTGGGTTCTAAGAAAATTCGTTTAAAACCTCTCCAAATTATTACTTTGTGAGATTCCAGTCTATAAATTAAAAACACCTGAAAGTCCCTGACTCCCATTAGCAACTGCACTGAATGGAACAGGATTCAACTCTGGATTTGATCTTGTCAGCCTACAACACAGGACTCTCAGAGGCAGGCTAACTTACAGACTTGGCCCTTTTCAAGGAGGCTAATGGATTCTCCAAGGTTGGGGTGCATGTCCTCATCTTGTGCCACAGACCACGCATGTGTGGCAGGTGAATTAGGGGCAGTCAACAAATTCAGAACCATATACACTCTACCGTGCACAGGCTCCAGAGCACATGTCTGTGAGTGGCCTGCCAGGGGCCTGAATGGTCCCGAGCAGAAGAGTACCCGGTACCAACTATGGCCTCAGGTGGGTGTGTGACTGGACCCTAATTTTAGTATGAATGAGGGGTGAGCAATTCAGTTCTTCAGGTCTCTTAACCTAATAATTGGGAGACACTTTTAAATGTAATTTCCTCGCATCCGCTCGAGTAGGCCCCAGAACCTGTATTTAATATGGTGCACACTGACCACACGCTTAAGGCGAGGATGTCTCAGCTCCTATCCAGCCGTGACATTTTAAGATTCTTGAGCCTGCATGCATACACATGTACGCATACATACACACATGTGTATGAACATGTGAGCACAGAGAAGGTACCGATCCCTTGAATCCAGGCCTCATTCTAGCCAGGAGTGTGGCAGACAGAGATGTGTGCTGTGCCATTTCAATCATGGTACCTAGAGCATCTCACACAAGCCTTCACTATCAGTCTTTTTATATCTTAAAACAGAATACCTCTATGAGGACCTAAGAGATGACTCACTGATAAAGGCACTGGCACCAAGCCTGACAACGTGCATTCAATCCCTGAAACTTACATGGAAGAAGAGAACTGACTCCCAAAAGTTGTCCTCTGAACTCTCCAAGTGTGGTTGGTATAGATGTGCACACCTGGGCACCCACATAAATAAGTAAGTGAACAAATCTGATTTGTAAAGGAGATTCCTTCTTCTACAGTCATGCATGAAGACTCAGTGATCTCGTAGTAAAATATGAGCAGTTCGGTAGACTGACAGTCCCCAGCAGTCATTCTCACTCATGAAAGAAAAGGCAGAATCATGACTGACTTTCAGCATTAAGATGGAAACAATGCCAGAAAAGCATCATGGCTTAGCAGCAGCAGCAGGCACCACCCATGTGGGTCAGGTCACACCTCTGAGCTGTAAAGAGGACACAGCAGCTGTCCTATGTCCTAAGCCACAGCCTCAGGTCCCACCAGCTCCCTGGAAGATTCATCAAGGCCTGCCTAGGATGACCACACACTCAAGCTCAAGACCAAGCAATGAAATGTGTTTAGCCGAGGCAGATTCTCAAACAAAAGGCCACAGCTCTTAGCTAAATGTGGTACTTAAAAAAGAAATCCTTATTTTATTTTTTTTTTTTTTTTGCTTTTAACTTAAGGAAGTATGTGTAATATAGTGAGAAGTCAACAGACTCAAATCCATTTTATTTCTCTCCTCTTCTTTCAGTGAAAAGACTCTACCCGTTGTACAGATCACCAGGACAATGGACCCTAAAAACTGTTTTGCATGCAAAGACAAGTTGTAGAAGACATCTTTGGAGGAAACTAGCACATTGGGCCTGCTGCATCCCGCTTGCTTCATGCTGCTCACCTGGGGCTGAACATCACATCCTGGAGGACAGCTTGAGTCAGTGGTTGTCACACCTACAATGGATTGGCATAAGCCATAGCCTTTCTTCCCCCACTTGCTCCTTTTCTGATTCTCCACCTGCATTTTCATTTCTACAGGGGATCAGGAGAAAGGATGCATGGGGGAAAGGAATGGATGAGAGAGCTGGCATGAAGTAACAGATGAAAGTAAGAATTCATTTAAAGCTCCCAGAGATGATAATGGAGTTCAGCTAGGAACACGGCACAAACTGAAAGGAGAAAAACTGACAGTTCTGTAGATGGTAGCCTGATGCACCTCTCAAGACATTCCATAGAACCAGAGAATGCCCCACAGAGGGGCAACTGTCAAGAAAGGGCCATGAGACAGGTGAGGCCATAGTGGTTGCTGTGATGTGAGGGGAACCATAGGTTCCATTAGGAGTTTTGGACCTGGGGTTTCCCAGGCCTCATCTGCACTGGAGGTAGGAAAGAGACAGGTAAGATTCCAAGTATCCATGACAGGTGATGTCATGAGCAAATTCAGATGAGAAAATAAGCAGAGCCAAGCAAGTTAGAATGGAAGCCTGGGGTCCAAGCAAATTCTTAGCTGCTTATCTAAGGGGGTAGAGTGTACATTCAATACTCAAGGCATGAGGCTGGGTTGCCCTATCTGTCAACCCCAAAAACTGCAGGTAGTCTCAGGGAGTATATCTTAAGAGAGGTGTCAAGCTGGAAAATCTTCAGAAATTGTCACATTGTGAATGTGGCTCGGTATTAGGGATTGGCGTACTCTGGGCCCTGGGTCTGTTTCTCCAGCACAGAAAAAAGGGAAGAGGAGAGGAGAAAAGGAAAAATGCACACACAAGGCACACAAGACTCCCCCCTCTTGAGAAATTTTGATGCAGAAATTCATACTGTAGTCGGCCTCAGAAAAGAGGTAAAATTTGACCAGCAGGGTGTCAGAAAAGAAGCCCATTAGGAAACACATGTCCCTCTGGGGACCACATCTTAGAGTACAGTGGCTGTGTCGCTGGGTGTGGGGTACAGGTGGGTAGAGGGAGATTCACAGCCCCCAAATTGTCTGTATGGGCCCCTGGTACTGTATAACCTTCCCTGGGGAGACATGAATAAGCTTCTATTCAACCACTATGGTGCTGGTGCCAGACCAAAGTCAAGACTCCACCCAAGTCCAACTCAGTGAACCAAAAAGTCTATTGGGTTTAGAGGAGCATGGATGACCAGGAATCACCACATCACCACCTCATCATGGCAATTATATCATGGATGTTGCGTAATGGAGTCCTACTTGTAGTTAACTTCCCACCTTTTAAATACTCCAGCACCTCCCAATATCACCAGAGCTGGGCTTGGGGAGCAGGTAAAGACTGGATTCCCCAACTCCAAGAAGGCAGTGGGTTTATGTTATGCTGAGAGGAAAAAGCCATAGCACAATAAAACATAGTGCCTTAGCTTGACCCTAATGACAGTCATGTCTAGGCAGAGATAGCCTCATTCCTTTAGCCCAGTGACCTAAATCAATGACCATATCCAAAGCACTGACAAGAATGTTCACCAGCAGCACTGTGGAGGCCGTTAGTGAGAAAGAAAGAGCTAAGAGACAGATCCCCCTTGCACTTTGAGCCATGTGGATTGCTTGAATTAAAGAAAAGTACTCATTCCAAGGGAAATGAAAAACCCAACAGACAGAAAGCCCTGCAGCATATGCAAAGCCTCTTTTCACTTTAATGGCTTCAGCCCAAGCTTTGGATACCCACAGAAAGAATTAGGCCAATCGAAAGTGGGGCAAACGGAAAAGCTGGGGCAGCCAGACCTCTCTTCAGCTTGGGTAATTATAACCGGTATTAGAACAAAAGGCCAGTGGGACATAAACCAAGCTAGGACAGCCATTAGATGGGGGATGATTCCAAAACCAATTTATCTTGTCTAGCTGAAAACAAGGGGAAGCGATTATCCAGGGGCTATGTGACTCCAGCCCCTCCTTCCTGACTGGGTTGAACTCTCCAGTGAAGGAGCTAAAATGACAGCTGCTGATTGTTGCTAATGATCTGGAAACCCAGGCCAAAAGACCATCATCCTGCCAGAGAGCACACATAGCCAATGCAAAGGACTGTGCTGTCCTTGAGATATGGATGTGCAGAGCTGTGCACACAGCAGGCCCTTCCCTCAGTTTGAGAATGTGCTTTAGGAGGAAGAAGTCAAGAAAAAGAAAGATTTTAGAACTGTAATTCACTTGTGATATGGAGGCTTCCCATCACTTTCTCCCTGTTACACATTTGCGTGCTAAGAAGCCCAGCCCTTGAGGGTTAATAATGAGGATTAAGGCTGGGGCAGGAGAGGAATCAAGAACTCTGAAGAGCAGGTACAGGGCAAGGAGAGCCTTTAGCTGACCATCTATGTTGGAAAGAAAGGGAAGAAACAGCCCTGTTCTGCTAGAAAATGATGCTGAGAGTAGAGAGTCACCCCACCCTCACCTCCAGAGCTGCTCAAAGATGGAGATGAGATCTGGATGTCCCTTTCAACAACACAGTCCAGGGCCATAAAAGTAGGACCCCATCTTGAGCAAGCAGACCTTTGATCCTCTGAAAGATTCACCGTCGTTCTTTCTTTCCTTACTTCATTCTTTCTTTCTTTCCTTCCTTCCATCCTTCCTTCTTTTTATGAACACTGATTTAGCATGTGCTCCACCGTGAGCAGGATTATACTACATGTCTATGGCAAGTTCAGCTACTCATGCCCAAGTGACACTGGCATCTCGCTTCACAGTGCCAGGCTCACAACAGGCTTTTAACTCCTGCAGTCCCATCCACTGATCATCCTTCCAGTCAGCTTGATCCAACCTACACACTCAGTGTGAATACAATGTGCCATGTTCCAGTACTGACAAACTGCCTGTTCCTACTAAAGAAGACTACCTTGAGAATGGCAGGTCACAGGACCTCAGGCCTACAGGCATTCCTTGCTCTCCTCATCCCCAATGCCCTGCCGTAATCTGGCCCCTCACTGTTAAGGACCAGACAGCTTTCTCCCTGATAGTATCTCATACTGAGGAGGACTTGGGTCACTTTTACTAGGCACTGTGCTAGCCTGCACATCTCCTGGATGTACACTTCCCTGAAGAAATTATAGTTCAGTAAAGGAGAAAAGCATGCACATACTCATAGATCCAAAGATGCCAAAGGGAGGATAAGAAGCCAAAGAGAGAGCCCGGGAGCCATGGGCTGGAAGGAGACCAGAAGCTCACCTTTAAGCACTGAAGTTTGAGAAGACCCATTTGGGTGGAAATGTTGATAGGGATGCTTGTGCGCTTCTGAGAGACCTAGTAATGTAGTCTTCTGATTAGAAATACAGTAGGAGGCACTAGGTATTGAACTGCATAAATATAAAAGCATTGTATAGCATATTTTATTTAGCCTAAACAGAAGCCCTTTTACTGGCCATAGAGGAAGAGTAAAGTCATCTGAAGAGGAACAAAGATCACTAAAGAAGAAAACAAACAGGTACAGGTTGCTTCGTACCTCCTGCAATACCACCTCTACTGTAAACTTTCTGTGTGTGGATGCCTCTCATCCCTCCCACTGTGTGTGGATGCCTGTCAAACCTCCCACTGTGTGTGGATGGCTCTCATCCCTCCCAGTGTCCATGTAAGCCTGTCATCCCTGCAGATAACAGGGAAATCCCAGGGGTTCAGGAGGCAGATGGGATGGCTGTCCAGCAGGGTGCATCACCCTGTCTATGAGAAGATACACCTGCCAAAAACTCCAGATCTCTCTCATCTGCCCTCTGTGTCTCCCCATCCCCATTTCAACGATGTTCCCATTGGAATAGGAAGTAGGGAAAACAAAAGAGTACTTTCTTTAGAAAAAGTTCTGATGGGCTCACTGCTTTTGAAAGGAAGGGACCTGCTTATTCAGGGAAAGCTGAACATTCCTCAGTAGAAGTATTCATAAGGAAATTGTGTGCTGTCATCAGTCACCTCAGTATCATGAATCAGGCATCAACAGGATCAGAAAATTAAGAGAACTCCCTTGCAACCTATTTCTCCAGACCTTCCTTCCTTCCTTCCTTCCTTCCTTCCTTCCTTCCTTCCTTCCTTCCTTCCTTCCTTTCCTTCCTTCCTTCCTTCCTTCCTTCCTTCCTTCCTTCCTTCCTTCCTTCCTTCCTTCCTTCCTTCCTTCCTCAGTTAGTTGGCTTTTCCCAGATTCCCAAGCCCCTCCCCTAACCCTCCCCTTGCCATCCAAGAATGAGAAAAACACCTTGCCATTAGTGGTTGTAGCAGTGTCCTGAAACTTGTTTTCTTTGAAGCATAAGGTTGACAACCCTTGCTTAAGAGCCTCACAAAGTCCTCTGTGACACTTGCTTCCTCATAGGTCTCAAACTGATTCAACCTCTAATGCTCAAGAATAGACCTTATACCACTTTCTAAGGAACTTGGTTGCAAGCATTTTCACAGCATTCACATAAGTAAATAGTCTGCTCATAATGAAAGACAACCCGGTTGGTCAGCTCCCAGTTTTTAAGTCAAACACAACTTTGTCATCCCTTCAGGCTGACCATACTCTTAACGGGACTGACACATGCTTGTGAGGCAAAGCACAGCCTTGAATAACATGGCGGGTGAAACAGGACACAGCCTTGTGTTCAAAAGGGCTTGTTGAAAGGGGCACACGTGTGTATATGCATGTGTGACACCAGAGCCCCACCACACTGTCTCATCACTGTCCACCTTCCCACAACTCAGGAAGACTCCAAGAAAGGAGTGCTAAGAACAGGAAAGAACTCAGAGAAGCAGGGCAAGAGAGAGAGGTCGAAAAACCTCTCAGGCTCTCACAGTCTGGGGTGGCTTTCCAGAGTCACTCTTCAAAATCCACTGTGATAAAAGTGGTTTGAGAGCACTAGGATGCAAAAAGCACCACATGAGGAGGTGAAGGTCAGAGGTCCCTCGTGTGCTCATGAAGAATGAGGGATATGGACACTTAAGGCTTAGAAAATTCACATAACACACTCCCTCCCCAAGAAGCTAATGTGAGAATTTCCACCTGCCCACCCTGAGTCTGGACTGAGAAGGTTCAGCATTCCTGATCTGGAGGTGGCGCTGCTCTAACTCTCAGAACAACACACACAGATTAGATGAGCTTGTATCTGACAGAGCCTACATGGCTGACACAAATGAGGAGGTATAGATTGCATACAGCTTCTCTGTTTCCTCTGGGTCTCTTACGTAATGTAGTGTGTAACCTTCCTACCCAAGCACAGCCATTTAAAAGAAGCCGACATTATACTCTTTATGTCTGATGAATCTGTTCTACTTGAATTTTCTCATCAAACTATTTCAGACACTGTTACCTAGAGAGGGTCAGGATCTGTTAGTCCAACTCTGACAGGACAACAGCGCTCTTTTTTTGTTTTGTTTTGTTTTGTTTTTTTCTTTCTCTTTTTTTTTTAATTTTATTTTTTTTCTTATCAGTTACATTTATTAACTCTGTATCCCAGCTGTATCCTGCTCCCTCATTCCCTCCCAATCCCACCTTCCCTCCCTCATCTCCTCCCTGCCCCTTTTCAAGTCCACTGATGGGGGGGACCTCCTCCCCATTCATCTAATCCTGTTTTCTCAGGTATCTTCAGGACTGGCTGCAAAGTCCCCCTTTGTGGCCTAACAGGACTGCTCCTCCCTTGGGGGGTGGGGAGGTCAACGAGACAGTTGGGATGTGCACTGAACGTATGACAGGAGTCTACTGAAGGCATCTGAAAGACTCTAACTAGCAGTGTTTTCAAAGCAGATACAAAGACTCATAACCAAACCTTCGGCAGAGCACAGGAAATCATATGAAAGAAGGGGAGTTAGTATGATGGGGAAAGGATATGAGCTCCACAAGGATCAAATATATCTGGGCACAGGGTCTTTTCTGAGACTGACACTCAAACAAGGACCATGTATGGATATAACCTAGAACCTCTGCTCAGATGTAGCCCATGGTAGCTCAGTAACCAATTGGTTTCCCATAGTAAGGGGAACAAGGACTATTTCTAACAGGAACTCAGTGGCTGGCTCGTTGACAACAGCGCTCTTAACGTCTCATGGTGGCTGCACTTGGGCGCTGCTTTAGCGCACAGCCTAGAGATGCAATTGATGTCACCCAGGATGACAAACATACAGTGGTTACGGCTGTGCTCTGTCTCTGCTTCTCCTCATCTGGATCACAGAAATGGTCACACCATTAGAAATATAAGTTCTACACATATAAAAGATATCCAAATGGAGACCTTACAAAAATCCACAACCAGTCAAAATGCAGAGAACAACTACTGAGGGACAGCCAGTCCCAAAACATCTCTAATTCAACCCATACCTAAAGCTCAGGAAACACTGGAGAAGAGGGCTGGAAAGACTGCAAGAGCCAGAGGACCAGGAAGGATATCTACCATGAGACAGTGTCTTCTATGTACGTCAGGGAGCTGCACACATAAAGTCTTAACAATGTGGTCATTATAGCAAGACCTATACAATGACAACACCAGTTGACATCCCAAGTGGACAAGGAAATTTCACAAGTCTCCACATCCAGATGGAAATGTGAGAAATCTTCATCTGGGAAGATTCATGTGGGAGATAAGTGGTTTCTAAGAGAGGGAGAATGGTCTTTTCTAGGGATGAGCTCCCCAATAAGTTAGCCAGTGAAAGTGGTCAACTTTAACATGTAAGCATATAAGTAACACTAAATTGACTCAGAGGGGTGTGTGTGTGTTTGTGTGTGTGTGTGTGTGTGTTTGGAAGGGGCCATGAAGTTGGGAGGGAGGGAGAGTGGGAGGAGCTGGAGGGAATAAAAATGATGTAAATATAGTACCCATATATGAAATTCTCAGAAAATAAAATAAATGTAAAAAAAAAAAAAACTTCTTTAAAAAAATGACCAAGACAGTCAAGAGAAGAAATGAGGTAAAAGTTACTTGGAAATAAAAATTAGGAGAAAGAGCAACTCATGGTTGTTTTAGAAGTATTCCCATTTTCTTTCTAAACAACGTTTTATAAGGATGGGCACAAGGGACTTATGGGTGATTCTGACCTGTTGTAGACACTGTTTAATAAAGCAATTGTCAAGAAGCTAAGCTAGAAGGAGGAGCCGGGATAAGATGCTCAATCCTCATTCAGAAAGGCAAATGGGATAGACATTGGAAGAAGGAGAAAACAAGAAAAACAAGGAACAAGACAGGAGCCTACCAGAGAGGGGCTTTGAAAGACTCTACCTAGCAGGATATCAAAGCAGATGCTGAAGCTCATAGCCAAACTTTGGGCAGAGTACAGAGAATCTTATGAAAGAAGGGGGAAATAGAAAGACCTGGAGGGGACTGGAGCTCCACAAGGAGAACAACAGCAACAAAAAATCTGGGCACAGAAGTCTTTTCTGAGATTGATGCTCCAACCAAGGACCATGCATGGAGATAACCTAGAATCCCTGCACATATGTAGCCCATGGCAGCTCAGTCTGCAAATGGGTTCCCTAGTAAGGAGAACAGGGCTGTCTCTGACATAAACTCAGTGGCTGGCTCTTTGATCACCTCTCCTTAAAGGGGTTGGGGGGGGGAGCCTTACCAGGCCATAGAAGTCCTTATGAGGCCTGATAGCCTAGGGTTAGATGGAAGGGGAGGAGAATCTCCCCTATCAGTGGACTAGGGAAGGGGCATGGAAGGAGTTGAGAGAGGGAGGGTGAGATTGGAAGAGGACAAAGGAGGGGGCTACAGCTGGGATACAAAGCCAATAAATGGTAATAAATTTAATTTTTTTTAATAAATAAATAAAATAAAAATAAAGCAATTGTCCTGGGGGACTGAGGCCTTCCTGCTCCCTTCCAGAGTACCAGCTGTGGATGAACCATGTCTAGCTTTTTGTATCCAGCTCTGACTCAAACATAATCCCAGAATTCTAGGCATAGTGGAGTGGAGTGGAGCTTATATGCAGAAGAAAGCTAAGCAGAAAGTGTGAGCTGAGCCTGGGTCCCCAACCTGTAGCCCTCAAGCCTTCAGGGAGAGGTGAACGCACTGTGAAGAGATCTGAAGCTGGAAGAGCCGCCCCAAAAGCAGGACTGTCTGTCACTGGGATGGAGAAGACAACTGGGGGAGCTGGAAGAATCAGTAAGAGGCAGCAAAGGGCCTAGTGGGAGAAGGTTCAAAAAAGGCAAAGTTCCACAGCACTCCCTTCAGTCCTAGCCTCAAGATGTGTAGCTTTCAAAGAAGCTAACTAATCAGGAGAGAACCAAAATCCTGTGATATGGCTGTGGGTGTCTATGAGGAAGTATGGATAAATCATACTTGATGGGCACTACACAGTGGGAAGAGCCTGCAGTCCCTGGACAGGAGACAGTTGCTTGCATCCCAAGTTTCCCAAACCTTAGAGCTCATACCTTTCTTGGATATAAGCAGAGGGTCCCCATAATCAAGCTCATGCAGCATCCACATCACACTGGACAACAGAAAAAGAGACAATGAACAGAGCCTTTAAACTACACATCCAAGAGCTCAGACACACATGGTCATCCAAGATTCAGGTCATCCACATAGGTGAGTAAAAGTACCAATTAATAATGTAAGGAACACTTTTCAACTGGTCTGGCAAGAAGAAAAATGTTGAGAAGCACGCACACAGGGTTTTATTTCTCAAGAGCACACCTGAATGCAAAGCAATTTACTGTGTGTGATTTGATCTGTTGTGAAAGGCTAACACTGCTGACAAATGCTCTTGAATTCTCTGCTCTTGCCTAATAAGAGGTATCTGAGGGTGGGGTGCCAGAAGAGTACTTGAAATTACCTTGGTGAACAAAAGCAAAGGTTCAAAAAGTCATAAGAGCTCAATCTCAGGGAGAAACAAACAAGTGTGCCAGCAGGAGGGATCATGGGAAAAGTCTAAGCATGCCTCTATGTCACAGGCACCAGGAAGAAGTGGGAAGGGAGGTGTCTGAGGGATGGGCTCCATCACCCCTCTCTATCAACTCCCCTCCTGTTCACCACTTTGCCTAAAAGCATCCATCACTTTATCCCAGGTCTTTGTCTCTTGAAACACTGAGCTAGCCGGAACTGTGAGCCACACCCAATATATGATGGGAATGCATAAGTCCTGCTCTGGTGATTTCACCTCTGGGTTTGGCTCAGGAGCAAAGGTGCTGGCTGATCAATGATCTTACAGAAGGTACCCAAATCATACAAATGTTTAAATACAACCCATCAAAAGGGCTCCTTTCAGGAGACTCTAACAGATGCTAACATTTGGGAACTAATGTTTCCATACACAGCCCAGTGTTTTAAACTGTTTCCTAGTGCTGACACTGTCTTGTCTTTCCAGGGAAATCTGGAGCCTCTAGGGCTTTCCATCTCCACATTTATCCATTCCCTCTGTGGCAATGATTCCCTGATGCCACTGCTTACATGAAATGTTCTCAAATCACAAGGTCTATTAAGGCCACAGGTGGCTTTCACATATTGTCTAATCTGCTTATAAATATTATAAACTGATTGCACTGCCAACATTCAAAATCCTAGATTACATCCAGGCATGGTGGTACACACCTTTAATCCCAGCACTTAGGGAGGCAGAGGCAGGTGGATCGCTGTGAGTCAAAGCCAGCCTGATCTACAAAGGGAGTCCAGGATGGCCAAGGCTATACAGAGAAACCCTGCCTCAAGGTACCAATAATGATGATGGTGATGATGATGATGATGATGATGATGATAATAATAATAATAATAATGCCAGAAAGATCTGGCCAATCTTAATCCCAAGCAATGTGAACAATCAACCTTTGGTGTTTGGCCCCTTGAACTATTGTTGAAGTACAGAATTGAGGACCTCAGCCAGTCTCCACTATTCCCTCAACTCTCCCTAACGATGAGGTGGCATGGTCCCCATGATACTCATTTCCATTGCTAGCTAGACCCTGAGGATATCTGACCTGTGTATTCCCTCAGGGTCAGAAGAAAAATGGAAGGAAAACTACATCACTACTCTCAGACTAAAATGTTTAGCAATGCAATGCTAGGAGCCAGTGTCTCTAGCTGACACCACCATGCACACTTACAAATAGCACCAGTGTTTATACTTAGATCAGAAGTGTCTACCAAAACCCCATGTGTCCCCTGTGGTGCCATAAGCCAGTAGCTGAGCCTTTAGGGGTGCTAGTTAGGAAAGAAAGTGAGGTCCCTAGATGATACCCTTCAAGGGTACTAGAATGTCAGCACCCCCCTCCCCTTGCTCTCTCTCTATACTTCTTGGCCACCATGAAGGGAATAGACATGCACCAACACATGCTGCCTATCCAGCTCTCCACAGGTCAAGGACAAGCCACCACGGACTGAAGACTCTGAAACCATGAGTCAAAATAAAACCTTCTCTCCTTTTAAAATGATCATCTCAGGTATTTTGTCACAGCCAGGGAAAGCTGAGTCTCACAGCCGTTGCTAGGTTCTTTAAGTCTGGCTTCACCATTTACCAGGTAACAACGTGTTACAAAGTGATTCAAGCACATATCAAAGTTTTGTCCTGGCTTAACTGTACAAAGAAGTGGGTGGGTAAGAACGCAGGCAGAAGAGATCTTTGTCTCGGCATGACTTCGTTCAGGAACAATGAAGTGTGGAGGATGTGTAGTCGTGATTGTGGGGTGTCGCCTATGCCTCCTTCATGTTTATTCTGTACTGAGCTGCAGCAGTAGGTCTACCTTGAAAAGACTGTTCTATCACCAAGCAAGTGGCAGGAGGGAAGTCATTACCTTACAGCCACTTTTCAGAGTTGCAGAGAATGCAAGGGCAGGACCCAAACTGGGGTCTGACCACTGTGCTTTGAACACAACAGAAAATAGTATCTGCCTGGAGGTTGCCACAGGTACCTTTCAGATCCCTGCAGGGTGGTCCTGGAAGGATCTTCTACTCAAGGGAGGGTTGGTTATTTGGTTCTAGCTAGGCCTTCAACTGAATGAATGTGGCTTACACACCAGATGGAGAGCTGACTGCTTCACTAGGTCTAACCAATTCACATGTTACCCCAAGTCACTCAAGGCATTTAACCAAATGTCTGAGCAGCCCTAGGGCTCAGTCAATGACGCATGACAGTAACCACCAAAGCTGCACATATCCTTGGTGGTGAAGAGGTGAGAACATCCCAGGGGCCACTGGGATCTATGAAGATGTTCCTGACCCAGGTAGAAGAAGCCATCCTTCCACCCGCTCACTTCCACCCTCCTGCTGCTCCTGTTGAACTTTCCCAAGTTGTTACTCAAGGTCACATTTAGCAACATAAAGCTGCATGTAGCCAGGCACCTAACCACATGCCTACAATTAAAAACATCAACACTGCCAACACTGGGGCTGGCAGGGGAACTGACATTACCTGCTGCTGGAGATGCTGAAAAGTGAAACTGAACGCTTCAGGGGACAAGCCTGCCAGTTGTTATGGGATTCCTACATGCCCCAGCAACTTCACTCCTAAGCACTTACGCAGGGGGTGTGGAGACTTGTGAGTGCTGGGCACAGCTTCAGTCCTGACTACAAGATACTAGAGACAGCCTAAATGTCCGCTGGGTAATGGGAAAATAAACAAGCCACACCATCCAGGTGATGGAATAGGAAGAGTCAGTTTTAAAAGGAGCAGTGTGTGTGTGAATCTAACAATGTGTTAAGGGAGCTGGCCTCAGACTTTACACATTGTGCCATTCTACTGGCAGAACATTTTGGGGGTTAGGACATAAAGATGGGTACGATTATAAAATAGCCCAAGGGATGCTGAAGTTTCTAGGGGTGTGGGGTGAGCTGTGGGACGGACTGTGGATGAGCAGTGGGGTGAGCTGTAGGTTTTTCTGAATCATGATCTGGGAGACTTCTGACTATAGTTGTTAACTTTACCACAGTTGTTCAACCTTCCTCCAGCATCATTTACTACAGGACACGAATTTCAAAAAAAGCAAAAGGTTAAAGGATTAGTTTGACATCCAATTTACATACAAAGAAAGGGAGCTGTCACACACAGGGTGGGCACATCGGAATTCGGGAAGCTTCAATGACTGAATGGGACTTGTGACCACTCGGGACCACCCAGTGTCAGCTGGCAGAGCATGCACTCCACCCGTCTCTCTTTTTTCAGGTAGACATCCAAAATGCCTATAGAGAGACTCTCTGAGAACCCCTGACTAGCTTCTTCCTCTCTCCTGCCAAAATGGGCTGCTGGACTTGGTTGCACTGGGTCCCCACACAGCACATGCAAGCAGTAATCCAGGAAAAGGGGGGGACGGGAGGTGGAAACCCGAAACTGCTCAGAACAATGCTTGTCAGTCAGCTACCCACTATGACACTGGATGGGCAAGATGGAAAAGCAGCAGCATGCTTAAATAGTCCTATAATCATGTCTCAGAGCTCAGCCTCAGCATCCCCCCTTCCTGTAATTAGCTCTGACAATTGCACAGTTAAAAGCAGGGTGTGTGTGTGTGTGTGTGTGTGTGTGTGTGTGTGTGTGTAAAATTAAAAGGAAGGAGGAAAGAGAATTGAGAGTAAGGAGGATGAAGTTAAAAGATGCAGAAAAACAGGGAAGACAGTAGGGTGCATGCATGAAGCTTATCTCAGAGGCGAACCTCAGAAAGAAGGTGAGCCCCAAGATCTGAGGACCTTCTTGCAAATCAAGTATTGCTGAGTTACTGGAGCTGTACCTAAGGCTCAGGCAGGCAGCTCAGGGCTGATCTCAAGAATGGCCCATTTGAGCAGGCCCATGTCCCTCCCCACAGTTCCTTCCAGACACACAGGGAACACTCACAGCTCCAGGATCAGAATGACGTCTGTCTTGTTCTCATAGACCTCATGCAGGGTGATGACATTTGGGTGCCGGATGTCCTTCAGAATGCTGACTTCCCGCTCAATGTCCTCTCGGCTCACGCCCCTCCGGCTGGACTTGGTCCTCCTTTTCTTGATGAACTTGGCTGCATACTGAAGACCAGTGCTTTTCTCACGACATTTCTTCACCACTGCGAACTGTCCACTGACACAGAAAGATGGGACAAAAATTAGGGTTCACCGAAGACTAAATCCGGGCAGGGACATAGCAGGGGGACACACAGCAAGACTGTGACTAGGGAAGTTCAAAAGGCTGACAGGGAACAATGGAGGTGGCCATACTTCATACTGTGCAGCTGTAGTGAGCTCATTCCTTCTATACAATCTCATCGCGAATAAAATTCATTCTTTCTTTGTTTCTTTTTTTTTCTTTCTTTCTTACTATAATATATTTGATTTAACGGATAGTTAGCCAGGCTGTCTACCCAGCCTATTTCTATTTCTACTCCTATTTCAGGCACTCACGTACGATCTGTTTCAACAAACTTTTTCTACATGGCTAGACATAGAAGCAGAAAGAGTAGGGTAGGGGTGGAGAGCAGAATATTGGTAGAGAACATGCAAGATTTTATCTTTCGAGATGTATCTTCAGCGTCAGTATTAAACACTGCAGCACCCAGAATAACAATGCCCACCATACTCTAAACCGGGGGTGGTGGAGTAACTTCTTCACTCTGTCCATGCTCCTCCCAGTCTAACATTCCTTTCTGGGGATCTCTGTGATTCTGGACTGCTGGCCCCACCCCGAAGCACTAGGGCATATGATCTAGACTGAGCCAGTCAGTGTGGTATATTACTCTGGCTCCAGTGACAGACCTATGACCTATGTAAGAGCTTCCAGACCAGGGGGAGACTCTTTTCATGAACACTGAACTCTCTATATGACCCCACAGTGGCTGCCAGGTATATGGGATCATCAAGGATCAGCTTGTGGTTTAAGGGTGACCACTGCAAAGGATTGCTGGTTTAGGAAAAGAAAACAGGTCTTGGGGTAGCTTGTAGCTATGGGAGCTGGATTTTTCAGGACTGAAGCCTTCTTATTACAGGCATTTTGATCTGTGCTATCTTTCCTGCAAAAGGAAGCATCCTCAGTGACACAGAACCAACAACCAGATCTCCTTTGTACACATGAAAGAGGACGGAAAGGAAGTAAGCCAAACAGTGTGTGCTTAGAGAGCAGTGAGGCTCTGGGATGAAAAAGCAGTTCCCTAGGAGGTACTGAGACACAGAAAGGAGCGTTCGGATCAGTCCCCACCCTCTCCCTTCTTGCCTGTTATGACCACCCCTCGCAGGCTCTATACATCTCTGAGCACCTGCTGAAGAACAGCTACGTAAGGAAGTATTATGGGTATCTTTGCTTTATTCTCTCACATGAAGACAAAAGGAGAAACCCAAACAAAGGAACATATTTTGATGTTCAAGAAGGAATGCACATTTGCTTTAGCAGCAGAAGTCATTGAAGAAAATACACACACACACACACACACACAAACACACACACACACCACTCACATATACACACACCACACATACACACATACATACATACTTACACATACACATACCACATACACATATACACAAATGTATACACACACACTCACAGGCACATATACTCACATCACACACACATAACACACTCACACACAACATATATACATGTACTCATAAACACATATACACTCACACAAAACACACACATACACACACATTCACACTAACATATATATATATATATATATATATATATATATACAAACATACACACATATACACACATAGAGAGAGACTATTTTTGTAGCAACTTTTGTATAATGGGTTAATTCCCATTTCCCCCATCCTGCAGCAGAATAGAAAGCCAGGATTGGCTGCTGTAAACTTCCTAGTTTAGAGTTAAGGGATAGGATGTGACTATCTCAATCAGTTTACAGTTTTCCTGGGAATCCAACGTTGCATTCGGTTGCATGGTGGAGGGCAGCATCAGCTTTGGAGTCCAGAGAAGAAAAGCCAGGTGGTCCTAACCTCACAAAGACAGCATCTGGTATCACCACATACACTAAAGAGGACCCAGGATGGAGAAGCCCAGTTGGGACAAACAGTGACTACCCAGGCCCCCAGAGGCTGGGCTGTGTGTGCCTCACACATGGACACAGCAACTTCGCAAAAGGATCCAAGATCCAGGACCACTTTGAACTTTAACACAGTGAGCAAAGACAACAAAAACAACAACAGAAGCAGAAAACTTCTTGCAAAGGAGCTACACAATACGAGTGGAAAGTTAGACTCAGATTCTCCTGAGTGTGGCTTTCCTTTTCATGCTTCCAGGTCAGGTAAAGTCCAGGCAGGTTAAGCCTAAGGTCTCTGATAGATAGCAGCCAGTGCACTCCAGCCAGAGCCCAAGGCTGAGGGAGGGTGGAAGCATGCCCAGAGGGACCATGAGCGGAACATTGAGGGCTTTAAATCCCTCAACTGACAGTGATGGCAGCTCTGGACAGAGTGAGGGAAGTAAGGGCTGATGGTGAAGAAAGGCTCTATCACTGATGGACCAAAAGGTTCCAGAGAAAAACCCACACTCATACCCATGCTGCTCCTAGGAAAACAACCGTTGTTATTTTTCTCTCCCTCCCTTGGCAATCGAACTTCATCTTCCCATATCTTCTGGCCACACACCTGTGAGTCCTGATTAGTGCACACACCTTGCAGGTTTTGTCCTTTTCTGACTGCTGCTTTTCTCTCCCACTGTCTCAAGGCTGTGGACTGCCTGAGGACCAAGGGCTTCTGAGACCAGGGTCTCATAAACCCCTATCTATCATCCCCCGCCATGCATTCAGCCTGCCCCACAGGGTTGGTGCCCAGCACGACCCTGCAAGGCCAGCATCCTGAGCACCAGAGTATTAAATGGAGTATGCTGTGTTATAAGCCAGTGCAACTATGTAGCAGCTACAAACCTACAAGCTGTTAACACAGACTCACTTCCCAGTGGTGATAATATCAAGATCACACTATCCTCAAGTGCTGTTGAAGAAGGGGGATGTGTGAATCTGCTTTCCATTACAATGGCAAAATAAAGAGGAAAGGCTTGTCTCATCATTTCAGAGGCTGTTATCAACTGGCCTCACTGTTCTGAAGCCTACTGCAGGGCAGTACCTCCTGGTGGGAGCACACAGCAGACCAAAACCTTCACCTTGGGGCCGGGAAGGAAAGTGAGCTAGGAGAAGGCCAGGGTCTCATAACTGCATTTAAGAGCATGTGCCCAATGACCTAAACACCTGTCATGAGGCCCCATGGCTAAGAGGTTCCACCACTTCTGCTGAGCATCAACCAGGGCCACACCTTTCATGCATGGGCCACTGGAATACTAAAATTACAGCCAGGGTAAGTTGCTTCAATGACATCCTAACAGACGGAGAGTTTAGAAGTGCCCTGACAAAGACACAAGAATTCCTCAGTGATAGCGCAAATTATTTTGGCACACTGCTTGCTTTTATCCTCAAAATACCTCTTCTCATCAATGTCCTCCTATGATCGTAGGGTAGGCTAATAGAACTAAGAAAAGAAGAGAATGCCCACAAGAGAGCTGTGTTGCTGAATGTGGCTGCTGGCTCCATCCTTCCCTTCTATCATCTCTCTGCCCCTTTTCTCACAGTCCCCACCCAGGATGTGTTGCGGCTACAACCTTGGGAGCTCAGGGCCATAGGCTGCACACAGTCCTGGAAGCTGTGTGCTTTCCAGGTCACACCCACTGTCCTAGTCATTTTCTCAGGAGCATTTCCTCAGGCAGCTGGCACACTCAAGGGAAGGGTGGACTGCTGAGATAAGGAATTTCCCTGTGTTGGTTACCTTATGGTTGCTGTAACAAAAATACCATGCCCAAAAGCAACTCTGCGGGGAAGCGTAGCAGCTGGAGCAGGAGGGTGAGAGAAAACATCTTCAAGCACAGAGCAGAGAGAACAAATTGGAAGTAGGATGCTGCTATGAGCATCAAAGCCTGCCCCCGGTGGCATACTTCCTCCAGAAAGGGCTGTACCTCCTAAACCTCCTGACAGCTCCAAGATAAGGAATACAAGAGTGGAAAAGTCTGATCTGTACTGTCTGACCTATGGGCATTCTCATTTAGACGCCAGCTCATCACGAGCAACTGTTGCAGAGCCTCAATGTACACTAGGCTGTTGGCTGCTGCTAGGTTCCTCTCCTTCCCTGGCAACCAGCTCTTGACTCTGGTTTCCCTGGCACCTGCTTTCCACCCTGGATTTGGACTCCGAAGATAATTCTTGCCTAACAGCCCAACCCCCAACAAGAAATAAAAGAGGGTTTTTTTATGCAAATGCTTCTACTTTGGAGGGTCCCAGCATAACAACAGGATCAGAGATGGAACTTAGAGCAGGAAAATGCCCATTTATCTCTGTTCCCAACACCCGGGCTACTCAGAACTGAATACCAACGTGGAGGGCTGCACTGTAATTGCTGTTACTCTGGCAAGAGCTTAGATGGGAAGTGGTGTGGCTTCTGTGCAGGGAAGAAATCTGTACCCTACACACTGACTTTTCATAAGACAGTGCAATAATACATCCTCGTCACTTGTAGATCCCGTACTGTGACATCTCCTGCTAACATTTACTTGTAACTTCCCTGTCAGTCCTGGTGGCACTTTTTTAAAGAGAGATTTGCTTGTTTTACTTTATGTGCATGAGAGTTTGCTTGTCTGGATGTATATGTATGCACGCAGTACCCATGGAAACAGAAGCCATCAGATCCCTGGAACTGGAGTTACAGACAGTTGTGAGTCACCATGTGGGTGCTAGGAACCAAATCTGGATCTTCTACAAGAGCAGAAAATGCTCTTAACTGCTGAGCCATCTCTCTGGCCACCTTTGCAGCACTTTTGTGGATGCTTACACAGGCACACACACAAACACACATGCATGTGAACACCCACACAGATAAAATGTTGAGCTGCTAGTAAGCACATCCTAGTGGGGGACCCTCAAAAGGCCATTGTTCCTTCCTTGCTAATTGAGCTGTCACTGTCACATTGGCAGCCAATGGGCCCTTTGTGGTCTACTCGGAACCAGGTTTTGTGAGGGGTATGTTGTTTTATATTATCATTATTTTAGCTTTGTGGAATTTCACTAAGATGGTCTTGTGTGCCGTCTACTAAGCTGAGAAGAGAGATGTACCTCACAGGGAAAACAGGCATATCAGTTAAGCATCACTAAAGGAAAGAGCTGTTACCAGGAGTTCAAGGTCAATGAAGCAATACTACGTGTTAAATAAGGTGCCCATAAGTGGAAATGCACATATAAGGGTTATGTACCATGCTTGCAGAAATGGTGTGAACAAGCTCATTGGAACCTAGAGCTCCACTTCCCCAGGAGCCACAGCTCAGTGCCTGCCACTAATTAATAAACACAAATGTCCCTGAAAACGAATGCAGTACATTCTATGCTGTCAGCACGCTAACACTCTCTTGCAGCCAGTCACTAGCAGGATAGCCTGCTGCATTGGAGACGAACAGCCAAGTCATTAACACAAAACCTTTCAATTAAATGTAATTAACATTAGCTATCTGGTGGCCAGACACATAGTACTGGGATAAATACATCCCTACCTGAAAGAGTTCCATAGATTAAAAACCAACACACAAACGTCAGTAAAATGGGGCTCCTGCACAGAGCACCTGCCTGAGATATGCAGGCTCTGAGGTTGGATCCCCATTGCTTGCTGTGCAAGCTTGAGGACCTAAGTTCATACCCCTAGCAACTGTGTCAAAAACAAAAAAGTTAAGCACAGTGGCCTCCAATCCTGGTACGGAGGACTAAAGACAGAAGAGTGCTCAGAGCTTGCTGGCCAGCTGGGTGAGCCAGTCAATAAGTTCCAGGTTCACTGAGAGAGCCTGCCCCAAACAATAAGGTGGAAAATCTACTGAGGAAAACACCTGATTCCACCTCTGGCCTGTACATGCAAACCTATGCACACACTCATGCACACGCATACATACATACATACACATACAAACACAGTAACACACACACACAAACACACAAAACAATGGGTTTTTTAAGCCATGAATCTTATTAAAAGGAGGAAGACCTTAGCTTATAAGAAATAACTGCCACCAAAAACGTTGAACTTTTTTTGTGACAAATTCTACACCACCAAACTTTGTTTCATACACAAAATTATTAACAATGTTGCATAAAATATCTTCTGACCATACGTGTGCAGTGCACATGAAACAAATGAATTTCATGTTTCCTATTGGGTCCCATCCCCGGGATTCTTCACCTCGCCTATGCGTGTATTCTAGAATCTGAAAGAAGATAAAACACTGTGTTGTCTCTAGTTTGAAACTACAGGCGGCACAAGCAGAATCTCAAGCAGAGGTGTGCATGGTGCAGCTATCTGTGAAACACTGGTATTTCTGCAGGTCTCACCTGGCTCACTGAACACTGAAAATGAGTCCCTAAAATTTTGGTTAGCCCAAACACGTCTAATTTTCAAATATAGTCATTCATGGAAGACTCCGCTCCTGGGAACCCAGGGTGAAAGGGAAGCCTCTGCCAGAAAGGTGTTACAGAGGCTGTGTGTGCGGCTGGGCAATGAAGAACTTCCTTATCATGTAGGGAGAGGAAGGGGGTAGAGGAATGGGAAAGGGAGAGTGGAAGAAGTGGGAGAGGGGAAAGGGACAAGAGAAGGGTAGGAAGGAAAAGAAAGGGAAAGGGGGAAAGGAAGAGAAAATGGGAAAAGATGCCATACTAAGCATGTCAGTGTGACAAGACATGCCGGTGCTCATCCCAGGGCCCAGCAATGCCACACTTCCCCAGCTGCTCACCAAGAATGTGCTCCAGCCTGGACAGGAGGTGCAGATTCGAGACTGTGACTAAGAGGTAACACCATTCTCCAATTTTAAAGCACATCCCCTATGAATGTGTGGGTACGCTGTGTGGAAACTCATTAATATCGGCCCTACATGTACCCATTTTCTCGGAAGACATTCTTGAGGTAGTCCACACTGGGAACCACTTTCTGCCTCTCCGTAAAGAAGCTACAATGAAAAGCAGTCAAGCTGCATGTCAGCAAGATGGAAAAACTTGGCAGTTTTAAGATTCTTATTGTAAAAACATATATATTTGAACTACTACAGGACTCAGGAAAATGACCTGGAGAGAAGGGGCCCTTCATGAGTGAGCAGCTCAGGTTGCCATGACACAGGGAGATACAGCTTCCCAAGTGGGTAAACAGCATCCTGTCACCCAGGGAACCCCAAGGACACCAAGGTCAGGAGCAGCATGCAAAAGGAGCAGAGTAGCTGGGGAGCAGGGAGCATGCCTAAGAACAGGACCACACAGCAGAGCACCCAGAATACCCAGGGCCTAAGGCCAGGAACAGTGCTTCAGAGTGGAGTCAAAGAAACTGGTGGGTGGCCAAGGCACCCTCCTCATTGTTGTTCGGTTGATGGTTTCTACAGGCAGCCTCTCATTTAGCCCACACAAGCCTGGAACTCCTGATCGTCTGTCCCTTCTCTTCCATAAAAACAGAAGGAAGGTTCCAGATCCATCTAGAAGATCAGGACATAGTATGTGGCAGTTCCATTATCTGAGACTGTTGTTATCCATTCAAAAAAAAAAAAAAAAAAAAAAAAAAACCTCAAAAACATGTTTTGTTTGTTTGTTTGGTTGGTTTGGGTTTTTTTGGCCTTGGGCATTTTGAAGTCTGGCATCTAGAGGTCCCTGGCTCCTCTCTCCCAGTTTGGAAACGGGAATGAACTATACCCACGGTGGACTTTAGGACTCAACTCAGAAACATGTCTGAGGCTAGCCCAAATGGGTGGTGCTCCTGGCCAAACCCCTCCATGGATATGGATGGAGCTGACTATAACGTGGAGGTGGGAGATGCCAGGACTAGTGTAGATCTTTCTGGGGGCTCTGATGCATTAGAAAGTGGGTCTGTGTCTGGCCTGGGAGAAGAGGTCATCGCTTCATTCTGGCTGCTGGTCAAAGGGATGCCCTGGGGAAAGGCAACTCCATGACAGTCTCAGCTAACACAGAGTCTGCAGTTGTTTTCTTTGTTCAGCCAATCATGCTGGATATTTCTGGTGACAACTGAGAATAGACTATAGTAAAGAGAATGGATACAGAAGAGGAATGTGCTGGCCAACTGTTGTACAGACCGATTTGTTTTTTGGTTTTGAGGGGTTTTTGGTACTAAGTGTGGATTGAAACTAGGACTTTGCTTACTGCCACTGACATATAACTCAGCCCTTTGTTATTTCTGTTTTGATACAGGGTCTCTCTAAATTGACCAGGCTGACCTTGAACTTGTAACCCTTCTGTCTCTGCCTTGAGACCAGCTGAGATTATAGGCTTGTGACACCAGGTCCAACCAGACCAACTTTTAAGCCCTCAGAGTGACAGTGGACGGAGAAGGAAAAGTGTGCTGTCAAGGGAAAAGTGTAGGTCATTCTACACATTGCCCATTGGGGGCTGGTGGATACACTGCTATTTGTTTTTTCTTGTTTGGTTTAGTGGTTTAGTTTCATTCAATTCATTTCTTTCAAATAGGAGCTCTCTATGTAGCCCAGGATAGCCCTGCACTCACAGTCCGCCTGCCCCCACCTCCCAAGCTGCAGGACAACAGGTGTGCACCACCATATCTGTCTGGCTTACGCTGCTATTTTTCTTCCAGGCTAGGCTTAGATACGGAATTTACAACCCACAGGAATATCCAAGAACTTCAAATTGCTCAAAGACTGGGTGAGGTCTCTTACGCTGTGGTGGGGTCTTCACTAGCCATGCACAGCACCACCCTGAGACCTAACAGCACCGTGCAGGCCTGGAGCTGTATCTGCTCATCTGTTTTGCTTTTTCTTTAAAGCCAAAAGAGAAGGAACAAAAAGATATTTCAAAATGCCATTTAATACAATCCATACAGGGTCTCCAGTGGACTGGACAAGCAATCAAATACAGGAAGCTCCACATTAGAATCATACTGGCCCCTGAGTCTAGTTTTATGAAAAACAAAATGTCCCATAAGGAAATGTATCTGCAGGTTACTGTCATGCCGCCATTATCCAGTGGATGTGACCACATCACAGGGACAGAGACTGGGGCTTCCCGCCTCAAGATCACATTCCAGCCTCGGGGATCTGGGCCAATTGACTATTCTGACTTCACTCGTTTGTTAATCCCTTGAGTCCTTCCTATTACTTGATCAGGCTGACTCTGTCTTGTAGTGTCCTTTCAGCTACTAGGACAAAGTTAACCAGGCCAGAAGGTATAATCTACTCTGAACTCAGCACGGTGCTCTCAGGGGAAAAGCCTGAAAAGGGAGGAGGTTCATGTGTCTGCATGAAGAGAGAGAAACCTGCCAGGAACAGGAGGAAGCCTGCCAGGCACTCAGCTGAAGCTCCCCAGTCTAATAGAAGGAGGAAAAAAGTCAGATTTCTTCGTGCTGCCAAGCCGGGAACAATCAACTGGAGGAAAGCGTATGCACAGACTTCAGCTGTGCAGCTCAGAAGTAACTGCAAGCGCCACTCTGGGGCTGGATTAAGATGAAGCTTGCAGAGCTGAGGAAGTGGCTTGGTGGGTAAGAGCACTACGAGAGCATAAGGGTCTGATTCTCAGCACCCACATGAAAGCACCCACATGGCCACGGGTACCTGTAACCCCAGTTCTTGCACAGGTTGGGGGGGGCGCAGTGTCCACGGAGGCTTTCTGGGCAGCTAGCCTACTGGAAAAACAATGAGTTCCAGATTCACTCAGAGATCCTGTCTCAAGGGACTAGGGCAGAGAGTGATCCTATCTTAAGAGACTAAGGCACAGGACATGTGACAGCCTCCTCTGGCACGCGCACGCGCACACACACGCACACACGCACACGAGGTTGGGGGAGGAAGAGGGAGAGAGAGAGTGCATGGGAACCTTTAGTGTGTACACTGCTCTATTCTGGAAAACAGGAGCGGCTCAATCAAAGCCGTCAATTTTCATTGTTCCCTCTCTGTTTAGGTAGAAAGAGTTGCCTGGGTGCTCATATGGCTCAGCTTGGGACAGAGAGTCCCACAGAGAACAATCAGGCTCATCACACCTGAAAAGGTCAGGTGCAGGGTGGTGAAGAGCAAGAATGTACATGAGTGACTTGGAAGACACTCAGGTACACCTAGCCTTGCACAGCTATCAGCACGGTCACAGGGGTGGTGAGTTTCAGCCATGCTCTGCTAGGGCCGGTCTAGCTCTACAGACCCAGACACCTGCAAGCAAGATGTGCTATGTTGTCATGCTCTGAGCACTGGAACCACAGGCTCGGGTCTGTAAGAAGCAGAGTGACAAACTGGCTATCTGCATGGCTAGGACAAATCCTTTCACAGAGCTCGCCAGGTCCTTTTCAGTGATGTCTACAGATCTCTCAGCCTGGCTTTGGGTCAGGTGAGACTCACCTCACAAAGGAAGTTTAGGGGTAGTAAGGGACAGGTCAGAACTGAGGGGGTCACTTGAGGCCGGGTGAGGCTAGGCTGGCACACAGCTGCCCTGCTGGAGTTACTGAAGTGAGAGCCACTCTGATAAAGGGGAAAGATGATCACCAGTGAAAGAGAATCCAGAAGCTGGGGCATTGGCTCTGTGCAAGCAGAACTCACTGGAAGCCTGCCAGGAGGGCTGACCTCACCCCAGGGATCTGATCCTTACACACAGGAGGCTAATGCTGAGAGCTAGGAGGTGACTCTAAATTCCACAACCAGGAGACTAGACGCTTTGACAATATTACCTCTCCAAGAAAGCGGGTGTCCACAGGCATGAAAATCTTAAGCCAAACAGTAAAAGAAAACAAAAGATAACTGGTGTGTCAAGTTTTCAAGAGACACCTTCTACAGGAGGAGCCAGAGGGAGGAACAAGACCCAACGGATGACCTTTCCTATAGAGAGATGCTTCCCTAAGAAGACATCTGATCTCTGGGAGACTGTGGAGTGACCAATTGGCTTTGATGAACGCTCTATGTAAAGAATCTACCACAGCCTCTGAGGAACATAGTCTGGCCCTGTATTGGTTACTCTTCTGTTGCTGTGATAAAACACCCTGACCAAAAGCAACTTTCAAAGTTTGTTTTGACTCCAGAGGGACAGTCAACAGAGGGAGAGGCAGAGCAGCAGGCAGCTGAAACATGAAGATAAGGGATCCCACCTTCAAAGCTAACTCGAAGCACAGGGAGTGAACCAGAGATGCATGAGGCTATAAACTCTCAAAGTCCACTCTAGTGATGTACTTCCTCCAGCAAGGCTTCACCTGCTAAAGGTTCGAAACCTCCCCAAACACCACCATCAACTGCGTGCGAACCAAGCATTCAAATACACGAGCCACCACAGCCCCAGGGGAAATGGCTGAATTTTGTAGCAATGGACAGTCTAATAGGGATTTGGCATGTGTTTAAGTGAACACACACATGAGATGCCAGTCAGGCTGCTTTCTGTCACCAGGCCAAAACTGTAGCAGAGATGGGTACTCTCCTTTCCCTGGGGTTTTGGCAAGGAGCTGAACACTGTCAAAATCTATCAAAGTCATTTTAAGTATTCATGATAAGTCATTGAGTTCTTACTGTAAATGTTCCTAATGTTCGTTTCCTTGTAAACAAAGATATTGGGGCAATGAGTCAATGTGACTCCCTAGTTAGTAGCTGTTGCAGTCTGCCCTGCTCTCCTATCTCTCTCAAACAAAATAGCTGCATCAAACAGCCAGCTAGACTGCCCTTTTGCCAGCAAAGGCGATTCTAAACACTCTCTTATGCCTGAGGAAACTGCACAACAACTTCAGTTGACTGTCCATCTCCTGAAGGCACAGGCTCAGCCAGTCCTGTTTCAGTTTGTACCACACACTTTGCTAACTCAGGCCTGGATGAACTCTGGATGAACCTGCAGAGATTTCCACCTAGACCTGAGAGGGAGCATTTTCCCCCATATCCTAGCAGAGGGACTGCTATGACAGAAACTAAGAGGCAAGGCTATGATTGGTGCAAACACAGGTCTTCGTTTGCATTTGGGGTGTGCTATGATTGACCCAAGCTCCTCTGGATTCTGTGGTGAATGAGCTGACTCCCTGAGGTTGCAACATTAGGCTCAATAAAAGACAGATCTTGAGTGGTCCTTTTTTTTTTTTTTTTTGAGTGCTGTTGGCTGAGCTGGTTAAATGAAGAAATGCAGCGGAATAGCAATGATAACAGAGACAGGGAAGCAAGAAGTGGTGGCAGCAGGTGAGCAGCTGGCAGACCACTGCTAAGTGGGGAAGTTGGTACCTGGCTGGCAGCTGATGAAAAGTGGCTACAGCAGGAGCAAGAGGTATGGCAGAAGCAAAGAAGACATACAGCTGAGGCTGAAAAGGACAAACATCTGTAAACTGCAAGAACTGGCTACTAGGACAGTCCCAGAGGATTATCAAGTTCTGAGGGACAAGACCCTGTGCCCAGTAACACTGGCTTCAAGGGCTGAGCACTCCCAAAGCCTAGGCCCCCTGAGAAGCCGTAACAGCAGCCGCCGGTAGTGGCCAGCTTCCCAGGCCTACACAAAAGCTATAGCACTTCTACAGCAAAGGTACTACTGTCCTTTGGGATAGTGCCCTAGGCGGTCACAGGCAGTGACCCTTGTAAAGGCTGAGGGTCCGGACACTGCCTACAAGACGACCTTGTAAACACTAGGGATGGCACCTGCTGTTGCTCCCGCCTGCTTGCTTTTGCTCCCTACTGTCAAAGAGCACAGAAAAAAGCTTCATGTCTCAACCAGGTGGTGATGTAATCACCCTGCTGTGATGCAATCAACCTGCTGTGAGGTAATCAGTCAGAAACAGCATTTATTATGTGCCGGAAAAAATTCAAGTTCTGTTCTCCTGAGAATAGCTCAGAGTTAGAAAACCAGGCATCAGAAGAGAGACTAAACCAAGCCAAGGGGACTGAGGAGGGCCTAGCGTTGCTTTCCATTCTTGTTTATACAAACAGGAAATGCTGGGGGCTGTGTCAGAGAAGCCTTCCAGCCAGGAAGCTCACGTTCAAGCCACTACACTGAGTGGGGTGACTGCAGAGCCATGAGCAGTACAAGAACTTCCAAATCTGTGCTTCAACTGTAGGTTTGGGTCTCCAGCTGTACCGAGGGTGCAAAACATGAAACACAGAAGCTGGGACCTGATCTTTTCACCTCAGTAAACTCTGGTGCTGTCAGAGTGAGCAACTCAGTCTGAGTCCTTGGAATCCCGAGCTCTAGTGTTAATGTTTGATTGACTGGCCCAGCCACTAAAAAAAGCAATAGTTGGGTGGAGTGTTAGTTACTACTACTTCTACTATTGTTATTGCCTTAGAATATGAGAAGGAAACAGCCATAGAAACAGCCAAAGACAATGTGTCAGGGGCACTGGAATCATATTTAGAAAGTTGGGTGTCAGTATTGCAGAATGCTTGCCTAGTAGTCAGCAAGCCATAGCACCATATAAACAGAGTTCACTGTCAACACTTAGGACTTCAGAGTGGAGGTGGGAGGATCAGAAGTTCAAGATCATCCTGGGCTTCATGTGAGCCTGTCTTGATAGACAGATAGATGGATAGATAGATAGATAGATAGATAGATAGATAGATAGATAGATAGATGTATGGATAGACAAATGGATAGACGGACGGACGGACAGACGGACAGATAAATAGTATAGATGGCTGGGTGTGCAGTCACTTTGGACTTGGTCAAGTTCTGACTCCCATAGACACATAATTAAATTTCATTCAAGAAAAACCCTGAAAATTACTCTTACTATGGTAAAGTTAATTCAGTATATACATTAACCTATGTAAGTCCCCAATAGTGTCAATTATCTATTTAGAAAACTTGCCTAACAATGTTTTCTGTAGAAAATGGAGGATATCTATGCAGCCTTAACCATTGGAACACACACATTTAAACTTTAAGTAACAAACATCTATGAATGCGATGACTTCAGGACAGAGCTGCCTGACAGAAATGCAAGTCACAAATGAAGACACTCTGTGCAATTTAAAACACACTATGTCACTATCAAAGCAGATGCTGAGACTCATGGCCAACTGTTGGGCAGAGTGCATGGAATCTTATGAAAGAAGTGGGAAATAGTAAGATCTGGAGAGGACAGGAACTCCACAAGGAGAGCAACAGAACCAGAAAATTTGAACACAGGGGTCTTTCCAGAGACTCATACTCTAACCAAGTACCATGCATGGAGATAACCTAGAACCCCTGCACAGATGTAGCCCATGGCAGTTCAGTGTCCAAGTAGGTTCCCTAGTAATGGGAAGAGGGACTGTCTCTGACATAAACTAATTGGCCTGCTCTTTGATCACCTCCCCCTGAGGGGAGAGCAGCCTTACCAGGCCACAGAAGATGACAATGCAGCCAGTCCTGATGGGATCTGATAGACTAAGATCAGAAGGAAGGAGAGGAGGACCTCCCTATCAGTGGACTTGGGGAGGAGCATGTGTGAAGAAGGGGGAGGGGAGATGGAATTAGGAGGGGACGAGGGAGAGGTTTATAGGGGGATACAAAGTGAATAAAGTATAATTAATAAAAGATAAAAAAAAAACCCACTATGTCAATCAGGCCGGCATCGAACTAACAGAGACCCAACTGCCTCTGCCTCACACATCACCACGTCTGGCATTTTCCCCTTTTCTATTGCTTGAGTCCAGTTTGCACTTAGCATTCACTGCACAGCTCTATTCAAAGCAGCCACACTTCAAGTGCTCAGTGGCTACAGATGACGAGTGGCTGTTGTATGCAACAACACAGCCTGAGGCTAAATTTATAGCTGTAATATGAAACTGGGACACAGTATTTATAGATGGGAAGTAGACGAGCCCCTTGTGGGGTGGCCGAGATGTAAACCACAGCGAATTCAGCACCTTAATCACCAGAAGAGAAATGTGAAGGTCTGGCAGAACCAGGCTGTGTCCAGGATAATGCTCTTTAAAATATATGAAAATGAACAAAGGAGACAGAATGAACGGATGGCCAATAGAACGGGAGAAAATCTTCACCAATGATAAAACTGACAGGGATAACTGCCTAGAAGCTACAAGAAATTCAAACATTAAAAGCCAAACAATAAAACAGATAGGTAAAGGCAAAGCCTGCACCTGAGTTTAGCAGGATGCACACGGTGGAAAGAGACAATTCCTGCCACCTGTCCTCTGACCTTCACATATATGACATATAGGACGTTTGCCACATGCATTCACATCTGCATACACACACACACACACACACACACACCACCACCACCACCACCACCACCACCAACAACAACAACAACAACAACAACTCCTGGGAACATATCTCAAGGAATATAAATCATTATACCACAGAGACACCTGTACATCTGTGTTCACTGTTGCATTCATCACAGCAGCCAAGTCATGGAAGCAGCCTAGATGTTCATCAACAGATAAACAGAGAAAGAAAATGTGGCGAATCCATACAGAGGAGGGTTTTGTTTTTTGTTTGTTTGTTTTTCACCCATAAAATAAAAGGAAATTGAGCCATTGGCAGGAAAATGAAACTGGAGATCATATTAAGCAAATTAAGCCAGAAAGACAAACATTTCAGGTTTTGTCTCGTATGTGAAATCTAAATGTGTGAGGGGGGAGGGGCTGGGGGCAAGGTGTGTGCTGTATACATGACATAAAGCAGAAGGATGACTCTAAGAAAAACCAGTGTGTGTCAGGGGCTGGGAGGAGATAGATGTAAGTAAAATATAATGCTGTAACATTTACAAAAATATCTTAAGTTTTTAAGAGATAAGAAAGCGACTTCTTTCAGCCCCTTATGTGCACCATGACAGTGTCCTTTTTAAATATACTCTGCCACTTTGCCTATGGGTCGACTCGTATCCGGCACACCGCAAGAAGCGTTTGTGTGCTTGAAGCCATGTGCCCAGTCTCCACACAACCTTCTCCGCTGACTCCTGTTGCGATCATCACTCGTTCCTGCAGACTAGCTTAAGGCTCCAAGAGAGAGAACGTCGATTTACATGCAGCAGTTTATAGGGCAATCAATAGGTGTTCAGGCTCAGTGTGAAAGCAAATGCAAATTAGGATTCAGATAATTTTGAAAGTTTGATCCCAAATGGCAAGTGTTCCACAGGATTTTATCCACCTCTTACCCCACACTGAAGCAAAACAATGGGAAGTGAAAAAGGGTATAGGGACAGGGGGGTGTGGGGAACCTTCTGAGGTAGTCAAGGAAGCAGATACTGTGACAGGAAGCAGGTGCTGTCCCACCCTGAGAAGAGAGGTGGGAATTAAGGTGGGATAAAGAGGAGAATCTTTGAGCTAATTTCACTGTTCAGGGGAGTCCTCCCTCTTTCCATGAGTCATATTTCTTGTGTGCATATGCTTGTTCATATTTATGTAGGTGCACATGTATGCAGGTGTACATGCTTGTGTGTGTGTGTGTGTGTGTGTGTGTGTGTGTGTGTGTGTGCGCGTGCACAGTCCAGAGAACAACTTCAGGTATCATTTCTTAGGTGTCATTCACCTTTTTGGGAGGAAACACAGTTTTTTACTCACTGTTCCATTGCTGTGAAGATACACCATGGCCGAAGCAACTCTTACAAGAGAAAACATTTAATTGTGGGCTTGCTTGCCGTTTCAGAAGTTTACATTATCATGGTGGGGAGCATGGTGGCATTCACAGTGCCGGAGCAATAACTAAGAGCTATGTCCTGATCCACAGGCCAAGTGGGGGGGGGGAGGGTGCCGGGGCAGAGAAAAAGATTGAGAGAGAAACTGGGCCTGGCTGGCATGGGATTTTGAAACCTCAAAGCTAACTCCTGTGACATACTTCCTCCAACAAGGCCTTACCTATATGAGCCTGTGGGAGCCAATCTTATTAAAACCACCACACATGCTCTCTCACTTACCAAGTAGGATAAACTGGCTACTTATCAACCTCCAGGGAACCACCAGTCTCTGCATGTCCAGTGCTGGGCTAACAAGCACACACTGCCATGCCTGGGTATTTTATTAAGTTCTGAGATATAATCCAGGTCCTTTACCAACTGAACCATCTCTCCAGCCACATTTCTTAAACCACTATTTCCCTCTTGCTTGTCAAAGTCAAAAATGAACAAAGCTCTGGCATGGGACTCCCTGAAACTGCCATGGGAGCATGTGCATGGATTGCTGATGCTGTGCCCAGCATGCTGAGGAGCATCCAAGGCACCTGCCCGGATCCCTCTGGGCTGCTGTCACTATGGAGTCATTTGATGAACATTGTCAGGCTCACTATGATAAGAGACCAATTCTCTAAAACATCACAGAAAGGCGAAATCTATAAAATAACACACTGTTCCGCACTCTCCTCACTGAGGACCAGAACCTCACAAAAATTTCCATTGTGTCTTTCCTTCCTCCTACCCACATACGGAAAAGAAAAGGCATGCCATTTTGACACTGCCCAAATCTACCTACACGTGACATAGAAATGGTAAGTTCAAGATAACAGGGACCAAGTACCTGTGCACGGAAGGAGGCAAGCTTCAGAAGCTACAGTTATAGCACCATACTAAGCCTCCAACAGCTCAAAGTCACTTTTGACAGGAAGACCTGACTGGAAGTAGGGACAGCTGACAATGTGAGGCAACAGGAAGGAGAAACAGAAGAGCCACACAGAAGTATGGCAAAAGCAACCAAAATGTGAGTCTGCCTCGTCCCCGCTGGCACTCCTGTCACCTAGTGTCCATCACCTCCATCCCACCGGCTGGGTGTCACTCACAGGACTCTCTGATGGCTACTGGCCTTTTCTGGCATACCCTTTTAACATTTCACCTATGACCCTCTTCACTTTAAATCATTTGATACTATCACAAAAGCTGCCAAGATCTCAGCAACCTGTGTTGCTCTATAGACACATACTTCGAGCATCACTGACACCTCCATCTCATTAAGAAAGGGATGGCGCACCCCCCTCCCATCTCCCCACCCTATATAGGACCACAAATCAACCTTTGCTAAAAACGGAAGATGGGTCCGTTTAAATACCGTGGCTTTAAAGCACTTCTGAGTTTTCTATTGTTGTTTTTAAGGTTACTGGGTTGTTTGTCTTAGTGCCTAACTCTATTCGAGGTCCCACTCAGCTAAATCTATTATCTTGAGCCCAAGAATATCAAGTAAAAGAAAATGAGAACAAATCATGTCCAAAGCTACACAGGACCTTGGAGCAGGGCATGTGATCTCTAGCAGGTGCGGGGCTCAAGATGAATGGCTGGCTTGTTCATGGCAGGTAAGTAAAGTTTCTCCACATTTCCAAGCCAGTTTAGTCAGGTACATTCCACAACTAACTGTTATGTAGGCTGGTCATGTGAGCACGTCGCTTTTGACCCAGAACAGCTTATCTTTCACAGGGCCCACAGAGAATTGGAGAGAGACAGGAGAAGGAATCAAATTCCAACCTGGTCAGAACTACACAAGAGCACATGATTTCCAAGCTTAAAAGAGGCCTCAGCTCCTCCAAACCTACACCCTCTGGGACCACTTTTCTGTTATATGTCATGAAAATGTACTGTTTTCAACACATTGTGATTTCTAGATGTTGTCTTAGAACATCTAGGACAATTAAAATTAACTAAGTGAAAAGAAAAGAAAAAAAAAAATCTCAGCCATTGTGGCCCTGTGAAGCAGTTCACTTGTGTGTGAGTCAGTCAGATGTAGTTTGCAGGTAACTCCCAGCCAGCCACTACCAATGACTGTCTCAGCTTCTCTCCAGCAAGCACAAGGAATGCAAAGACAGCAGCTGCCACTCCAGGTACCAGGGATTTCTGCAGGGCACGTCAAACCCTGGAGGGAATCAGCCTGAGTTTGAGAAGATTACATTGACAATGGTTAGGGAGACTGAAACCAAACAAAGAGAAGCAACTCAGGCTCTTTCAGTTCCCTGGCTGTTACCAACTGAGTCATGAGTTCAATTCCTCCTGTGGCCTGTAGCTGAGACGGGAGGAAGGTTAGGGGGTCTAGAGTGGTCTATCTAATCTGCACTTGCAGTAGAGTTGACACCAAGCTAAGCAGGGGACACACAGAGAACTAAGTCACATATTCACATCCATCCAGTGTCGCATGGAGTTTCCAGGACTAGATGCCAGCTTCCCCATAAAACTTCAGAGAATCTCTTTGAAAGCTTAGCCCTTCGATCTGGCCTGATTCAGGGTACCTGGCTCTTTCTGAGAAGGCTCATGGCACCAAAATGATGGGCATCACAGAAAGCAAAGCGATTGAAAAACCTCATGGCCACGTTTTTTTAGGGAGTTGATTTTTTTAGACAGGTTTCTCTGTGCAGCCTAGTTGTCCCGGAACTCACTGTGTAGACCAGGCCAGCCTCAAACTGTTATGTTAGTGGTGTATACAAGAAACCCCTTCTGAGACTAAGGACAGAATAAACTCTCTGTGTGGTTTAACATGGAGATTCTACATTCCAAATTAAATACTGAGGCAAAGGATTAAAAGGACAAAATTATACTTATGAAGACACAACTCGAGACTGCTTCTGCAATTAGCTCCACGCATGTAACCACCCCGTGTCACACTGTGAAGTCCCTTTTCCATATAAAGCCTTTTAGTCACAAATTCCAGATAGTAAGAGGAAAATAACATTGGGGCCATAGTCCTACTCACCACATCCTAAAAATGAGCTGACCAGACCGATGTCCTTGGTTCCCTCTTTTCAAAATTAGGAACTAAAAGGAGCAGTCTGGAATACCAGCCTGGGAATTTTCTGAGCTGTGGGCCATGGTAAGGAGCTTCTCTGCTCAGATCTCAATGACTTCATCTCCCAGACCCCACACCTCACTTCCTTTGATTCAATGTGCTTGTCACTGGCAGAGTCTCTAATGGTTTCCATTATATCGAGGTTTAACAAAAACCTTCTGCCAAGGCCACCCCAGGTTGCCTATACAGTTACATTTGACTACAGTAGACATCATTGTTGTTCTTAACAAGCCAAAACTTCTGAGCAGCTGTTTGTAGAAGAAGGCTGGGTGATATTACTTAATACAATTTTACTAGAATACTGGGTGAGTGGCTGGATGAATGAATGTATGGGGGAAAGGACGAATAGATAAATGGGCAGATAAGCAAGTAGATGGATGGAGGATCGTTCCTGCAGCCCAGCTCTGTTGATTTCCCAGGTTGAATCACAACAGCAGTAAAGATAAAGTCTACACATAATGGAGATGACCTGATGACAGGAGGGTTGAATAGCCAGTCAGATGACTCACTGTGCACAGACCAAGAAGAACATGCATGTACCTGTAGCCTTGACCCTAGAGAGAAATGTTAAGTCTGTTTTCCAGGTCTCATCCCTCCTAAGCATCCCTACCTCCTATATTCATCCTGGGAATCTGTCTCTGTAGGCCCAACCAAGCATAGAAATATATTGAAGTTGGGGCTATACCAGTACTGAAGGGTAACACAGTACAGCAATTATTTACAGTAGTTAACAGCCAGGGATGAACTCAAGAATGCAGGAGGACACTCATAGGCCATGTGTACAAACCACCAAAGAATTTTACTGAGCTCTGGTTTATTTTAGCTTTACAGAGGAAAGAGGATGACTTCCAGGAAGGAATCCTCCAGTGTATACAGAGAAATTCTGTATAGCTAGCAGGAAGCTGTCTGTCCATCCAACACCCCAGCAGTCAGGATGCAAGGGCACCTTCAGCAGAATCAGGATGGGTTTCTTATCTTGACATGCTTTCCTAGCCAAGGTTTCTCCACAGAGGTCCCCAGCCTAACTCTATTGACCTGTATGACCTTGCCATTGTGACCAGCTGGGGCAGCTTGAAGATGTGAAAGGCAATCATGGGAATATTCTCTCTCTCTCTACCTAAGTAAAGCACATTTACATGGAAGTTACATCTTGTATGACTAACTCACTCAGTCCTTTCGTCATATGTCATTTTCTAAGAAAGCCAAGAAAATGGATGGCCTGATGTTCATTCAGGGACCCTAAAGACTTCCCATCAGGATGCAATGGAGAATGCATGTGAGTCTGTGAGTCAGAGTGAGGGAGGTGTGGGCAGCATAGCTTCCTCGTCAACAGGTTATATATGCTGAAGCTTTTTAGGATAGTCTGAAGGCAATGCTATACTACAATATCCCAGAGAACTTTCCACGTGCCCCTTGATGTCCTAAACGTCACACCGGTCAACATAGATGTACTAGGCGTAAGTAGGTTAAAACATTCCACGGAGGAGAGCCTAGACTATGGAGTGAGCTACAGGACAGCTAGGGTTGTGTTGAGAGACCCCATCTCAAGAAACAAACAATGGCAACAAAAACAAGCAAAGCAACAAAAAAAATCACAAAAGCAGTAAAGATAAAGCCTACACACAGTGGAGATGAGCTGACAGGAGGGCAAAGAGTTCCAGGTGGCCTCAAATCTCAAAATAAAATGAAACACTACTGTCTGAAGCTGGAAACTAAGCATGGCTCCTAAGAAGGAGTAAGAGGATAAAGCTGCTGCAATTCAGAGATCCACAGTCACATCCTCAGAGAAGGACAAGGGCTCAGGGCAACCCCTAGCAAGCTGACCTGTGGGTTGTTAGACAAAGTGACAGTTTGGGTCTGGGCTTTGGTTCTTAAGATATCAATGTCTAGCAAAGTGTGTGATATTATACACTCCCTCATCCAGGAAGTGAGCATGGACTAGCAGACCCTTCTGGAAACAACTTTAATTCTACTCAACATGAGCCTTTAGGATGTAACTTTTGGCACAGTGATCAACTTCTAAGAATCTATCTTAAGGAAATAATCAGAAAATCACTGACATCTCTTCACAAGGACACTTACACTAACCACAGAAAACAAGAATGGCATTAGCAGAGGCAAATGGCTGATCTAATCACAACAAACCCACACGGTGCAATCTGATGCCAGCTTCCAAACTGAAATCATCATAATATAATTTTTGTTTTAGAAAGATGCACATGGCTAGATACATAAGTGCGATTTTCATTTATGTCACAAGGCAGAAGACCAGCAGCTAACACAGCAACGCTGGCCTGGGATGGGCTCTTTGGTGGGAGGGTCAGGGTGGTGGCAGACGCCTACTTCCTTTTTCCTACTTCCTCTTTCCAAGTTTCCTTTCTGTAAAACTTCTGGCATAGCACCGTTACATTTAAAGTCAGAAGAAGGCTGCCATTAGATATCAGATCACTTCAGAAAATGAGGTGACGTGGTGCCACCCCTCTGTGGCCCATGGAAAGCATCTTAGTTGGGCCCTTATCTCCTCTGCGCCCCTGTTACAGAAAAAAAAAAAATTTGAGACAGGCTCTCCCATTGGACTGATTTTAGATTAGGCTAGGTGCACTGTCCAGCACCTGTCTCCTCCTCCAGGGCTCTGGGATTATTCACACAAGTAGCATGCCTGAATGCACAGCAAACACTTTACCTGCTGAGCTATCCTACCTCCACAGCTCCATGGAGTAGAGTCCTATTTAAAGTCTGAGCTTGAGCCTGAGCCGAGGACCAGAATCACTGATTCTGGGGGTGGAGACAGAATGTAAGAATACATGGTACCTTGTACTTTGGTGCAGAATCATTATAAATGGCTTTGCATGTACAATGTCCCCCCAAGAAACTCTAGGCTCCAACAAGGTCTGAGAGTAGTGCCAGCTCTCAGGTGCTAATGGGCATCCAGGTCCTCTACACGTGTGGTAAAAAAGCGATGGCCAGGCCTCCAAGTCTGCGAGTCTGAGATAGGCCCTGAGCTTCCATGTTGCCCATCAGGGGCTGAAGATGAAACACATGGAGAGCCACAGATACCCAGAAATGGTTCTTCAGGCTGGCCTCATTGGCTATGAGTTCCACACATGACTGATGTACAAATGCAAGGGCTACACCTATTATTTCATTTCCGAACTCTTAAACACTGCCTGGAATAATAAGTCACAGAGAGAGAGGTGGGGGGAAATGTGTGTCTCTGAGACGATGCTGACCAGCTCTGTCCTGTGAAGACTCTGAAGCACACACCATCCTCCTAATATCCGCATATGGGAGACACCACTGTCTGTACCTCAGGAAGCTAAAGCACGAGCTGCAGGTGCCTTGTCACCTCTGCAGCTAAGGAGAGCTTGAGGGAAAGAAGTAACCAGGGCTTGTGCATTTAGCCAAGTTCCAGCTTTTCACCTGTCAAGAGCAAACACACACGTGACGAGACAAAATTCACACAGCTTGAAAAGGATAGGATTCTAAAAACCTGGGAATATCATTGCATCAGAAAAAGCCTGTTAAGGTCTGGATGTGTTTGGGCTTTAATTCCTTTAGTTACTCATTTATTTACTTACTATGGATGTTTGTGTGTGTGCACTCATGCATGCAGAGGTCAGAGGACAACTTTCAGGAGTGTACTCTCTTCCATTTGAAGTGTAACCTTTTACACTCGTCATCAATGCAGTTCTCAAGGCCAGCAGGCCTCTTGTTTCTGCCTGTGCATTCTCCTGTTTCTGCCCACATCCTCGCTGGGGGGGAGGGGAGCTTACATGCTTTCTGGGGTGGAAGTCAGGTAGACTCTTGCTCTCAGCCTGTCTTTAACACAGATTCTACTGGATTCTACTGCCTGTGTGTGGGTATGTGAATAACAGACCCAACAAAATCCACTGAAGTTTGGAAAATGCAAACTGCTAACTAACATCAAGATTGCACTGAAAAGGGACACCCAATTACTACACACAGCTGTTTCCGGAAAAGCAAAATGCCGAATGACCAAAATCACTCACGAAGCCTGTGAGACAAGGCTGCTTTGGATTCAAGACTTAAAGCATTCTAGACCTCCTTCCTGGGGAAGGACTGGCTCTGTGCGCCTCCCACCCACACAGTAGATCGATCTGTGCCTCTGCTTGGCCCTGACCGGTGCATGCTAGGCAACTCCTCAATGCCTAAGGCTGTCAGGATTGTTCTGTTTCGAGTTTGGCACCATCGAGCTGAAGAAAATTATTTTTATTCCTCTCAGGGTACACTGCCTTCTAAAGGGAAAATACTATGTATGCTGTTAGGAAAGAGAGAAGGCAGGAGGAGAGGAGGAGGGAGAGGGGGAGGGGAGGAGCCGGTGGGTGGAGTGTTAACTGCCAGCACTCTTATAAATACACACCTTCACAGGCACTTGCCCAAGTGTTTTCTAGGCAGTACATGAAGCAGCTTAGGGCAGGGGCTCTGAAAATGCATATTCCGTCTTAATGTTGAAATGACAGTGACAACTGGCCTCAGTTGCTACAGCAGTCAGAATGTCTGGGCCAGATCCAAGCATTACTTCCACATTAACGACCAGTAAGGTTTGAATGGCCTAAAGACCTTAGTGAGGCAGAGTTAACTGCCTCTGACCCTTCTGCATTTGCACCCTTAACTGCATTTGACCCTTCCTTTGCCCACAGTCGTTAACCTACCATCATCCAGGTGAGAGTCTGGTCAATGGTCTAAGTACTACACTTTGCCACCTACCTTGTGGTCACGTGAATATGTTCTAGACAGCTGTGAGCAGGAACATTCTGACTTTCCCTAGGATGGTTCAGGGTATCAGGAGCCAGACTGACAATGACATCAAAGTTTTATGCTTAGGGTGGCAGAATGGCACACACACACATACACAAATCCTACATGACAGACAGATAAACTCCTGTTTTCTGCAACCCACTGTTATTCTGGGCTGTCTCTGACAAGCAGATCAAAGCAATCCCACCAAGTACCCAGTAATGAAAACACATCTAAAGACACCTTCAAAGCCTCACTCACATGATCAGAAGTCATTTAGGGGTAGAATCAGAGAGTTCAAGACATAAAGGAGCCCTGAAACTTGCTATCACTTTTTACATTTCTGGACGCAGACCTAAAGTGGTGAATGCAGTTCGAACCATTTTCTCCACCCAGATGTCCAAGCCAGGCTTCCTTCCAGAAATATAGCTCCAGGTGTGTTGCCCACCTCTTTAAACACAACCAGCCTCTTTCAGAGCCACACTGCCCCACCACCCCAGACCAGACCCTTCTATCTTCCCATCGCCTCCTAGGTTGTATAAACAAGAGACTCTGTGTCAAGCACGCTCTCCTGAAACTACCATTTCCTCCCTGGTGCAGCCCAGTGTCAGTACTGGGGCTACCAAGGTGCACCATGCTGAGAAGGAAGTGCACTCCAGGCTGTTCGGAGGCAGGAAGCGTGCCGGTTCCCTGAAGAAGCCAGGTGGTGTCAGCTGTGCAGAGCCCAAGCAAAAGGAAAGATCCAAACTTGTGTGTACCCTTCAGTGACAAGACCATTCAGTGTCACACTGGAGGCAGCATGGGGAAGGAAGGTTAAGTGCAAGTTGTCTGACTGTGTTCAGACCACAGATACTCTCAGGAGGCCGGTTCTGCTCAGTGATCTAAAAGCAAGGCCTATGTCTTTGGAAACTAAGTCTCAGAATTTGGAGGGGCTGTAACTTTCAGACTCTCAACCACGACTAGCTATCTCCAACATGGGAGCCTGTCAACTAGTACATTCTGGGATTAGTAGCACCAGCATTGGAAACACAAGGCCCCAGGCCAGCCCAGACCTGAAGAACTGAAATTTGTATCACCTGGAGCCTCACAGACTCACAGGCACCCTGAAGGCTGAGAGATGAGGACTTCTACTCTGCTACTGCTGGGAATCCAGTCTACATGCTTGCTTTTCATCTTCCTTTGTTAATAAAATCATTTGTTGTCTGCTGGAGAGGTGGTTAAGAGCACCGGCTGCTCTGCTCTTCCAGAGGTTCTGAGTTCGGTTCCCAGGAACCACATGATAGCTTACAACTACCTATAACGGGATCTGATGCCTCTTCTGATATGTAGCATATAAGCAGACAAAGCACCCCTATACATAAAATAAATAAACAAGTGAACCTTTGCAGGGCATGCATGGTAGTATATGCCTTTAATCCCAACACGGCAAGCAGATCTCTGAGTTCAGATGCCAGCCTGATTTACAAAGCAAGTTCCAGGACAGCCAGAGCTACACAGTGAAATCATGTGTCAATAAACCAAAACCAAACCAAACCAACCAACCAACCAAACCTAACAAACAAAAACTACTCATTGTGAGGATTAAAAGTGACAGTGGGCACATGAACACAAGGATGATACTTGAAAGGATGGATACTAGTTGTATTTATCTAATACTAATATCATTAGCTGCTACATTCACTGGGACAGATCTAATAACCTACAGGAGAACCCATAGATAAGAGAAGCTAAACTCCATACCACCTCCATGATGAACAGAGAGCACTGAGCATCTTGGTCATGACTGACATCCTGAAATAAGCACCCCAAAATAAAAATTCCGAGATTTGGGGTAATCTTCAAAGGAGACCACAAATAGCTGGGTCACGCTCAGAGAAGAAATTTCTATACCTCAAGGTCAAAGAGGACTATCACATAACCTCAAGAAAGAAGAGACAAAGGTGGTCGATGTCCACTAAAATGTTGTGGACCCCCAGTTTGGACATGAGCACTCACACACTCCTAGCAGATGGCTACGCTGATGAATGAATGATGTGAATGCTTTCAAACCGATTTCACCCAAACTGAAGTGCTGGCAGGCAGATGAGCAGCCTTACAATGCAACCCTCAATTTGTTTCTCTGGGATTTCCACAAAAAGGCAGATTGGACAAGAGAACAAACTCCCTGTTCCACTTTGAACCTCCTTCTGTCTAATGACTCTGTGTGTGTGTGTGTGTGTGTGTGTGTGTGTGTGTGTGTGTGTGTGT
>NW_026596117.1:28537746-28662000 GCF_907164565.1 Psammomys obesus | reverse complement strand
GTGTGTGTGTGTGTGTGTGTGTGTGTGTGTGTGTGTGTGTGTGTGTGGTGGGTGGAGACTAGGACTAGATTCTGTGTCTTCAGAGTTGTTTCTCACAATGCCAGTTTGCCTTTCTTAGACTTTAATCATTTATTTGACTTCTTTTTGCAATATTGGGATTGAACTCAGGACCAGACCAACCCACATTCTAGGAGAATCCTTTAATACACACACACACATACACACACACCTCTTTAAGCTCTGGGAAACACCATTCCATTGCTCAGAATTTCACAGGCAAACACAAGCAACAGTTGAGCTGTTCACTCCAATGTTCCCAGCCACTAACTTTGCAGAAAGAAAGGTCTATGTTGGCCCATCTTGACCCAGGTAGCGGCTTTTGTTCTCAATGTACAATTAAGTCACTGTTGGCTTTGGATGCATGTGTGCCGAATGCACAATGCCTTCTATTCTGGGGCTTAAAGAAAGCAGGCACTGGCATGAGGTGTTGCATCTTCCTTCATGCGCTGGACAGTCCAACCTGAAATTCAAGTGCTAAACTTTCAACAGCAAACAGAAGGCTCGTGTTCCAGTGTGGTTCACTGAAACCAAGAGGAATCCTGGGAGTGTTGACTTACTTATTCTTCGTTTATCAGCACGTTTAGGGTCAGTTCCCCATGTAAGCAACAAAAGCAAACCGAGAACATGACACTTTATATGGAGGAAAATAAAACCATGGTGACCCTTGCTCCGTGCTGTTGCCTCCTGAAGGGCTGCTGTCCTTTCCTCTCGCCTGGCCCCTGACTCTGGGACTCAGGATCTGTACATGTGCACAGGCAATTCAACATTTGGAGTCAGTAGCTTGAATCTCGGCTATGACAGACCAACTCCTCCCATTCGGAAGTCCATGGAAGGGAATGTCTTTGGGAAGCAAAAGTGGTCATGTGTCATATTTATGCCATCTGTGATGAGCTGTTTACCTGCTCATAAATGAGAAAGAGAAGAATGAGAAAGAGCAATGTCCCCAAGGGAAGGTGGTGTTCTCAGAGGTATACCATGATAAACCAACTTACATCAAAGTCACTGGAGATATGAGAAACTTGGTTCCCTAAACATGAATATCTCTACCCCTGGCTAACCAGCAATTTGGGTTGGCTCTCTCTCTCTCTCTCTCTCTCTTTCTCTCTCTGTTAATAATTAGTCAGGCTGGAATCAGAAGCAGAGTTTGAACCAGGCAGAGAAACTTAAGGTAAGAATGAAATGTGCCTCACACTGAGACCAGAGGGAAAATGAGGTCACGTCCTTAAGACCCTGGTTCTATTTGATTAGCAGTGTTTGTGCCTTCTCTCCTGAAACTGACAGATTCTTCTCTTATCACAAGACAAGAAAGAAAATATTAACAGGTGACTCAGTTATGCAAAGAATAGCAGCAGAAGTGCAGCACAGAGTTTGAGATATGAGAAGTAAAACTCAACTGTGAGGAAAACAAGCCCAAGGGTGGTCTCTAAGCTGTCTTAGATAACTAAGAACCAGAAATACAAACATTATGTTGCCAGAAATAAAATGTGACATCCAGAAGTCAGGAAGTAAACCGTACAGTGATTCCTTTAACAACAACAAAAAAAAGAAAGGAAGGAAGGAAGGAAGGAAGGAAGGAAGGAAGGAAGGAAGGAAGGAAGGAAGGCAGACCCAACTATTTACTGTATTTCTAACGTATTTACCATATTTTGGAAAGTTGTTGTTTTTTGGAGTATGTGTGTGAGAGAGAAAGAAAGAGAGAGAAAGAGAACACTGACCAGCCAGTGAGGGGAAAGTAGTTCTCAGCTTCATGGAGTCATTTTTAGCCCATTCCAGGCAGGAAGCAAGGACATAGATCAATGGCCTAGCAGAGGAGTCCTGAGGGGATCCTGGAGAACATCGGGGCTTAGGAAGAAAGCTGAGAACATGTCTAGAATGACTCAGGATTCAGCAGCAATTCTCTCAGCCCCTCCTCCAAACCACAGCCTAGGACTCATGTCCTAGTTGACACAGGTAATGACAGGCTCTGAGCCCAAATGAGCACTTGTTTCTGAATATTCTTCCTCCTCAAGCATTTGTCAAATGTGGGCTTCTAGGGCTGAATTGCAGCACCCAGTAGACGGAAGCAGAATTGCCCAAGCTCCAAACTATCCTCATTTACATATAGTTCTCAGACCAACCACAGCTACAGACCCCACACATACTCACATCCAAGTGGGCCCCTAAGGAATTTGTTTATTTCTGTGCATGTATGTGCATGTATCAGCATGTTGGTATGTGTTTGCATATATGTGGGGTTCAAGCACATGTATGCAAATGTGTGTGAAGGCCTGAGACAAACTGGAATGTTATTCCTCAGACTCTGTCCATCTTTCCTTTTCAATCTCTCACTAGCCAACCAGCTGGGCTGCTTGGCCAGAGAAAGCTCCAGAGTTTTGCGTGTCACCACTCCCCTGCACTGGTTACAAGTGCACACCACAATGTCTGTCATGGGTTTGGGGTTTGAATACATGCCCTGCAAGAACTTATTCAGAGAGCTACCTTCCCCACCCAAGTGTTTCTATTTATTAATTGCAAACAACATAACTGTGTGTGGAGATTAAGGTACCTGTACTATAGTGAGTCTAACTGGAGGAAGGGCTTTAAAGAATACTGGTTCCAGGCCCTTAGGTTCTGACTCAGCTCCTGGGGCCAGTAATCTTCAGCTTAATAAGCTCCCTAGGTATGTCTGACTCACTGGGAAGTTTAAGTCTGGCAGCTGAGCTGGGTGTGGTGGCTCAGTCCTGTGATCCCCAACACTTGGCAGCAGAGGCAGAAGGATCAAGAGTTTAAGGCATGTCTGGGTCACATGAGACTGTCTCAAAAAGTAAAAACTGAAAAGAAAGTGAGGGGGCTGAAGAGATGGCTCTGCAGTTAAGAGTACTCGCTGTTCTTGCAGAGAGCCTGAGTTCAGTTCTCAGCACCTACATGGGACTTCAGTTCCAAGGCATCAAACACCCTCCTCTGGATCCACAGGAACCAGACATGCACATGGTACACAGACAGACATGCAGGGAAAGCACATAAAAATTTATATATATATAAATAATATATATATACATATGTGTATGTGTGTGTGTGTGTGTGTGTGTGTGTGTGTGTGTGTGTGAGTGAGCCAGTGAGGACATAGCTTGGTGGGTACAGTGCTTGCTATGCAAACATAAGGACTTAAGTTCATAATCTCAGCATGCACATAAAAGCTGAGCCTGGCAATCCCTAGACCTCACTGGCCAACCAATCAAGCAGAGATGGCTCAAAATAAGTTCACTGAAAGTCATACACACACACACACACACACACACACACACACACTCACATGCATTCACACACATCATTAATCCTAAAGTCAGACTTCACATAGTCTAGCTAATTAGAGGTTCGGCACACCAGCAGTGACGTCAAACATTCACAGAAAGCTCCACGAGCAGCCTGGCTGAAACAGTGGGGCTAATACGAGCATCGCCACCTACTTAAATCCAAAACTGGTTTGGTTTCCTATGCCTGAAAATGAGGCAAGCTGATGGTTTCCCCTTTACAGCCAGTTCTCTGTTCTTCTGGTCTGCTCATTTTAACAGTACCGCACTCACACTGGGCTAGAGTGAGATCACTGCTGTGGACAGTCCCTTTCACACCCTAGGAGTAAGTGATTTACAACCACAATGTGCAAGTGGGCCTGTTTTTTGTTTTATTATTTTTTGTTTGTTTGTTTGTTTGTTTGTTTGTTTATTGAGAATTACAAAGCAGTGTGTAAGCAAGATGGCTCAGTGGGTAAAGGGCTTGCTGCACAGATCTGGACTCCATGAAAAGAGGGTAAGGAAAAAACACTCCAAAAGGTTGTCCTCCCGCCCTCGCACATGTACATGCACACTGATACGGTAATAGTGCAAAAACCACAAAGCTCACACAGCCCTACCGGCTTTCAGTGTTTGAAAGTTTTTAATGACATTGCTACTCGGCACAGTGTGTGTCTAAAGAGCCTTCCCCGGTGGGTTAGCTTTCAGTCTTTGGTGTTCAGGCCACTCATAGAGAGGGAAGACACAGTTAACCCATGAAGGCCACGCTCACACTGCAGCCGCTTCCCACTCTCAAGCCTTGACGCTGGGGAGACGGCAGACCTAAGAAGGTACCGTACATATAACACATCTCCCTGGGTCTGCCTTAACTCGGAACTGAACTGCTTGAGCCATCTTCCTACTACAAGTTCCAGCAAGGAAAACTAAGGTCCAGGTACCAGGAAGTGTCACTTCCATCCACTGGTCACAACTAGAAGCTTGAAGAGCTATTTTTTGGAGCCTCAGCCTTGCACCATTGTGTTTTTGAAGAACTGAGTACAATCTCACTGTTTTAAAACTCTAAATCAACATTGCCAGAGACTCAGGTTCCCTGGCAGCACTGGTCCCTGTTACCATGAGCAACCAGGACCAAGGGAGACTTTGCTGTCTCTGTGGGTGGCCCTGCGCTCTCTGGCTGGGCACCCGGTTGGCTTCCCTCAGCACTGTTCTCTGCAGAGACAAGGAGTTGGATCAGTAATCTTGTTCTGATCTCCTTACTTCCTGGCCTCAAGAGCTTGGAGAGGCACTGCCCCACTCCTTGGAGGCTTCCATAGAGCTGGTTTCCAGTGAACAGTGTCAGCTTCCTGGGGTGTCCAAGTGGACTAGCAGGAACTGAATGTGTACAGGCACCCACCCCAAGCATGATGCTGAAGGAGAAGCAGTTGCTGTCCCACAAGATTCCTGAGCGCAGCTCTGAACTCTTGAGGCACCCCTGGATGGGATATCACAGACATTCAAAGTCAATCGGACAGGAGCAAGGTGTTAGTCTCACCCACAGAAACCCCGGGGAGCTCTAACCAGACATGCCAGTGGAGACAGAGAGGTTGATAGCTCCTGGATTCTTAAGGGGGCTATAAAATGCATTCCATTCCAACTGAGGCATCTCCAATCTGGCCCAGGTGCTTCTGATCCACACCTGGTCTTCCTTTAGCTGCAAGAAACACACAGGCAGGAAAGACAAAGAGAAGAGGAGAGGAGGCAGGCACAAGCCCACCATCCCACCATCCTCTCTCATCCCTCCCCCAAGCCCCTCCTCTCATTATCAGCTTAGTGGACCGCTTGCATTCTGGCAGGATTTTCCCTTGCCAGCAGCAGTCACTGGAGGCTGAGGGAGCCAGCAGATGGCTGGCCCACAGCTAATGTGAGCACATGTTCAAGACAATCATCAGCTACAGATTCAGTTGGCACCCACCACCATGGGAGAGGAAAAGCCAACAGGCATTGCTGAAGTCCAGCCTGTCCCCATGACTTTGCCCACAATTGCTTCCCCAAGATACAGAGTTCTAATGTCATAATAACTTGTTTTGAAAGAAACTGCATTTCATAAGCAGTCCATCTAGCCTTAGGTGAACTGCCCACGTGAATCCTGAAACTCTTCACAGTAAATTGTAAACCTCCGTTACTTGGCTTTCCTGAAATTTTCCATCCACCCAGGCAGCTAAATACGTAGGAATCAGCTCACACTATTTCCATACTGATGCCTGAAAGACATGGCAACACCCTATGGAAGTCCCCTATATGATACAATGTTGACCCCTGAAAGGACATGGTAATACCCCTCAGAAGTCCCCTACTTGACACAATGTTGTTCCCTGAAAGGATATGGCAACACACTATGGAAGTTCCCTACATGATACAACACATACCCCAAAAGAATATGCCAATCAATATCCTATGAAAGTACCCTATATGAGACAAGGCAGGCCTGCTCAGCCTCAGTCCAGTCACTGGTGGCCTTGTACAGTGACTGAGTCCTTGGAGTCACTGCTCTGGAGACAGCAAACCATTAGAAATGCAAAGGGCACAGCATTAGCCCTTTTGTGTTTGGTCCGTAGCAAGTTTCCATGACTTGAAACCTCTCGCAATAGCAAAGCCAAAGCTTCTATCAATGCTCTGAGCTGATCTCTCTGTCTTCAGACAGAGTATAGAAATCACTACCTGAAACCTGCGCAAACCATTCTTGAAATATCTCCCTGTGCATACCCATCTAGTCTGTTTTCTTTAAAATAAGAGGCATCTACTGTCACCATATCCTGACCCTTGCACTTAGGTGTGACCTTATACTGTATTCTGTGACCTCAGGCAAGTCAATCCCAGCCACGTGTGTGTGTGTGTGTGTGTGTGTGTGTGTGTGTGTGTCTGTCCTTCAGGAGGTTTGAAAGACCCATGAAACTCTTACTGAACATACTGGCCATCCCTAGTGGACTTGTTACTCTAACTGTGGACTGTAAGAGCACCTCAGAGGAACAAAACTGCAGGCCCCTCTCCAGGTCTAATGAATTACAACTTCCATTTTCAGAAGCTGCCCTGATTCCCCTGTGTGAGCTCAGGGCAGCTGTGGGCAGATATCCAGGAATACTGGATCTTTCATCTTTCACTGGAACTAACAGCAAAAGCCACACACCCTCTTGCTTTGTCACATATTTCCCTTAGTCTTTTGCTTTCCCACTCAGAACTGTAAACATGATCACTGAGAAAGTGCAAACTTTTCTGGCATGATTAGGAATTATTTCAGAAGTGGAGACAGTCAAGATACAAAATAATTTGCTGAGGTGGGAACACCCTTGTTAGAGCCCTACTCCTTAAAGACAGTCTCTGCACCAGCCAACAGTCTTAGAAGCTAGCAAGGATGCTGTTCACAAGAGCCTTCCAGGGGTTACAAGGTTCAAATCCTAGCTTTGGCATTAATTCTATGCTCCCTCTGGCAAGATGCTTAACTTCTCTGGGTCTCAGTTTCATCGCTGGTACCATCAAGAGAAGAATAGTAATTCTCAATAGTCTTCAGAGAGTGATATGAGATGGTACAGAGACAGGGTTCAGTAGAATGCCTGGCATGTGATGGAAATCAGTGTTTGCACGCAACTAGGAGCTAAGAGAAACAACACATACACAACAGTAGGAACCAAAAAAAATTAAATAATCGAGGGAAAATTTTTAAAAAGGCAGTAAATTTCAAGAAGTTCTGCAAGTAGACATGAGCCACTGCACACACTGTACTTTATTTCTCAAACTGAGGCACAGACTTCTTAAAATCAAAAGTGTTCAAGGACTTTAGTGTCATTTACCTTTACACCACAGCTGCCATAGCTCCTGTATTATAGGAGCTTAATAAACTCATACTCTTATGCACTGTGGCAAAGAATGTGCCTATATAGGCTCCTGGATCAGTCTCTGCATGCTCAGTAACTGCTCACACCTGCGATGATGTTCCTTCTCCAGAATATAGTTGTAGGTGCCTGTAATCACAGTACTCAAGAGGCAGAGACAGAGAGATCTGTGAGTTCCCACAGATTTCTGACCTGTCTCAGAAATAAGAAAGATTTAAGACAAGAGAATAGGAATGTCATGTCTCATGAAGAGCAGCCTCTGCCCTGGATCTCTGGGCAATCTGTTGTTTGCCTTCCATTTCCTAACTGCCGCTTCAGATCACATTGTTGGTAGGAAGGACAGAAGAGTTTAAGGAGGTCAGCACTCAGATTAGATTCCATCAGAAAGCAAAGCAGGTCGTCATGTCTGAGAAGAACTCCATTTAAATCATTCTTCAAGCTTAAGAGGCAGGAAAAAAAAGCCTTTATTTTGCCATAGCAGCTAACTGTCTTCCAATTTTGGATGGCTGACATGCTATTACTGTATGAGCCAGGCTTAGTGGAACCTGCTCAGTTTCCTCTGGACACTGCTTGAGATGCAGCGAAAAGTGCAAGGTGTAGAATTACAGGGAAAGCTCACCCCCTCCAGGTTATAGGTCAAGTCCTTCCATACTACCACCACCAGGCTATAGGGTCAAGTTCAAGACCCCCAAGGCTACAGGGGTAAACTCAGCCCTGTCAGTGTGATCATGTAACATTTATTTTGCATACAAATAAATTCATATTCCCCTCTATAGTGGTATGTGTATGCATGTTTGTATGTGTGTGAGAGTGTACATACATACCATGCATGTGTGTGTGCGTGCATGTGTGTGCATGCATGTGTTGGGAGGTGTATGTGTGTGCATGTATGTGTATGTAGGCTGCGGTTGGTGTTGGTTCCAGACAAAAACCTCAAAAGCCGGTTCTCATTTTGATTAGTCCTCCTTGCTCATCAACAGGACTTCCAGTGGAACTTCCAAAGGCTTTGGTCCTAGACTTGGGACATCAGGCACATTTGTTTGTTACAGTGGCATGACTCTGCCAATCCCTAAAAATATAACTACAGTAAAGGGAGACCTAATCTTCAGTTTTTATACTAGCAGGCAGAAAGCTTCTTTTAAACAAAATGGCACCTGGCTTTAGGTCCTTTTAATTGATGGTAATACATACTCCACTCTGGAAAATGCCTAGGGACTGTGGCAAAGCAGGTAGAAGCCATGGGTTCCTTCCCTAGGTTCATTCCTGACTCATGTCTCACTGCCCTCAGTGTCAAGTCACCTACTGTCTCCTCTGGCATGAAAAAGCATCACCTGATGCTTTGCTTTCCACCTAAGGTCTCCAGGGCCTGATCTCCATGGCACCATCAGCTTTATTCTCCCTGGCCCTATAGCTGGGCACATGTCCCCAAAGACCTGCAGAGTCTATAACCTCTTCTGACAGAGGCTCAGAAAACCTACACTGGCCCCCTCTGACCTCACTGACCTCTCCATCCAGGCTCCTTCTGCTGCTCACAGTTCCAGTTTCTGAGGAGCCAGGATGACATCAGTCCCCACAGCCCTCAAGTTCCTTCCCCTCACAGACAGTGAGGAAAGAGAAGACACAGCCTTGGGGACTAGCAGAACCATATGTGCTGTTATGTGTGGATGAAGTTTTGTCCAGGAAGAATTCATGTGTTGGAAGTCCATGCAGAATGCAAGATCATAAAAGGGGTGGAACGAGATGGGGGCTCTGAGGTCCTGTGGCATGTGTCTTGAGAGGCACAGATGCTAAAATTACTCTTGTATGACCCTGAGTTAGTTCTTGGGAGATGTCACCAATAAGTCTGGGTAGCAGCCTGGGTACCATGTAAGCTAGCCTGCCTTACGGAAAGCAGCAGACTGCCTGGTGAGCTCAGGCAGCCAGCGGGGTGGGAATGTGTGCCTTTTGCCCAGTGTGTCCAGGTCTCTTTCCTGACTCATGCCCTGAGGGATGGGGTGCTGGGATTCTTAGTGACATCCTAAGACTGAGGCTGAAGAACCACTATGTCAGCACTGTTCCAAAGTATGGGAACATTATGATCTTACAGAGTAGCCTTTCCTCTGTAGAAAGTCAACCTCCCAAAAAAGTTAAATACCAATGGAAAAATCCACCCAGCCTGAATCTAACTGGTATTTTTGTGAGGGAATCAATTTGATAAAGTGTTTGCATAGCAAACACAAGGCCTAAATTTAATCCCCCAGCATCACATACAGTAGCCATGGCTACAGACAGTTATAATCTCAAAATTCAAAAGATGGAGGCAGGTGGATCAATTCCAGGCCAGTCTGGGCTAGATGAGACTGTCTCAAAAATGAAGAAAGACAGATGATAGATAGATAGATAGATAGATAGATAGATAGATAGATAGATAGATAGATAAATAGATAGAGATTTTACTGGCTGGTTTTATGTATCAACGTGACACAAGCTAGAGTCATCAAAGAGGAAGGAGCCTCAGTTAGGAAAATGCTTCCTTGAGATCCAGTTGTAAGGCATTTTCTCAATTAGTAATCAATGGAGGAAGGCCCACCCACTGTGGGTAGTACCATCCCTAGGCTGGTGGTCCTGGGTTCTATATGAAAGCAGACCTGAGAAATTCATGGAAAGCAAACCAGTGAGCATCACCCCTCCATAGCTTCTGCATCAGCTTCTTCCTCCAGGATCCTGCCCTGTTTGAGATCCTGTACTGACTTCCTTCACTAAGGAACAGCAATATGGAAGTGTAAGCCAAATAAACAATTTTCTCCCCAACTTGCTTTTGGCCATGGTGTTTCATCACAGCAATAGAAACACTAACTAAAGCAATAATACATAGATGATAGATAGATAGATAGATAGATAGATAGATAGATAGATAGATAGATAAGATAGATAGATAGATAGATAGATAAGATAGATAGATAGATAGATAGATAGATAGATAGATAGATAGATAGATAGATAGATAGATAGATAATAAATTTAGGAAAGGAAGGAAATAAGATAAATATGAATGAAGCTTGAAGGGGTCAATGAAGGGAACCATCACCCTGTAAAGAGAAAACCCTTTCAATAATAGCCCCTTCTCGGCAATTACCTTGAGGTATTACACAGGAGAAAACCAGGCACCAGCTAATATCTAGGAATTGTCCATTCTACATAAACAAATATTTGTATGCAATTATATACATAGCTACAGATCTCTCTCTCTCTCTCTCTCTCTCTCTCTCTCTCTCTCTCTGTGTGTGTGTGTGTGTGTGTGTGTGTGTGTGTGCATTTGAGGAAAGCATATTATCAATTATCCATTCTCTTAAATTTGTCCATTGGTTTGTAGATTTTTTTTTCCTTCGCTTTTTAAATGTCGCCCAATGGGCTGCTTGTGCCAAAAGAATTTAATTTATTGTGTCTAGTGTCTTCCCAAGATGCCTCAGGGAGAGCAACTGACAAGCCAAGACAGATGAGCACCATGCCAAAAAGACAGCAGTCACTTTGAGGTACTGTAAGTGTCACAGGAAGCCAGGCAGTCAATCTGCCTTCTTCCCTAAGCTCTCAAAGGCCAGGGAGAAGTGACAGGACTGCCAGGAGCGACCAGTCAGAATGCTGGGCTCTTCATCACAATTCTGACAATCGAAACTAAAATGGAAGCTTTACTGTGGCTGAGGAAACAAAAATAAAAAACACTTGAAGCATTGCTAGCACTAGCTACTTACCCAACAAAAGACATGTCTGGCTACAAAATTAGGGACTTTCAACACCCAATACACTCCTTTCTACCAGATCCCTTCTCAATGAGCAAAGCTTCAAATTCAGACTCTGGTGCAGAGGGAATGAAACCACCCAAAGACGTTGTTCTGTCAGAGGACAAAATTACATGAGTTTAGTTTAATGGTCTTAGTTGGCTTCCTTTCTGATTCCATAGGTCAAATAGCCTCCACTCAAAATTCAGTTGGTGAACATTAGTGCAATGACTCCATTTTTGTTTTCAGCCTGGTCTGTTAAGGACCCAGCAGAGGCTCTCAGTCTTTTCAAAATGATGGCTTGTAAGTATTACAGAACAGTCTCCAAGACTTTCTGGAGGGAAAAAAAAAAGCTGCAGAGAATCAGTATCATCTTGAGGTTATAATTTCTTAATCCCATGATTTACAAGATTATACAAATTTATTTGCAAGAACAAGAATGACAGAGGATAAAAGAAACAAGGGAGAGAGGTGAGAGACACAGGTTGTCCTCAGGCTCAGCCGTGGTCTAAGTCTAAGCTTCCAGACTTCTCAAATGGCCCTTGCATGTCCTTGGGCAGATGTGAGGCCACCAGGTAAGCTTTGTTTTGAGCAACATCTGAGACCAGAGGCTTGATAAACAGAGAACTGAAAAGTCACTGAGTTTCAGTTACCACACCAGATCTGTCCCCAACCCTGACCCTGACCCTGAAAGGCAGCTAGGACGGAAGGATAGACTTCCTCTTCTCTGTACTTCAAAAGATAAGAGCCCCTGAAGACTAAATCAAAAGCTGAAAGCTGGCCACTATCTTGAACCCAATGCTTCAATAATGTGTCTCAGATGCTCTTCTTACTCCACAGGGTCCACTCCTCACAGAACACAACCCCAGCTCAGCTCAGAAGGAGGAAAAGACACAAGACTCTCCAAGTCTGGCTTTCCCCCCAGCAAGGAAAATTAGTTCCTAATCCCTTACTGAGAACAAGTCAAGGAAAGGCCAGCCATCATCTCTTCAAGAACAAGTCAGGTCCAGTGAAGAAGTACCTATCAATAAAGAGCCTGGCACTCAAGTATAAGGAACCACATAAAAAGCCACTCCTAGGGCCAGGGAACATAACTAGAAGGATACCTAGGGCTTGCGCAAAGTTTGGGTTTGGGTTCAGTGAGAGAGCCTGTCTCAAAAAGTATAATGGAGAGCAAACGGGGAAGATGCCCAGTGTTGATCTCTGGCCTCTATGTGCACACACATGGGTGCACAAACACACTCAAAGAAACAACTGGAATCAGTCATGGAGGCACACCATTACAGAGACAGAGGTCCACACAGGCCTCATTGGGTCCTTCTCATCACGCTGTGCTTCATCATTAGCTGTTCCATGGCCTACAGAGACCAGGACCCCCCACCGCTCCATTCTTTTGTGAAACAGCAGTAGAGGCCCTTACATACCGTTTCAGCAGAAGAAGCTGCCTCCCTATGCCCTGCCAATCATCTGCACCATGAGGTGAGACTGCCTTATCCACCTCTGTGTGTCAGGGACCTGGAGAGCAAACCAAAGAAAGCTCTCTGCCCAGCACACATAGCACAAGGGACAGATGGATGGTGGTGACAAGCACACAGGTGAGCCACTCTGCAAGTCTGTGGCCCTTGACTATAGGGAAGCTTAGACTGTTCTTCACCACTGTGCCTCAGTTCCCTAAACTGTGAAATCAGTAGGTCTATACTGACCTCACAGGGTTGCTGTGACGAGGCATGATATCACAGCACCCCAACACATGCTCAGGCACTCAGCTTATCAAGAATGAACCATCCACCCCAGATGCCTTCTATCTGGGAATCCTGGATCATGGAGGAGTCCCAGGGAAGGAACTGACAATGCAAACAGAGCTTCTGTTCCCGAGTGGTAATTAGGATGACCCCATTCAACCCTGCTGCTTCTTTCATAATGTCTCATTTTTCCACTTGTCTTTTTAGAGCAAAACAATACCTCGTAGAGACATGAACTGGTGACTACCTCCACTGCTATAAGTAATAATTTCCCAAGCACTGTTGAATCGTATTGATATGAAACTCGCCCACCTTTCAGCTAGCCAGTAATTGTTAATAGAGTGCATTTGCAGGGTGCCTACTTGATTTAACAGTAAACAATATTAAGACACATCTAGTGCTCTATGGGCTTTTAAAAATGGGAGGTGATTTTTTTTTAATTATTTGAAGAGAATGTTTTTTTTTTTTTTTAATTATTACTCATATTTGAAGTAGAGTACCAGATGGCCCCAGGGTCTTTCTGTTTTCTCGCTGGTCTGCATATGGGAAATGCAGATGTATTGCTTTAAAAGGTTTAGACTAGACTCAGCCTCATTTCTCCTTTCTGCTTAGGAACAGGCCCCGCTGCAACAGTGGCCTTTCAGCTAGTTCCTGTGGAACTCTGACTTTCTACTGATGTGCAAACTCCCTTTGATGAGAAAAGGATAAGGAATGATCCCCTACATCCCTAAGTCATCCCTGTGAGGCTTGGGTATAGGCAAAGGGCTCTTGTCATCAGCCCTGTGGACTCTGAGGGTATCAGGCTTAGTTTCTCTGCCATCCTAAAAAGTACCCAGGCACCCAGAACCCCACCCCCACCCCGAGAACCAAACAATCATATACCATCACATCCAACAACAGCTGTGGCTTGCCACTGGCAGTGTTCCTCCTCAAAGACTTCATGGAGTACAAGGGAAGCCAGGACAGAAGCCCTGTCACTCTCTAGTGTCTAAGGGGGTCTCCCAGAAGCCTGGGCAGGACATAGCACTGGCTTCAGTGTATCCTGCTGGTATAGCCAACCAAACAGCGGCCATCTGAGGGCTTGGTGTTCATTTGGGGAGGCCAGGCACCATGAAGATCTGGACCATCTCAAAAAGCCTCCTGGTCACAAAAGCAATCAGTACACCCTTGCTGATTGATGGCTCCAAGAGCACAGCCCTGCTAATGGATCCAAGCATATACCTCTACTGCTGTATCCAAGTGCACAGCCCTGCTAATGGATTCAAGTGCACATCCCTATTGATGGATCCAAGTGCACATCCCTTCTGATAGATCCAAGTGCACACTTCTACTGATGGGTCCAAGAGCATATCCCTGAGTCTTGGGTAGAAGGGATTCATGGGGTGAGGGTTCATGTGGGTGATCCCCTCCATCTTCCCACCATGGTCACCAGCATGCTCAAGGTAAAATTTGATAAAACGGAATTATTACTGAGGCTCTAGAGATGAAGCAGACAGCTCATGCACACCACCTAACACTCTACACTGTACCTCCCAGCTCCTGAATATTCTAAAGGAAATCAAGAGGACATGAGTTTGATATTACATTTTATTTCAGCCACTGCTTTTAATAGTTCCCTGGTCTTTAATGATTGCTATCAGGAAAAAAATAATAATTCCTTAGGTCACTGTTGGAGATGGAAACAATAAATGGTTGTGTGAAGCAGTCAGTCAGGCAAATCCTTAAGGCAACTCCAGGGATAATTTCCTTTGCTGGGTATGGTGGAGCTGAGGCAGGAGCAGCCTGAGTTAAGAGGTCCTGAGAAAGAGAAGAAAAAGCAAGCAAGAAGTGGGGAGGAAGAGAAGGAAGAGAGGAAAAGGGAGAAAGGGAGGGTGGAAGGCAGAGTGGGAGAAAGGAAGAGGGGAGGGAGAGAGGGAAGATGTTTTAGAAATTACTCCAAACAAAATCAAATGCAGACTTCCCAGGATTCAGCTGTTCAGCAGTTCTTTGTGCACATGGCTACTTGGGTGCAAATAAACATGCTATCTATGGGATACTTTGCAATGTGATTTTCTTTTTTTTTTTTTTTAATTTAGTGTCCATCTGTGTGACTGTATGTATGTATCAGGTGTCCATGTTTGTGTGTGTGTGTGTGTGTGTGTACTTGTATCTGTGAGGGGCTGTCTGTATGTATATCTGTGTATGTGCCCATGAGTGTGCCCAAGTGTGTGTCCACGGAAACCAGAGAAGGTTATCAGATACCTCTGGAGCTCAGGTAGTTGTGAGGTACCCAACATGAGCACTGGATGTTGGAAACCAAAACTTGGGACTTCTACAAGAACAGCATGTGCTCTTAAGTGCTGAACCATCTCTCCAGCCCGTTTGGGCATATTTTGCCAGTGAGGTCATTACTGTAGCTTTCACAGTTCACAGCAAGATGAGACTGATAGCTGCTTTTCTCCTCTAGCAGGGCACAGCATCTTTTGCACCTTCTAGTAGACATGAAGCTTCCACTGAGTCCCAGCTAGATTTCCCCACGTTCTATGACTCAAGCGTGTGGTGTCTTCAGCAACAGGATCTTGCTGTCAAGTTACGGAGGGTAAAAAAAACTGCAGTATCCATAACCTGTAATGTTTAGAGGATCGATGGGATGACATTAGCCAACTCGGAAAGATATGACCTATTCTTGATGCTGGGGTTTGATTTGATAGCATATGGTATCTAGTTGGGGTATTGTCTCTACATTTTAGAGTTACTCCACTTAATTTCTCAGGTAAATGAATGAAACTGGAAACAGTCACCCTGAATGAGACGACCCAGACCCAGGCAAATAAGAGCTGCATGGCTTCTCTCACAAATGGATATTAGCTTTCAAGCTTTGGAATTTTGTAGAGGTGAGGTAACCAGTAAGGGGCCATTAGGGGAGGAGCAGCCAAGGGGGAGAATCTTTAAATAGAGGGGAAAGAAACATCTTTAAATAGAAGGGAAATCAAATATATAGTTATAAAGGATAAATGAGGGAAACGTGAAGGATTAAAGGGGGTAGAGGATGGGAGGTCAAAGAAAGAAGGAATTATGGTGAGCAATAACTAAAACTATAGGCTTATTGCAAAAGCCATATGAAGACCTACTACTATAGAAGCTTCCTAAAATATATACCCATATAAATATGAAGAGACTTTAAACGTAGTTTCCTTTTTTCCTTAAAGACAGTCTCAACTAGAAAGCCCAGGCTTACTTAGAATCCTCCTGCCTCTCAGCCTCCCTTTTACTGGAATCGTAGGCCCTTTTCTACCACAGCTGACTCTGGGGTGGAATTCAACAGTAGTCAAAGAGACTTCCTAACTACTAACCTAGAGCTTGCTTAGTCTGCAGTTGAAGGTTTCCAATATGGTTTCTTCTTTTCATTCTACTGAGCATGTCAAAACCCAGTAAAGAGCCTACGGATATTTTTCCAAATCCCTTCCTGCTCATGAGCAACAGATCACATCCTCCTCTTCCTGTGGAATGTTAAAAAGATAAATATATATTATTGTATGTATATATGTACATATTACCTATTTATATATTATTTTAATGAGCACTGTACATGGCATGTGAATATATATGCATATATACACAAATATATATATATATATACAGTACTAAGAGATGAGACTCTATCAAGCAGCACAGAGGGGGTTTACATTCTTATGGGACTCACAGTTAAATGGAAGATCACATAAACTGACAGTGGGCAATATCATTAGATTAATTATATTTTAATATAATTACTAGCCATATTATAGCAGCTAAAATGCACAAAATGTTAACTAAGAATCAGAGACTATGCAGATCAAAAAGATTTTCAGTCATTTAGTTCCACAAGATGACACACGAAAGCCAAGACAAAAAGTGTTCCACAAAAGCTGGGGAGATGCCTGAAAGGGTAAAGCACTTGCTACACACTAATGTAAGGACCTGACTGCAGTCCCAGAGCCCACATGAAACACAGCAGTACAGCTCTGTAATATCATTCCTTCTACAGCAAAATGGAGGACAGGCCTAGGAAGACCCTGGAAGCTTGCAGGCGGGTGTGCTCAGTAGTAGTCAACAAAGACATCCTGTGTCAAGCAAAGCAGAAGGCAAAAACTGACAAACAAGGTTGTCTTCTCATCTCCACACCATGGCATGTGTTTCCTGTAGTCATACACAAGAACATGTCTGTGTACGTGTGCACAAAAGAAAAAAGAGTACTCTAGAGTCTGACAACTAGGATTTTGTTGCTCTCTTGCCTAGCTGCCCTGACGGAACATAGATATCAATAATATACAGGACCAGATTTCATCTTTCCAAATTCTCTTTAAATTCAGAGTGAGACTGCGGAATGCTGGCTGTCACAAGTCCGCAGCAGTGGGGCTGAGTTAGTGCTCAGTGCAAGGTTTCATTTTAGGAGGATGACATAGGTCTGTAGAATGAGGGTGCCAACAACTGCACAATAGGCACACGGTTGGCTGCTTTGCTTATTGTATCTCTTAGTTAGAGACTCGGAAATACTGTGACCAAAACCAGCAGAGGAAGGAAATGCTTAGTTTCAACTTACACTCAGTTCACATTCCATCACTCAGGAAAAACAGGATAGGAACTCAAAACCAGCAGGAACCTGGAGGCACAAGCATCAGTGCAGGCACCATGAAAGGGTGCTGCTTACTGGCTTATTCCTCATGGCTTCCTCATCTTGATCTTTTTTTATGTAACCCACAACCACCTGCCCAGTTAGCACTGCCCACCTCAAATATTAAACAAACAAACAAACAAACAAATGTCTACAGGCCAACCAGGTTGGAGCATTTTTCTCAGTTGAGGTTCCCTCTTCCCAAATAATTCTAGCTTGTGTCAAGTTGAGAAAAATAAATGAAAATAAAAGAAAGAAAGAAAGAAAGAAAAAAACCAAAACACCTAACCAGGACATCACTTAAGTACAACACTTGAAAAATAAGCGCAACTTAAGAGAGGAAAGATTTACTTCGCTCATAGTTTGAGTCATGGCAGCAGAGGCATAGCAACAGGAACACACAGGTACCACTCCTCACCTCCCCATGTCACCAGGGAAACAGGAAGCAAAGACCGAACAGGAAGTGAGGAGAAACTATAAACCTCAAAATCCAGTGTGACCAACTTCCTTCAGTAAGCTGCACTTCCCAGGGTTCCACAACTTCACCAGACAGCATCTCCTGGGGACCCAAATACTCAAACAGGAGCTGATGAAGAAATGACACTGAGCTATATAATTTAAAGTGGCTAAAATAGTATGTTTCACCGTTGGAAGACAATTGCTGATTTTTCTCCCTGCAAGAGACACAAAGACCATGCTGGTCTCTGCCATGATGCTCCAGCATGCAGGCTTTGAGTATCACCCACCCTATTTTAGACCTGTTTCCCTGTCATGGGTGGGGCTGGTACATTCCCTCTTCCCGTAAAATCCTCTCTTTGTGAGATGTGTGGCAAGGTTCAAAAGGAAATCCCAGGTCCAGAGAATCATGAGAGCTGTACTGAACAACCAGGATGAAATGGAGAGAATTCCTGTATGGCAGCATTGCCTTTCTGCTGGCCATCCTGGCCAAGCTCTGGACATCCTACTTGGCCCTGGAGGATGTGGGACCACTGTTAAGATTAAACATGCCCTGCACAGTATCACATCTCCCAGACTAGCAGGCTGAAAGCTGAGCTGGCCAGTCAAGCCTCCTCTTGGTTGGCTTTGAATTTGATCTTGGGTATCACAGGACCTCCTCACCCTCAAAGCCCCATGGCTTACTAGCAGCAGAGATTATGCCAGAGTGTAGCTGCTCATCTAGATCCCGGCTACAGTGGCCACAGAGTCCTGCGAGCTTTGCATCTGGGACAGGCTAGACTCTCCTGTGTCTATCAGCTAGGCTCGATACTCAGAGAAGACAGAGAACAAAGATGGTTATCTTCAGAGAACCCTCCTCTCAGCTCCGCAAAGACACTGTGGTTTGGTTACAGCTTCTCCATGTCACCATATCAGGACCCACTCTGCCCTGAAAGAAGTCATAGTACTCACTGCTTTCTGATGCCTGGATGCTGAGCCCTGAGCTCTGCCAGGGTCCTTGTCCCCTTTCATTTGTAGTTGTGGGAGTTTTGCTCCTTTCCTGTCATTTCTCACCAATGGCCTAGGAATAAAGGACAGTCTCCCTAGCACCTTTTTCCTTGCTGTCCCTGATATCAGGCTGTCACGCTTTGTATGTTCAAGGATTTCATCATTAACCACACAGACAGACCACAAAATGGCCTTAAAATCTAAATTAACAAGATGAGGTGTCTTAATTGGCTTTCCACTGTGATGACAGGATACCCAAGACTTGGTTAATTTATGTAGAAAAGAGAATGATGATTTGGCTTCATGGTTCTGGAGGCTGCAATGGTGCCAAGATCCACCTGAGGACCATGTGTTGCTGCAGACATACAAGAAAAGTGGAAAGGGAAGCACACATGTGTGAAGAGGAGAGGTGGGGAGCCTGACTCCTGAGACAGCTAAGCTACTCCTATGAGAAAAGCATTGAGCCATTCAAGAGTTTTACTGAGGTCACACCATACCCATGATGTTACCAGTTTTAACAAACAAGACCTGTGTCTTGTCAACACTGCCTCCTGGTACAACAGGACTGACAAGAGGAAGGGTTGCCAAGGCAGGTGGGGGATTCCAGGGGCCTATTCTTCAGACACCCAAGAGGAACACATTCAATATCCACCCCTGGCCTAGCCTCCTACCATCAGTGTGAGGGTGTATATCCAAAAGAAACAAAATCACATGTTCTCAAAAACACTTGCTCAAAAAATGGCTCCCAGCAGACCAGGCGGAGCGAATCGTGGAAAGTGCCTGTTCAAAAGGAGAAGAGGGAAATGAAGGCATTCAGACCTTTTTTTCTTCTCACCAGAGAGCTCCACTCTTAAAACATCTCAAGCCAACCACCTGCCCAAAAAGTAAGTTCACACCATAGGGTGAATTCGCAAAGGTACATTCTTCACCACCTCCTGTAAAGCCTCAACTCTGTTGGCAGCTCGCCCAAACAGATCCAGATAGAGCCTGAAACATACAAGAGTTACCCCAGCTGGAAACAGACCTACACACCAGGCCTTCCCCATACATCTGCCAGGAGTAAAGGCCTCACTGTGCTCCTCACGAAGGCAGACGAGGACAAGGAGCCCTGGCTCCCAGGATACACTGGGAGTAAGAACACTGCCTGCTTGTCTTCAGAGTGAGGAGCAATTTTGAATCTGGCTGTTTACACTCTCTAGGATTGCCCCTGTGGGCAGAGGCCAGAGAACAACCTTGGGTTTCTTTCCTCAAGCTCTAGCCATCTTTTTTCTTCTTGAGACAGTGCATATCACTGGCCAGGGAACTTGCCAGCGAAGCTGTGCTGACTGGCCAGTAGACTCAGAAATTATTTGTCTCCACCATGCTGGAATTAAAAGCCCACTGGGTCACTGGACACCGATATTTTTATGTGGGTCCTGGTAAGTGAATTCAGGTCTTCCACTTTACCCAACTGAAATATTTTCCCTTCTGATATTTTTTTCTTTAAGATTAGCTGCTGCTGGAGAAACAAATAAGTAGTTTCTGTGTTTGGTATAAGCTTTAAAAAAAAAAAAAAAGGAACATGGTAAATCAATTCTGCTTTTCAATTGCCAAATATCTTTTCTTAATCATGTTACCAAGCTTACATTTTGTAGAAGAGGCACAGAATAAGAGAAATGTAGCCCACACAGTGCTGAGAGGGAAGCAGACAGAGAGAAGATGAAGTAAGAGAGAGAAGAGGGGACAGGGGTGCCTCTCCTCATTGCAACCAACCACCCTCTGACTCTGTACTAACCTTGTCTCTGGGTGTTTTGTTGTTTACACAGCAGAAGCGTTGATTTAAAAGCCTTTCTGGCCAGCATAGCTTTCACCACACACACACACACACACACTGCCCTGCACATTCACCCCACAACCTGTACCTGAACCTCACCCTCCAGGCCACAGTCTCACACTAGGTTGAAGTACCCCTCTGCTCCATGCCCCACTGCCCACTGAAATCACTCAGCCCAGCCAGTCTGAAGCTGCTTCCCTGCCTGGCCGCTTCTTCCTACAGAAACCACAACAAAGGCTGCTGTCCATGTTTTGCCTGGCTCACACTGCCTCCCGGCCCACCCTGTGTGATGTAGAGGGCCCTGTCCTGTTGGAAGCTGTGAGCATGCTTTCCACTGGCAGAGAGGACTCTTGATGTGCTGACCTCACTGTGCCTGAATTAAAAACAAAAAGCTACACTAAGGCAGTTTGCCTCCAGCACACCCTGCCTAAAGGCCTTCTGACAGGAACCAGGAACGCTGCAGCATGATAGGAGAGCAGCTTCCAACCATGCAGCTAACTGCGCTGCAGAAGGCACATTCCTCTCAAGGGGGCACCAGAGGAGATTATTAACAGCATTAGGTGGTCTGCTGTAAAACCATGTCTAAAGTTCATTATGCACTTCCTCACACCTCTCCAGGAAGTCTGTTGTGCAAAGAGAAACAGCAGGTTCCTGGAAGCCCAAGAATTGCTGGTAAAAGGTGTTAAGTGGTTGGGCATGATAGCACAAGCCTCTAATCCCAGCATGCTAGTGGCAGAGGCAGGCAGATTTCTGTTGAGTTATCCCAGCCTGGGTTACACAGTGAGAGCCTGTCTCCAAAAAACTAAAATAAAAAGTTGTGGGGTTTTTGTTTGGTTGGTTGGTTTTTGTTTTGTTTTTTTAAGTGCAGTGGGACATGTTAAGTGCTTTTAGAAGTCCTCAGCTGGTCTGAATCCTCCGCATTTGTGGCAAAATTATAGGGGAGCTGACAGCATCTTCAAGGCAGGAAGGTAAATATCTATAGCAGCCAATCAAATGCTCCAAGTCGTCTGGGGAAGAAGCACCATCCACAGTGCTGAAGATGGACGGGTTCCTTCTCAGGTCTGAAAAGGTAAGCAACAGCTTACCTGCCGGAGACCAATGCTTAGGAACACAGAGAGATTTTAAATCCTTAATCTTTCCAGCTATCGAAATGCCTTTCCTGAATTTTGGAGCATAGGAGAGAAATTAACATTATGTTTCTATTAAACACTTACTGAAAAATATTACTACCAATTTTTCCCACTTCCTAGTTTGAAGTCCTATGTGTTTAATCCATCTCTTCCCAAGGAGAGGCTGGGAAGAGTACTATCTGTGGGGACCATCCTAATAAACACAAATGTCACAGTGTGGCACAGTGACACACACTTTTGTTGCCAGCACAGGGGGATCACCATGAGAATGAGGTCAGCTTGATCTACATAGCGAATTGCATGCTACATAGTGAGATCCTGTCTCAAAAATAAATAAACAATGTTTCAGTCACTAGCGCTGCACAATTGCTTGCTTTTAAAAATGTGCAGATAGGGATGGAGAGATGGCTCAGTGGTTTAAGAATGTTGACGGCTCTTTCAGTGGAGCTGGTTTCACCTCCCAGGACCCACATGGCAACTCACAACTGCCTTTAGCTCCTGTCCCAGGGAATCTGACGCCCCGACAGACATATATGCAGGGAAAAACACCAATGTATAGAAAATACAAATAAATAAATTACTTTTTTAAAAATATGCAAATTGTATCTCAGAGTAATGCTAGGTAGGTTTTTCCGGAAAGTATGAATAAACATACCAGGCACACAAATAAGCCAAATATTAGTATGCATGCATGGACACAACTGTGCATGCAAATCCACACATACACACATGATCACATGTTCTCACGCACTACACACTAAAATTTATTTTCTTACTTATATATTTTGAGTTTTTCAAGGCAGGGTTTCATGTAGCTCAGGCTAGCATTGAGCTCATTAAATAGACAAGGATAACCTTCAGTTTCTGCTCATCCTGCCTCTGCCTCCCCAGTGCTTGCACTAGAGGCACATGCTCCCATGCAACCCTTATATTGTTTATGTTTAAGCTTTATGACGTTTTTCCTGGCCATGCAAGCCATAGATGAAATGAAGATCTGAGAAGTTCGCTGGTTTATCTTCATGTCAACAAATGATGATGAAACAAAAACCTTGACTGAAGTTTCTTTTACCTCCTGAGATTATAAGTAATCCCCGCCTGTGCCCCGATTTTGTAAAGCTTGAGTAATGAGGGCCTGGAAAGATGGCTCAGCAGTTAAGAACACTGGCTGCTCTTTCAGGGGACCTGTTCTAGCCCAGCGCCCACTTGGCAGGTCACAATCGTCCGTAACTCTAGTTCCAGGGGATCCAACATTCTCTTCTAAGTGTTTATAGCATGTATATTTAGATATATCCACAGAGGCTAGAAAATGTATATGTACATATGCAAAATACCCAACACATAAAACAATTTTTTTAATGTTTCAGCTTGAGTGACAAACTGTGCTGCTCATACTGTTTAAGCTAATGTAGTATGACGTGTGACGAGATATGATTAGTGGAGTCAGGAGGTCGCCCACAACTACAAAGAGTTCCAAGCCCAAATGGACTACATGAGACCCTATCTTGTATGGAGGAAGAGAGTCAAAATAACCAAAAGTTATACTTAACTAGTAAGCAATGGGATCTGTCCCGTATGAGAAAGAAAAACAATACACCCACTAAGCTGTGGATTATGTCTCCCCACTACCCCTCATCCCTTTTTCCTGTGACAAAGGCCCCTTCCTTTTTGGATCTTTGGTTCTGCAGAACCTTAGCTGAACTATCTCAACCACACTGAAGCATTGTTTGCATATAATGAAAACTAAGTAATATTTTTCAATATCTTTTACACTGCATCTCAAACTTGCTTCATATACCACATGCCATATTCTAAATTATAACTGTTAAAAAACAATTCCCATAGAATGTCTTCATGAGTCACTGTAGAAGCAATGAAATAACTCATTTTCTCTTGCCACTATACAGTCTGATTACAGTATTTAATTATAGGAAGACATGCTAACAAGATACAAGAATCTGTATTCATAATTATGACATCATTTCACAGATGTCCACGGGCTCTGCATGAGGAAGTATTTCATTTGAGGTCTAGCAGTGGCTCTGCATTTATATTTAAATACAGAACTCTAAATCCAAAGCTAGGATCTGCTCAAGAAAGAGAGCATACAACATTTGTCTTTCTGGACCCAGGTCTCACTCAGTAATTCCAGTTGCATCCATTTTCCTACAAATTTCATGGTTTCTTTTTTTTTTTTTTTTCCTCTGCTGAATAGACTTCTAGTTGGTATATGCATCACATTTTCATTCTCCATTTATCAGCTGAGGGACAGAGAGCTTATTCCACTTCCTAGTTATTGTGGCTAGGACAGCAGTGAACACAGGCATACAGATATCAGCGACAGGGTCATCTGGCATACGTGTACAGCTGGATCGTACTGTAATTTTGTTTTAACCTTCTTTAAAAACCTTCAAACTTATTTTCACAGTGGCTGCACCAGTCTACATTCCTACCAATAGTGGACAAGGGTTCTTTCCCCCAGAACCTCGCCAGCATGTGATTTCATTTGATTTCATGGGCTGAGATAAAAATCTCAATGTGGTTTTACTCTGCACTTCCCTAAAGGCTAATGATAGACAACATCATTTTAAAGACGGACAGAGACAATGACTTACCTGAAAAAAAAAAATATATGCAATACAATACACACCAACAAAATTTAATTGTATCAAATTGGGAAAACACTAACACATAGGTTAAACACACACACATGCACACAGGCACACGTGCACACACACTCATGCTCAATAGACTTTAACAACAACAAAAAAACCTATCACATGAGCAATAACAACAGCTATGCAAGTCACAGCTGCACATTGATATGTATGCAAAAGGCAGTTTGTGAAAATGTGCCCTTGAAAAACTCTAGCACTCCGGAACTCCACCATCAATCTGAAGATAAGCTCACACTTCTTTTCTAATTTGTTCTCCATTTAAACAAAGGAGACCACTTCTGAAAGTCACAAGCTGCTCTGCTCTACAACAGGCTGTGGCAAGCCCTCACCATCTTGAAATAAAGGTGAATTCTTCAGGGTACATGTCAGTTAGAAACTGTTCACGAAGGAATAAAAAGAGCAAGCACGACTCATTTAACTAAAAGATACTCTGCTGGAAAGCTGGCTCGGTGGCTTAGGGAACACACTGTTACAGAGGACTCGGGGTCTGTTGCCGGCATCTACACCAGGCAGTTCCCGGACCAGCTGTAACTCCAGCTCCAGAGGGATCCCACCCCTCTGGCATCACAAACAGACCCTACATACAGACACGTACCTAAAACAATTAGGAAGTATAAAAACTTCTGTCTTCACAGATTCATGTGGCTCTCGGACCTCATCAGAGAAGTTTCTTGGCACGGCGGATGTTAGTTGATGTGGAAACTCACAGCTGGTCAAAGCAGAGAACCAGCGACTGTGGAGTGCTCAGCCACAACTGGTCATCTGCATTACATCCCCTCCCCAAAACCCAGTCCCGGACCATCTCAGAAGAGAAGGCAGAGAGATTAAAGAACCAGAGGTCAGGGAGGATGAGGGTAAGACATGTCTTCTGGGGGTGATAGGACTGCTTCAGTCATGAACTCACGGTGGCTGTGGTTGCCTGCACATGACCTGCACACATTCAATCCAGACAACATTCTAGCATGAGCCCCCAGGCCTAACTGAGAAGCTGTGGACAGATGATGGTTTCTGGGAGTGTGGCTGCTGCCAGGTGGACTATCCCAGCAGGTGGACTACCCCAGAAGGTGGACTACCCCAGCAGGTGGACTACCCCAGCAGGTGGACTACCCCAACAGGTGGACTACCCCAGCAGGTAGACTACCCCAACAGGTGGACTACCCCAGAAAGTGGTCCCACACCCAGCAGCACAAAGTAGAGTCCAGGGATTCAAAAGTGAGGGGAGGAGGGTGAGGACAGATCTGGGAGGGTTTAAGGGGCAAAGCTGGGGTGAACATAATCAACATAGACAGTATGGAATTCTCAAAAAAATAAAAATATTTATTTCAAATGATGCCCACTAAAAGTAATTATGAGAGTTTGATTTGCTTATCATTATTTTTAAAAAAATATACTTGGGGTTTTTTCTTTACATTTATTTATGTGTGTACATGCTGTGCCTGTGTGTGTGTGTGTGTGTGTGTGTGTGTGTGTGTGTGTGTGTACCACATAAATGCCTGCTGTCTGCAGAAGTCAAGGGCATCAGGTTCCCTATAATTAGAGTTACAGGCAGTGAGTAGCTACTACGTGGGTGCTGGGAACGAAAACAAGCGAGTGTCCTTAGCTGCCAATCCATTGCTCTGGCCTACTTCAAGTGGTTTTGACGGATTAGATCCACAGTAATAACCATGTCCCAAAGGCTCTATTAGTAAATAAACATAAATTTCAGAATAATATGCATATATAGTGTGATCTCATCTCCACAAACACACAGTGGTACCTTTATATGTGTGTACATGTAGAAAAGTGTGGAAATGGGCGCATAAATAAAAAAAAAAATCTTGAAAGGGGATGTTCTACTTGATGCTATAATTTTGTCTTTTTTTATAAAAACAGGTTTGACACAGTACACACGTAAATATTTTTGATGTTTGAAAAGCCCAGCGTCTTAATTAAAATGTGGTGAGCTCTGACAGTATGTTCTTGCAAGTCATATTCATTTCTGTGTGAGGTTCAGTTTATGTGAAAAGCTGAAATTGGGTTTCTGTGATCTGTCTGCCCAGCCTAAGTTTTTGTTCGACAATTATTCATGTGTCAGTTATGCTCTGAGTGTGAAGACTGTAACGATAGAAGCGCTCAGAGGCTCGAAGTGTGGGGAAACAGGTAGATCAGTAACTGCAACAGAGCATCGTAATACAGCATCCTGTTAGCAACCATAATTAAGCGGACTTAACAGCAGTCAGGAGAAGGCTCAACCCCCTTTCAGAAGCACATGCAGCCTAAGCACCCTAAACTACATAGCTCCAAAACTTAAATCAGAAACCAGACACTGAGCCTGGTAATGTAATACACAAACCTGAAGTCCTGCACAGAGGAGGTTATGGCAGGAGGATCCTAGGGAGTGTGTGTGTGTGTGTGGGGGGGAATCCCTGCTCACAACAACAACAACAAAATAATAAGAAACAACTGTTTTAAAATTTAATAATTGTTTGTTTGTTTGTTTGTAGACAGGGTTTCTATGTAGATCAGGATAGCCTCAAACTCACAAAGATTCTCCTGCTCCTGCCTCCTGAGTATTGGGATTAAAAGACAACCTAATAAGCAAAGAGTCCATACAGTTAATTCCTAGAACAGAAGAAAGTCAGCACACTGCTCATAAAGCTGAACAATTCATTGTCGTCCTGTGAACTGTTTCCTTTTCATTTACAATGACACTGATGCTTAATCGGGTGGATGGAGGTCTACGTTCTTCAGCCACAGTTTTCTCAGCAGAATGTGACGACTCTTGGAAAATCATGAGATTTCTGAGCAGGAAGCTGTTAGCATGAATACTGGCTCTCACCAGTTTAATGTTTTCAAAGAATTGTGTTTAAGCTTTTGCCCTGATAATACATTTCAAGATGAATGACCCATGTTGTCGGCCTTCAATGAGAAGATAACAACCCTGAAGGGCAATGATGGTTGCCACAGCCTTTCCACCTGCAATAGGACAAGGGTTTGCAAGCCAAGCCAGTGCTCAGCTAAGGGGGAAATGACCAGGCAAGGATGACCATTCTCTCTGGGTGGTGATGGAATGAGAAGGGAAAATTACACCAGATTTCCGATGGCTGCAGTCTACAGGGGAAAGGTCTGTCATTTTACAATGTGCTTCAAAAGAGCAGACCCTAAGCTATTCTCTAGAAAAGCTGCTTGGCTCAATTATTAGACAATACTTCTGTAAGAATTAACATCTTAGATTTCTTCTGCAAAGATCCCAAAAGGATGGCCTTGGTGTGCATTTAAATGCTGACACAGAGATTACAGCTTTGGCTTTAATTAGAATCCTTTTGACCTTAAAGTAAAGCTGGAAAGATACTGAAAGTCTTTAAGCCATCAGCAGCTACAAAGCATTTTAACCAGTGAAACAGCTGGGATTCCCAAGGGGTTGGGGTTGAAAGCTGCAGCCCCTACTTCCATAAGCAGGATCGAACACACCCCCTCCCCCACCCCCATTTTGCCTGGGGCTTTGCTCTCTGAAGTTTATAGCTTTAGGAGCCTGATGTCACCAGGCTGCAACTCTCCGGCCTGGAACAGTCTGGTCCTCACTATGGCTGTCTCCTAACTTTACAGATGCTTGGTTTTTTATAGATGCTTTGGAAGCCTCCTCCATCAAAAGCAAGTTTAAACAAGCATCCTTTCTGGACTTCTCCATGGTTCCCCGGAAAGCACACAAGCACACAAGCATGCACACCCTATCTTTCACATACACCTACACATACAAACAAGAGGCCCCACATATGTACAAACTGTTTAACATACATGCATGCACCCAGCATATGAATCAGATATAAACATGGCAATTTTACATACACGCATGCACCGAGCACATGCATCACATACATGAATGCACAAATTCATATTCCACATCAACCCCATTCACAAACACACACCACTTATTATCACATATACATAAACAACATATATATAATATATATACATATATATATATGCCATACACAGAAATCACATGCCAAAACAAACATATAGACACTGCACTCATTATACCCAGTATATACTTCACACACACACACACACACACACACACACACACACATACACACACACACACACACACACATACACACACACACACACACACACACAGGACACTTATTACCATATGCTACATAAACAACATATATAAAATCATACACTACACATGTCATACAGAGAAACCACACAACAAAACATACAGACACCACACTCATCGTCCACAGTATATACTTCTCTCTCTCACACACACACACATACCACATCGGCCTTGCACACACAACATGTCAAGCAGAGCAAGTTACAGATTTACTGCCTAACTACTGATGTCTGTGGGCTACTGGAGAGTGCATTTCCTGGGCTGGAGATATGACTCACAGTTAAAAGCACTTGCTGCTGTTCAGTTACCAGGACCCACAAAGCAGCCTGGAACTGTCTGTAATTCCACTCCAAGGGACCCATACATATATGCCACTCACTCACACATACACATAAATAAAATGTTTTAAAAAGTTTTCAATGTATAATTTAATTTAAAACAGCTATTCTTACTTCAGATGATAAAGCTATAATAGTACATAAGCAAGTTATAAAAAGAAAGGAATTATTAAAAACTATTCTTGACTTTATACTGTTATTGTGCCCATTCAAGATGATCAAAAACTAAATAAAGTTAAGTATAGTATTCTGCGAAACAAAGGGAATACTGTTCAATGCTGGTTTAATTTAAGGTTACGAGGGTCTGTGGGTTGGAACCAAGGAGCAGAGCCAGAACTGATTGGAGTGCTTTATTTATTTCTAAATTATTTCTTGATCCAATTAAAACTGTTGTCTACAAAACATTTACAATTCCCATATGACTTGTGGATTTGTTCTCTTTTTTTCTAGCCAATTCAACTGTCGTAATTTCGACTCTAGTTTTTTACATCAGTCCAGACAGATAAAAGCTTTGAACTCCTGAGCATTTCCCTGGAGGGAAGAGTCTGTCCCACAAGCCACCTCTGAGCCTCAAGCTCCTTCCTAAGTATACTCAGGACACTTTGGTTTGTAGATAGGGGCTGTGACTTGCACAGCCTGTGCTGGCTGATCGGGACGGCTTGTTTGTAAACCCTCTGTGCTCCATAGATCTAAAAAGACATCAGAAAACACACTGTACTTTGGAGAAATTCCAGGCTGGGACCTATGTTTGTCCCATGGCTCCTGACCTGGAAGTCGCCCTGGGACTCAAGGGAACAAAAAGAAAGCAGGAAGGCTGAGGGTTATGACCAGTCCTCCTGATGTAGAAATTACAGGCAGAGGAAGGAAGATGTAAACACCCAGCTTGGAAGTGAGGACTGCCTTGGTTGTACAGAGCATGGCTACTGTGTAAAACACTCTAGGTCTGATCTCCAGAAATATTTCTGATCTCCAGAAATACCAAAAGTAACAAAATAAAAATAAATCACTTGGATGCATCCTTTTTCAGTGAGGCCAACCACCATCAGACCTTCTGTTTTGTAGGAGTCCATTCTCCCTTACTCCAGCAAGCCCAGAAACATACAAAAGGGGCCTCAAACACGCACACACACACCTCGGGATTTGGGCATTAACAGTCACATCTGTTTATTGAAGGGTATATATTTCATGTAACAATTTTTCAAAGAATTGGCAAACATAGTTTATGAGCCTGTGCACCTCTGCGGTATCCGCAGCCGTGCCTACAAAACAAAGGCACATGTAGTCCGAAAGAGGCTGTGTGTCAGTGAGCCAGAAACTGAGGTGCTTACAGAAGACCATCAACCCCACGTTAGAGTGAACTGCACCCGGCCTGTCATTTACAGTGCTGACCCTCTCAAGAGCAGCTCCCATTTTATACCTTTTTAAAACTCACACCCCAGATGTGGTATGACTTGTCTGTTCAGTCCCTGCAAAACACAGCACTGGGCCTTAGAACCTGCCCTAAAACTGTGTACAGGGAGGCCACGACAGCCCAGTGGCCAAGCCTACACAACCTGACTCAAGCCTACACAAGCTCTCAATCTGTGTCTTAAGATTATGTCTGCCCACGATGTACCCCGCACATGGCAGCCTTAGCTCCACTATGGCTGCTGCAGCGCGAACTTCTCACAGCAAGGTTCCCCCCCCCCTTTCAAATTTGTTTAATTTTTAATTGTGGGGTGTGTGTGTGTGTGTGTGTGTGTGTGTGTGTGTGTGTGTGTGGTGTGTTGCATGAATGCAGTTATTCCGAGAGGCCGGAAGAGGGTGTCAGGTCCCCTGGAGCTGCAGGTAGAGGAGGTTGGGAGACCTGGATGCTTGGAGACCTGAGTCCTAGGAAGCAAACTGGAGTCCTTTGCAAGAGCAGTGGTGTGTGCTCTTCACCACTGGGCCATCTCTCTATCCTGACAGGAGGTTCTCGCAGGCTCTCACTCTGTGGGCAACCCCATTCCTTTGCACATGGGTTTGTATCCAGGCCCATCAACTTCTTTATACATTTGAATTTTTCAGAACATGGTGCCAGAAAGGGGGGGGGTGCTTTTCTTTTTCTTGGTGTCAAAAGGCTCTTTGTAGACAGGGCTGGGTGTACTGAGGCTTACACTATCACTATGTAACACTTTTGGATTTCTATGAGAGCAATGTGTGATCAGAGTAAGAGCTCTACTACACGTGTAATACTGAAATGATTTAATAGATGTTAGATCTCAAAATTCAAATCAAACAATACAGGACAACAGTATATGCTTACCCTAAAGGTGAAGCAGGGAGTCAGCAAGCTTTTTCTGGGGTGGCACAGACAATCAATATTTTCACCCATGAGGCCAGCACCGGCTCTGTCACAACATTTTAGAACAAAAGCAGTGACAGACCAAGAGAATATCACAGCTGTGTCCAAATACAGCTTTATTTCCGAATACTTAAATGAACAGATTCACATAAATTTCGTATCACAATATATTCTTTATCTTTTTTTCCTGTTTAAAATAATGTAAAAAGTCATTCTCTGCATACTGCCTTGCTAAACTACAACAGTAGCCAGATCTGGCCCTGAGATCACTGGCTGTTGGCTCACTGCTGATGAAAACCAAGGGACACTGGCCATGCTGAGTTACACCACAATGTCCTTACTGAAATGAGGGAGATAAAGTGTCATCAGTCCCAACCTGGTCAGCAAAAACACAGGCCTTAGCAAAGCACTAAGCCCGTGTGGAGGGAGAAACCAAAGTTCGGGCTTGTATGTTCATTATTATGTGTAACACACTGGAAAAAAAAAAAAAAAAAGCGACCCAGTGGTCAAGACTCCTGTTTAAAGATGGGCTGTTATGGTCCTGGCCTTAAAGGCTGCAGAGAGGCAGAGGCTCATGCAGAAGGCACCTCTAGCTGGTGGCACCGGGGAGACAGTGAGAACTACAAGAAGGAAGAATCTGGCCAAAGGAAGTCAGGTCCCTAGGGCATGGTCTTCCAGGGGACACTGGAGTCCCATCTCTTCCTTTCTCCTTTTCCTCCACAGGTGAGCAAATCCCTCTATCACACAATTCCTGCCATGATGTTCTGCATTAATCAGGCCCAAAGGCAAATGACTGAAACATTTGAAATGTGAGCCAAAATAAATCTCTTCTTTTGTTTTTTTTGATGAGGCAGAGTCTTGCGGTGTAGTTCAGAGTGGCCTAGAACTCAGAGCCTTATCTATCTCAGCCTGGCAAGTCCTGAGATACAGGTATGTGCCACCAGGTCTCTCCCTCTCACTTTTCAGGTATACCTCTCAGGGATTTTTATTACAGCACCTGGAAGCTCGGTGATGCCTTGAGAGTTCCTCTGAGCTGATCTCATCTATGGAATCAGGTCTCATTCTGTGAACTTTCATTTATGCTCATTGCAACCACTGGGAGATTATTCTAGCATGACAGTGTATCAATAGGTGTGTGCCGGCTGAAATGCCACTGAATGTGTTTCCAGTCCCAGATGTGCCTTCTACCATGTACACACAGAGCCTGAAGGTAGTTTCCACCACAGCTGTTCTTATTTTCTATCTATTCTGTTTTCCCCAGTCGCAAACTAATATATGTTTAATATGGCAAATACAAGAAAAGCCCAAAGGAAAAATTCAGGCCTGTTTTCAAATACCATGTCTACTTTGAATGAAAAGGCCAGTGGCTGATGGCTACAGCAAAACCCTAGGCAGCCACTGGCAAGTATAAGGCCAGCCCCCTTCCCCAACACACTCAGAAGGGATCCAGTGAATACACCAGCCCCTACCCACACTGCAGTGTGTGGCAACAGCACAAGACAGCACTCAGCCCACCACACGGGATAACAGAAGCATCAGACTTTCTTTTTCTTAGTAACATTTCAGACAAAACTGTCCCTCCCCTACCCTCTCCCCTCCTCCTCCTTGTCTTCCTCCATCTCCTCCTCCCATGAGAGTTAGCTAAATAAGATATATCCATGCCTCCAGTTGACTGTTCAGAGGGTAAGCGTTTCTGAAATGCATCAGCCTCTATTTTTAAAAGGCCCGATGCTAATGTTTGGCTCACAGCTGCTCCATTCCCTGGGGAAAGAAATTACTTAAAAACCTCCTTTGAAAGGGAGCCTCGAGTGAATATGGAAAAGTCACCAGTCTGGTCCTCGTGGCTACCTTTGTTCCAGAGAGGCTGACCTTCTAAAGGACCCTGTAGGGCCTTCCCAGGAGGCTTGTCCCACCGCCACAGGAAGGGTCCTTCTGCACATCCTCTTCAGAGGCCTCTATCCCTTGAACTCCAGTAACTCAGACAGACACTGCCTCGCTCAATTTGTCCCCAGATGTCACAATTCCTAAGGAAGGTGGGTTTAAAATTTAAATAAAGCTGATCTTTTAATTTTTTTATTTGTCTCTATGTATGTCTTCCTATGTGTGTGGAGGGGGCCACTTGTGTGCATGCATGTGGAGATGAGAAGTCAAAGGTAAGTGTCTTCCTAAGTCACTCTCCACCTTCTTTTCTGTGACCAGTTCAGACAGGCTGGCTAGCCAGCATGCCCTAGGGACACTCCTGTGTCCACCTCCCTCATACCAGGATTGGCATATGCTGCTGTGGGCAGGTTTTTATGTGGATGCTATGACTTGAACTCAGGTCTCCATGCTTTTGTCTCTCCAGCCCCCACAAGAAAATAATTATGCAGTTCCTGAAGATACGACACCATGGATGGAAGAAGTTTTCACCAGTTATCAAAATTAAGGGGGCATGCCAGCAGCCACATATTAATAACTTTGTCTTCCGCTTTCAAAATGGGTCAAAAACAGCAGGTGCTTTACCTGACCCTCAGGGAGACTACTATGGTCACTGTACTTCCAAAAAAAAAAAAAAAAGTCTGAAAGCTAGCTCAATATCAGCCTGCAGATGTACAACCCAAGCCCCATATAGGGCTGTCCACAGAGATGGCTGTATAGTGCAGACACAGAAAGCTGGCTGCTTCGTCTCATCTTCTGCCAGCTACCTGCACTGAACAGACAGGTCAAGCCTCAGTATATTCCCTCACACTCTGGGAAATGCAACACTGCCACAGTGTAAGTCACAGTGAAAGTACACGGTAACAAGACACACAGAATCATTCACGTCTTGCATGTGGGGAGGGGGCAGAGGAAGGCACTGGAAGGCTGTGTCTGGCCAGTCCCACGGCCCTGAGAGGAAAGCCTTGGCTGTGGTCATACAGCGCAGCCTCTGCTTCAGTCTGCAAGCATCTCGGAGGCTGTTCTCCACACAGGAGTCTGTAGGTGAGCAGGCACTGCTCCTGACAGCTGGAGAGGCATCACACCCTCCTCCACAAACACCTTCATAGCACCTAAAGTAACAGCAGTGACAAGGAGGAGACATATATCAGGAGGAGAAATCACACACAGGAGAGTTTCTCGGAGCTGCATGGGGCATGTGGCAGAGTTCTCTCCTTGGCTCTGTCCGGGACCACTCGTAGTGGTTCCTTCACTCCGGTGGTCTCACTGATATCTTCCTCAGTAAAAGATGTTGTCTGCGATCAAGGATGTCTTCTCCAGGGTCACACGGCCCTTTGCTTCAGCTTTGAGGTCACTAACTGATAATCCAAACACATTTCATCCACAGTCATTCACACTGCAGCCTAGAAGGGGCTTGAGCTTCCGTCTCACTCATTTTGCCATCTTTGCAAAAAAGAAGAAGTGCTTCTGATGGAGCAGTCAGTCCTAGCATCACTGAGCAAGACAGCTGAACAAACTCAGAAGAAGGCTGAGTTTAAGTATGGTTCTTCAGAGGAAGAACACTCAGGAAGACAGACTAGATGATGCACAGTGACAGGGTTCCTAAAGGAAAAGGTATCAGTGTGTTTAGTGTATCAACGGTCTCCTCTCTCAGGCCAAATAGAGACCAGGGTTCAGTCAACTGGTCTTAACAACCCTACTTAGTGTCATTAGTTTAGCATCGGGCTTGCTGCGTGGAAGTCACACCGTCTATGCACAGCTGTCTGAAACACTGTGGGGTGGGATACACATGTGCAATGGGAATGTTTCTAAAACTTAATTTTTCACTTCCAGGTCAGCAGACTGCAACCTTAAAGGAGATTCAGCTATTTCTGCATTCTGGTCAGTAAAGGAGCAGTTGCAAACAAGATTGTTGCCATAAGATCACTTCCCAGACTAGGATTTTCTCCAGCCTTAATGTGTAAGTGCTTAAGATGTCACTTGTTAAAAAGAGCTGTGAAGAATCACACTGGGGAAGTCCCAATAACCCAGCCAGTATCAACTCAAAAAGCAGCTCGGAACTTGGAAAATCTCCAAGAAAAATACAAGGTTGTTGTTTTGAGATACTTGTTAATGGAAGTCAGTACCAACTGTGCATCCACTGAAGCGTCTTTTAAAGGCTTTGGGGATCTTTCTGCAGATCACCCTCCTTAGAGACCTGGACTCAGAAGATATCAAATTCCAGGATGGGAGTACACCTTAGCTGAGGCAAGCTCTATTCTGTGCTCGCTAGAGCTTAGCTGCTGCAGACTGTACCTGTGCTGAACCTGGCCTTCATCGCCAGGCCAGAGAGGAACGGTGATGAAGCAGGAACATTCCTGCAGCACTAAGATGCCACCATGGACTTACGGACCCATCATGCTGCAAGGACCACCATGTGCTAGGTTCTGAGAGGACAGGTTCAGTGCCAAAGACCAATAAGCTCCTTGGGTCTCTCTAACCCATTTTCCATTGCTATTACAAAATACCTGATGCTAGATATAGATTAAGAGATTTCTTCAACTCAGAATTTTTGAAGACCAGAAATCTCAAAATTGGCGGGCCCTCATTGGCTTCACCATCGATAAACATTTCAATATGGTGCATAGCACCATGGTAGGAACACAGGGAAGAGGGAGAAGTTAAATGGAGAGACAGGAAGGAAGAGACCAAGGAAAGACCAGTTAACCCTTCCCCTCTGGAACTAGTCCCTTCCCATGAGGCTTGACCCACTCCTACATGACTCCATCAATCTGTTCATAAAGATGGAGCCCTGTGACCTTATCCACTCCACTGCCTTGATTTATTAACAGATCTAACCACCATGCTAAGGACTAAATATACAAGACATAAACCTGCTGGGGACCACATTCTACTTCATCTGAGACAGACGCACATGTTCCAGAAAATGCAAGCCTTGGTCAAATGGTGACTGCCTTCCACACCCCTAAGGGCTTCTGGAGGTCACTAGGACACCAATACCACATCACCAGAGAGATGCAAGCTGCTAAGGAACACAACAGACACTTTCCTCCCTTAAGTGTAAATTTATGCACCTGGCTTAGCTTTTGGAGAATGCAAATAGGATTTATTTTCATAATCATGGACAACAATAATCAGAGACAACTAACAACACTGTGTACCCTATTTCATCAGTGTCTAGTCTCCTATTAAGGTGCACAAGCTCAGTAGGTCCTGCCCCACTCTGCCTCCCCAGCTAGCAATACAAAGGAGTTTTGCTGTTCTCCAACTGTCTTTGAAGTAGAAAACAGCATAAAGAGATGGTTTAGTTTGGATTCTGCATTTTCGGAGAAATATTCATGTAACATTTCCAAATTTGCTCCACACCAAAGAAGGTCTCTCCCTCATGAGAGAGTGCAACGGAAACCAGTTGAGGATCATAGAATAGAGAAATATCACCAGAACGGTGTACCATGAGTGACACTGGTGCCACCACCTCATCATAAAGAGCACACGCTACATAATTACAAGAGCCACATGATACATAAAACCCTCTGCCCTCAAAAGAGACACTACACACATTTGGTTAATATCAATTATCTAAAAAAACATCCCACCCACCAGTAGTAGGAAACCAAATACCAGTACAGCAATCCCTGCTTACCCACGGAGGGCAAGATGCAGACCTCCAGTGGACATTTGGGGCCTCGGGAGGTCATGGGAGCACCCAGCATTGATTCCGCGCATACTACAGTCTTCTTTTACATACACAGCTAAGATAACTTCATAAGTCAATCTCAGTACAAGATTTAAATAACTAAAAGGAAACAGAATAATTATAACACAATAAATCTCAAAATACTGAAATTTGCTGAGCTTGATCATGGATAAGTGATCATTACCCATCTATAAAAACCTATACCTGTCCCACAGCTGTAAATGGAAAAACTGTGCTCAACAGAATACTATTTAGCAATAAAAAGGTGTGAACTGTGGATATAAGCAGCTGTATACTCAAGCCCGAATGCATTATGCCAGCCAAACTGAAAAAGCATACATGTGATTCTATTTCTAGATCTTTCTAGAAAAAAAAAATACTAGAACAGAAAACTGACAATTACCTGCAAGGGGAGGAGGGGTGGAACCTATACCAGTCTTCTCTGGGAAATACTGTGTGTCAAGGTTGCAGGGTGGAGAGCATGTTACATGATTATATGCATTTATTACAAGTCAGAACTGTGTAGTAGAAAGCATGAATGTTGCTATATATAAGGTACATCTCGGGGCTGCAGAGATGGCTCAGTGGTTAAGAGCTCTGACAGCTCTTACACAGGACCAGGGTTCAGTTCCCAGCACCCACACAGCAACTCACAAGCATCTGTAACTCGAGTTCTAGGGAATCCAATGCCCTCTTCTAGCCTCCATGAACAACAGTAACATACATGGTGAGCAGACATACATGAGAGTAAAACACATTAAATAAAATTTTAATTTTTTTAAAGGGTAGGAAAATTGAGGAATAATCAGGGGAAAAAAAAAGCAAAGGTCAACACGTAATTTAAATAGTTTCTGAACTTTAACATCTTAAAAAACAAATTTACAGCCTCTATATGATCTCACTAACAAAACACTCAGCCATGGAGAGGGCAAGGGGGATGGCTAACTGAGCTCCCCTTAGTGCCCATGCACACAGGCACACTAAGAGGAACTGCCATAAGCAGATCTGGAGGGGGGGGGGTTCTCAGTGCATGCAGGATATAGGCTGGAACACCCCCAGATCTCTAGCTGTGCCCCCACTTTAGAACCACCTCAGGTTATATCTTCTGTCATTCATTTATTCAACTCATTTTATTGATTCACTGTGTCAGGCACAATGAAAAGAGGGTACAGAACATTCTGGAATCCACCCACTCACACACAGAAGGACAGGCTCTCCCACTTCCATGACTTCCTGCTGAGCTTTGAAGGACGTGTGGACTTTGGTGTGCACCACTGAAATAGTCTGGAGTTGGGATGGGTCCCCTATAAATGTGTGCGTATCCTAGGGGGCTGTGAAGACATGGTTCTGGCAGGTAACCCACCCCAGCTCCTTCAGGCTCTGAGAATCTTGAAATTTCAAGGTCTTGTGTGTGTGCCTCCCACCCTTTTCCATGTCAGCTGACAAACCACATAACACTGACACTATGCTGCACCCACTGAGAAAAGCAAGCCCATGCTCAAAGCCGTGGGCTCTTCCCAGGTGTCCTAAAGGATGGAAATCCAAACACCTGGAATGACAGAGGGCCCTGCACCCACACCTCTTCAGGCTCGTCCAGCCTCCTTCAAAGTACTCATCCCTGTAACATAGTGTCTAAGGCAGGACACTCTGTCCCAGGGACTTCATTCTGTTTCACCCACCCCCTCAGTAGACATAGCACACACCATCAGCAGACTTTCACACAGCAACAGAAAGCAAACTAGAACACCGTGTGGAAAAAACAGGAAAACACTTACTCATGACTTCACTGACTTACATATGCATGGAGCAAATTTGGATGGATCCCCAGGAAGAGATAGCCACCAGAGAGCAGAAGGATAGTCTCTTGGAACGGTATCACCTACTTCGATGCAGAAGACGTAAAGAGACCTATCCAAGAACAGGGCTATGAGTCCCTACTTCCTCGTACCAGATTGCTCCGGTTCAGTATGGATGACAACCGTAAAACACTAAGCTGCTGGACAAGAGGCCTTCCCTTTCAAAGATGGGAGATCAAAATTACAGACAGCAAGATAAAGCTAGAAGAAAAGTACCCTGAAAAGATGCTCCTCTCTTCTCTGTGTGCCACTGCCCGAGGCTGACATCCCTGAGATGGTAACGCCATGGCTAGCCCAGTTCTGGATTAGTCCAGTCCCTAGTGCCCTCTTCCCGTCATACGATCCTTGCTTCCCACCAAGCACTGTCCTTCTAGGGCAGGAACCTGAGTTCCCTTAACTAGCTCTGAGTTTCTGCTTACGAGCCTAGCTCCTCTGCCAGCGCCCACCATTCTCTCACTACACACCCCATGCCCCCTCGGGTAGAACCCTTAATAACAGAACCCTTAAGATGTCCTGGGGACTGCTGGTGGCTGGAAAGAGCCAAAAGGGCTGCTTTTCAGGAGTCGGCTGCTGAGTATGACACTGCTGCCCAGGAATGAGTCAGCCATGAGAGGACCATGGAAGCTGAAAGAACAGGTAGAGCCACTGCTGGTGTTACAGCCACAATCAGGCTCAGAGTAACGAATGTACTCCATATGAGGTACAAACCAACAGTGGCCAGTTCTCAGATGTGAAGGCAAAAACTGTTAGGCAAAGAGCTGTCAGGTTCTGTGTCAAACAGTGGTCAGCCATGGGTTGGCGACTAAAATAATATGTAACCACTGTGCACACACTTATATCTCTAGTGTATATCACACTGGTTGAGCATTCATGCATTGCATCTATATAAACAGTACATATACATGTGCGAATCTACATGAATATATACATGCTTGCACACAGAAGTGGGCTACTCCTTACCAGACATGCTAACAAGTGTAATGGCTTTAAGTTGCCTATTTGAAGGGAGGGATGGATTTTCAAATATTCATATGAGTTTTCCTTGCTAGAGAAGTTAATTAAGATCACAGGAAATATGAGATATTTTTGTGTTTTTAGATGTGAGACTTTCATTTCAAACTCTACTCCCTTTATACCTAACTTCTTTGATGTCTGTTTTCCTGATCTACAAAAGCACAAAATCACCACCAGCAGCAAGGGTCAAAAAGAGGCTAAATAAGCCACATGATTATTACCAATATTTTAATCCTCTCCTCCCCCCCCCCCCCAATTATCTGTAAACACTTTCTCCCAGCCAAGTTTTCCTGTGCTGTGGCCTTCAGGCAGCTGTGTCTTCCTGTCTTCCACCCTTTCACCATCACGGGAAGAGATGAGAAGAGCTGCATGGGGCTGGAAAGTGCTATGTCCCCTGCTGTCTTGGTCCATCTTCCCAGATCCTTCCACAGCCTCACAGCAGACACTTCCTTCCCTCCTCCCTGGGAGCCTGCAAGGCTAATTCACACCTTGTCATGCTGGTAAACGCCCAAATTCTAAGTACCAGATTTCCCCAGCTCCTCAGGCTCAGGATCCTACTGCAAAGCTCTTCTCCCTGGATGCATCTTCGGGCGTGTCCCAAAGAGTGCCTCAGTCCAAATTACATCTTATGCTTTCAAAACCCACCAGACACCTGTCTACATGTGGTAGAATCAATTAAAATTTACCCGGAAGAAATCCACTCAGTACTAAGATCTTCCTTTTGACACCTCAGCTTCAAACATCCTTAAAAATAGCAGCGTGATTTGACAGGACTGTGGGGCTGGCTAACAGCTGTGAGATCTCAGCGCACATGGGCTCACCAACATGTTCCCTGCCTCATCTTTGAACCTGAAGATATCCAGCAAGCAGATGCTGAGGAGAGGCGTGACCACAGATGTGTGGCACATGCATGTCAGAACAAGAAGCAATAACAGCAGGGTTGAGACACTGATTCTGACCAGGCTTGCCTCCTCTGTAGGACTTGGGATTTAAATGGTAACAAAGGCAAGTGTGTTTCGGAGATCCTAGGGAAGAATTCACCCATTGCCTGAACCACCCTCTAGGCTGTCAGCAAAGCTGAGGGCTCACCAGCTCGTGCCCTCACAGATGGTCTGAGCAGGGAAACATGTACAAACATCTCATGCTTTTGTAATTTGTTTCCAGAAATGACTTCATTGCACAGCTCAGGCTGGCCTGATTAACTGAGGACTGGTACTCTGGTATTGGTACTCTACCATGCACATTCTGTGGAACTTCTGTGATTACAGGCAGCATCCTTAGATTCAGGCAATCTCAGGTCATATGTGACCTGTAATCAGGTCTATAACAGCCACATCTACACCAAACATGTGCAGACTTCTTTCCCAATCACTGTTTCCTAGACAATGCAGTATAAGACAAATTTTCATAACATTAGCTATTAGCAGTAGCCTAGACATGATTTCAGGTACATAGGAAGATGTGCATTCAATATGAAGTATCTGCCCACAGTGTTGGAGATTTGAATGTCCATGAGCTTTATTATTTGTAGGGGTTCCTTGAACCAACCCATGTGAACACTTTGGGACATCTGCATGTAGCATGTTTTCTTTATCTGTGCATGCATTCACAGGCGCTAGGTTCATCCTGTTATTTTGGCTACATGGATGTTACAGTGAAGGGTGAGCACTCACGGTGAGACTGGACATGGTCACTCTGCTTTAAACAGTCCTAGGAATCATCACAGCACTGATGAGGCTATAACAGGAGGGTCAGAGATTCAAGGTCACCCTGGATTACACAGCGCAATCCTGTCTCAAAAACCAAAACAAACAACAAACATAAAGAGCTATGGCTTCGGTCTCTCAGTTCTGAATTTCCTGATTATATCAATTACCAGAGCTGACTGTCAATCTGCTACTTCTGAAGTGTCTCTCCTTCCAGGAGACTGGAAACAAATGGCCTGTGACTCCTCCAGGGTACTGCCACCATCCTGACAGGCCCGGAGAGACTCTAAAGAGGCACTGTGTCCTCCTTGGCTATCAGACTATTGAGACAATGGACCCCAAGAAATCGAAATTTCCCCAGGAACCTCATGTGCCAAGAAGCTCAAGCCATGGGGTTCCATTACCTCCCTCAACAGTATTTACAGCTTGTCAGCCAGCCTTAAAGGAGACTGTCTTTAGACAATGGTGATAAGCTCTTAAGACCACAACTTGACCCAGTGTGATTTTCTGCTGAAACCTACACCTTATGTCGGCCCTCCCCACAGCAAGACTTGGGGCAGGGGGGTCACAGGACCTCTTTGTCCCCCTTCCTAAAACAGTCATGTTGAACAGACCTCCATTTTCTGCTCTTCATTATCACTGGCTTATTCAATTGGCTTAGTGAGGCTGGGTGGCCCAACCTAGCATCTAAGAGCTGCCAGGGCTCATGTTCTGGTCACACACAAATGCATGTGCACAAGAGAGTGGAGCGTGAGACTTGGAGGAGCATGGCAACGCATGCTTGCCCTGGGAGGACACTTGTTTGATGCTCAGGAATGACTGTGTGCAGGACAGGAAATACAAACCCAGTACGTCAGAAGCAGAGAGGGGTTCAGGGTATCAACGTACAGATACCTAACACCTGCCCCACCAGAAGGAAGGACAACAAAGCAAGGCCATCATCACTTCCCTATTATAACTGGTGAACGCCCTTTCCTGCTTTTTCTCCCTGTCTGTCCACCCTCCTCCACCCATCTATCTGTTCTTCCCTTTTCCCTGTACCAGGCACCACCCTGTTCCCTGTGGAGGCTTCCTGTTATGTCCAGCTGGAGGGAGGTACAGACAGGGTCAAGATAGAGACAGATGATGATATCTCTTCCCCAAAGGCGCATGTGCTGGTGGCCCTAGCTCAACATAGACATGGCATGGATTCCCTGTGCTGCCAGAAAGTGCAGTTCGCCTTCCCAAACTTCTGGACCTCAGGGAAAAGCCAGTTTCTCACAGTAGCCTCCTTCCCTTTAGCAGTCTTCCACATTTGTCCCAGACCTTTAAGCCCCTGACACCTCCCAACTGTCCCTAACCCACTTCCATAGAAAGTGCCTTCCAGGGTTTTCTCAGTAGATCTGAAACAAGTGCCAGACCCCAGGGGTCAGCCAGCAGAAAGCATACTTCATTCCTCCTGCCAGAGGCCCTCAGAGTTGAGCTCCCCTTTAAAAGCTCCCCTATGGGGGGCAGCCGAGGAAATAATGAGGCTACATGGGGCTCCCCATGGTTACCCCATCCTTCATGCTGCAGAGGCAAAAAGCAAAGAGTTATCCAGCTTTGACTGAACTGGGAATCAGTGTGAACAACAGCAACCAGCCCACAGATATGTAGGTTAAAGGCAGTCATGAAAATCAGTGCAATGTGCCCCACTCTAGAGACCACAAGTTGGACCAAGGACAGCCAGGGAAAAACCAGGCAGCCCCGGCAAGGGCTCAGACTTCAGAGGCACACCTGCACTTGCAGGGAGCCCACCCTGTGGCCTTGCTCGGAGCTGGCAGCATGCAACGAGCGCTGGACACACTTAGGTTTTGCTCAGGACCCAGTGGAGATAGAGTGAGGCCACAGATCCCAACCAACTTCCACACAAGCACAAAGGCAGACCCTGGAGCCTGTTAAGCCAGTGGTGAGCTTGGCTAGCATCCAGTGACAAGAGGCCAGTTCATCCACATCCCTTCTCATGCAAGGAGGAGCTGCTGGCTGCGGTACTCCTCAAAGAATGAGAGCTAAGCACCTGGGGCCATGAGGAGCAGAGGTACTGCTGACACTGTGGGGACAGAGAACAGCCACAGGTGTCCAGACACAGGTCCTCTGTGCACCACTCCAACCAGAGTTGAAACAGAGGCCATGGAGCCCCGAACCCTTAAAATAGTTATCACCACAGAAAAAGTTTGCCAAGACTGAAACAGAAGACACCAAGAGGCACTGATCTACAGGATTCAACTAAGCTGATACCTAGAAAGATGCTCCTGATAGATGCCCTGATAGCTAAACTAAATATATTACTCTAGACAACGGTACTCCCTTACTTTGTGCCTTCTCACCCAGAAGAGAAAACCATCATGACCCTCCCATACACAGAGTGCTAGGTGCCTTCCTGATGAGGGTGTGTCATTTCCACAGTCAAAGCTGAGCTGTCACTAAGGTAATCCCAACTCTGATTCCCCAGACATTTGTGAATTGTCAGAGCACAGCGATTCTCTCCCAATGGCATGTTAGGCCTCCAGACATTGTACTGGGCAGTTGCTGTCTCGCTCTGATTTAATTCTCCGGCCTCTTATTTGTGTCTGTCCCACTTAATCCCACGGACTATGGTGCACCCAGCAGTTGCCATGACCTTCCATTCCTTCTAATCACTCATTCAAATACTGAGTGAGGCCCATTCCAGGCCAGTGCATGGGTGGAAGTGACAACAGGAAAAAGACACAGACCTGAACTGCAGACGCTTCTCGTCTTAAAGAAGAGAGAGGAGCTTTTGACATTCTCACACAGATATAATTGATGGTAACACTCTGCTTACGACAGTCAAGTTTTTGTTTTGTTTTGTTTTGTTTTGTTTTGTTTTGTTTTGTTTTGTTTTTGTGATATGCTCTTAGTAATGTTTACAAAAATCTACTCGGAGATTTGGTTTATCCTTTTACTAAATAAGACATTTACAGTTTGTGCTGTGTTTCTCTAAATGCCAAATAAATGTCTAAAAGATAGGAGGAAAAACAGTTACAAAGAATCAGTTATTTCTACTTGAGACATTCCAAACAGATTATATAAGGCTCATAAAACTTACTTTGCTGGACCAATACGTAAATCTATATAAACCTAATCTACTATACAAAATTTCATTGTGCCTATGATCGTCAATCTTCTACACTGATAGTTAAGTAAAAACCCGCCACTGATTGTGGGTCCCCCACAATAAACTCCTGGAGAGCAAAGACAACAGATTTCACTGATTCAAAGGAGACCCCCTCCAGCCTAAAAAAGGACTTTACTTTCAGATTTCAAAAACCTGTCATGTTTAAAGGATGCCTAAAATTTTGCTCAACATACACCTAAATGATAAGAGAATGTCCTTGAGTTGGTACAAGTAAAGATGGTTCCATGAAGTTATTTCAATCAAGTTTTTTATACATCTGTTTATTTGCCCACAATCCCTGCCTTGTTTAAGCCATGTTTCCACATTTGAAAAGATTCATGTGTGTGTTGGATTAGGTTGAAGAGCCCTCTCCTCCCTTGAAGAGGATCCAGGTTTGGTGCACTCATGTTGAGCTTCTCAGTCTGCTGTAACTCCAGCACTGGGGCTGGGCATCTGCATGCATGTCCCTCCCCAAACACAGGCACACAGAGACAAACAATTAAAAGTAATTAAAACAGAATCAAATATTCAAATGTTTCCAGATTTACATGTTATCACTGTCTTTGTAAAAGAATATTATTCAGTGTAACTTGGATGAAAGAGATGGAACTCCAAATTAACACACATACACACACACACTCACGCACACATGCACCCTTCCATTTGGGATTGCTTGCACTTTAATCCATAGATAGGTCTCTCTTTAATCTGCATGATGATCCAGGTCACTGTCCAACATGCTACTTGTACTTAATTTTATACTCCTGATGGGTAACACAAATGCCAGCATTTGGCCTTGAGGCCCTCTCCAGCTTAGAAGGTGGACTTTGTCAACACCCACAAAACCTTGTGCCTCCTCCTCTACCTCCTTTTTTCGTAAAAAATCATTCCTGATTCTTTTTTTTTTTAAATAAACAAAAGGCAGGAATGTAAGAATGTAGAATCCAGGGCTCAGTGGCAGCTCAGGCTGGAACACCTGCAGAAGCCCTGACTGACAGGCACCCTACGGAGACATTGTCTGTGAATCTCTAAATAGCAGACCTCCTGGTACCAAGCTCTCTCACCTGGGAGGTTCTGGGGGCCACACATGCAACTCCCTACCCTCTTCCCTGCCTTGTGCCTAGGAATCAGCCCACTGCACACGGCATTGTAACCCTCCCCCACTCTCAGAGAAGGTAAGAGCATCCATTTCTGTCCTGAGAGCCACTCTGATGAGCAGTAGCCGCAGTCTGCCTCTGGGGCAGGGGTCTGAACTCTCCTCAGAGACTATTCCATGCTGTCACTTAACTGTAAAAACTCTCCTACTGAACTCCAAACCCTTCAAAAATCCATCCCAGTATCCCTCCTTGAACCCCTCATCTAAGACCCCTCAACCAAGATACTACACCAATGATGAGCACAGAGAAAGAAAAGCAGACTCCAACTTTGCCACTCCGGCAGGGGGAATAGCAAGAGGATTCTGGGCTTGGAGAAAACAAGGAGATGAAGACCCACGAATGGCATCACTAGAGACAACTTGGAGCTGACAGCTGGGATCGTGAGCCGCACTCCTCACCATCTTCTACACACTGGGTACCAGGAGTTGCTTCTGCCATGCCATAAGGTCCACAGGATGGATCACCTCTCTGTTTTGTTTCTCTTTTTTGCTCTGCGGGTTGGATTTGCAGTGCTGGGTGACTAAATGATAGATAAGGGTTTTAAAACTGAACCTGGCTCATTTTCAGAGGCCCAGTTTTCTCAGCTGTAAAATTTCAGGCTCCTTGTGTCCTTCCTTCACATCTTAACTCCAGTTTCTTGCAAGGGATAGGTAGACAGAGACACACTCTGTATGCTCCTGGACTCACCAGTGTACATATGGAAGGAAGCTGGATGAACGGATGAGGAAAAAATGGGGAAATACTCAAATCCTTCAAATCAGAATGTCTAGACCAGAATAAAAATATCTTCACCTTTCCTTATCTCATTTTAAAATACATTTATTTTGTGTGTGTCTAGGTGTTATGCCTGGCTATATGCCTGTGCACAAGGTGTGTGTTTAGTGCCCACAGCAGCCAGAAGGGGAGGTCAGATCCCTTGGAACTGGAGTTACAGATGATTGCAAGCCACCAGGTGGGTGCTGGGAACTGAACCCAGATCCTCTGCAAGAGCAGCCAGTGCTTTTAACCACTGAGCCATCTCTCTTGCCCTGAATAGCACGCTGTTATAAACTAAAGATAGCTATGCACTAGGCCTCTGAAGAAGGAAGAATTCCTTAAAGCTGCCTATCCATCAGCAGCCATGTCCCTAGACAAGCCATATGCTACTTCAGGGCATTCACAGGGACAGCTACTCAGCAGCAGCAGTGGGTACTGCCCAGCAGCTGGCAGTGCCTGGCCATTAGGCCGATCTGAACAATTCAGCCTTTCAGCCACCAACCTAATGGACTTTTCTTGGCAAAGGCTGATCTCACTTGGCCAAGTACCCATTTTCACATCTCAAATCAGACATGTCAAGAATGAATGGAGCCTCCGGGTCTGCCCTGTGTCTTGCTTTCTGTAGTTGGCTCGTCTTGGTCAGGGACTGCAGACCCTCATCTCAGACTCTCCTCTGCGTAAAGATCCGCAACAGAAATCAATCCAGTCTCCCTTCATCAAACTCCTTGTGTTGTATCTAGTCACTTCAGCTGGCTTTTAAAATTAAATGCAAGCTAGAAAAACGATATGTACTTTAGAGAAAAATGCCACATTAAGCTAGGCAGTGGTGGCACATGCCTTTAATCCCAGCACTCAGGAGGCAGAGGCAAACAGATCTCTGACATTAAAACGTGAATTTAGATGCTAACACACAGTCTTGAGGTCACCAGGTCACAGGGCAGGCCCAGGAACCATTCTTACCAAGCAGTGGTTCCTGGCTGAAGGAAGAAGCCCTCCTCCCCCTCCTCCCTCTGTCCCCTGCCCTTTCACTTTGTTTCCCTTTGTAGCAGCCCTTTTCTTCTTAGTTGAGCCTCCTGACCCTGAAGTGGCTCCTGTTCTTTCCTTGTATGGTCTGAGTGGACTGTCAACCATATTCCTTAAGGTCTACCTCCAGTAGTCAGCTTTCAAATGCCCAGCCAGTAACTGTTCCAAAAACCACCAGCACACTACAAAAGCACTCAGGGAAAGCCAAGGGGGCCCAGCCCAGGAAATAGGAGCAGACAGCACAGTGGGGACAGAGTCATGTAGAAACTGGATCAGGTAAATGAGGCTGACACCAGAAGGAACCCACCCAGGAAGCTGAGCCAAAGAGGCAGAAAGAAGTAGAGATAGGAATGAGCAAGGATGATGGGGAAACCCTGGCCACAGCAGTCAGGAGCTGAGACCAGAATCTGAGTATGCAAATGAGTAAGGAAGACAGGGGACCCAGAAATACAAACAGACCGAAAACAAGTTTACAATTGTTCAATTACTCCCTCAGCTGTCTCTGAGTTGAGGTCTCACTTGCTGGTCTGGAGTTCACAGGTAGACCAGGTTGGCCTTGAACTTACAGAGCTCCTCGAGCCTCTTCCTCCAGAGTGCTGGAATTAAAGATGTGCACCACATCTTTGTTCTGGAGCTTATTCAGACCTATCACAGTGCCAGACACCTTACAGAGAACACAACATTGCTGCAGGAGCCTTAGGAAGGCATAGAGACCATTCTCATTTCATAAAAGAGAAACGGAGTCTCAGAGAAAGTGTTATCTGTGTGGGACCGATGCACTGAAAAGTCAGAGGTGCGGTCCCCTCCACAACTCACTGACGCTGGATTCCCAGTGCACAGAACAGGATATGCAGAGCATCTTGGGAAGGGTTATGAATGGATTAATGTCATTAGCCTAGGAGTAGATTAATTATCCCCAGGGTAAGCTGCTAAGAGTGAGTTCAGCTCTTTTAACATTCTCTTTCTCACTTTCTTTACCCTTTCACCCTTCTCCACGAGATGACAAGGCACAAGTGTACTCTGAGGACACAGGCACCATGCTCTCAGATTCTATCTTCCAAAACTGTGAGCCAAGTAAACTTTGTTTATAAACAACTCAGCTTGCAGCATTCTGTTACAGCAACAGAAAACAGACTAAGTTTTGAAGCCTTGAACCACACTCTCATGTCCAGTTATGAACCTGTGCAGGCAGAGGCAGAGAAGCAAACACCACTGTGCCCTCAGTCCTGATTAATACATTCTCCTCATCAGAAAACTCACAATCTGTAGGCAGGGGAGGCCACCCAGGATTAGCTTGCACAAAAGTCACATGTGCAAGCTAAATGTAAAAGAATACCAAGTGGACCATGACCCTATCCAAACTATTAAAGGACACCTCATGCAGATCATCTCCCAGCCAGCTGTGAGGCTTGTGGGGTCCCCAGCAGGATATGGTAGAATACTTACCTGGCATGCAGGAGGCCCTATTCAGTATCCCCCAAACACAGTGCTTGCCAAGCACTACAAAGAAGGGTTCATGATAACTGGAAATAGTCTTACAATGGCATATAATAATAAGGACCCAGACCAAACCAATTGTCTTCACTTCCTGTCCTGGAGCATGAAGCTTCAGTTCCACAGTTCACTACCACAGAGGAGAGCAGAGGCCGATAAACTACATCAGCCTTGTGCCAAGTCACTTCCTCTCCCAGTCACCTCAGAGAGCTGCACCTCTCAGGGACAGCATGGCAGTATTGGGAGCAGAGCCCTATCTGTTCTAATGGGAGGCTCTACAAGCCTTTCTGCCCAGCACACTGATCTCAGTGAGAATCACCAGGAGCCCCTGCACACCTAGACAGCCGAGGCAGAGAAGAGGAAAGGACCCCTCTGCCAGCTGGAGGGGCACCGAAACCACCCCACTGGTTTTCAGGAAACACAAGAACCACAGAGCTATGAGTTTCTGACCTGTCTGACAGCAGTGCACAACTAATTGTAGACACTCAGAGAAGCAATACCTTATAAAGTGTGTGTGTGTGTGTGTGTGTGTATGTGTGTGTGTGTATGTGTACAATGCCTGCAAATATGGTGTACACATGTTTGTGTGTATGTACAGGAGTACCTGCATGTGGAGGCCTGAGATCTGAGATTGACATTGGGTATATTCTTCAACTTCTCCCTTCACATTTTTTGAGACAGGGCTTCTTACTAACCCTGAGGTTCACTGGTTCTGCTGGACTAACTGGCCAGTAAGCTTGAGGGATCCTACTGTCTCCAACTCTACAGTGCTGGAATTACAGGCACATAACCTGTTGTCTCAGCTTCTACTTGGGTCCTGGGGATCTGAACTCAGGTCCCCATGCTTACCCAGTGAACACTTTACCAACTGACTCACCTCCCTGGGCTGGAACAACTTTCTACATCCCAGTCCAGATGTACAGAGGAACCCTCTGGCAAGCTGATTTCCATCTGATTGATGGATCAATAAAATACTACAAGTTGAGTGTCCCCTATGTGTCTCCTCTCTTGAGGCTGGAAATGTACCAGATGTCACAGATGTTTTAGACTTTGGAATGTTTGATGAACTCTCCAAAATGACACTTTATGAGCATTGTGTCCACCGTCAAATACTTGGGATTCTTGAACACTAGATTTTACATCTTCAGACCATGGAGGTTCAATTGCAGTTTGCACCTGTTGGCTCACAGATTTCTAGGGCAGCATCTGTGGCACCACATGTGAATTCAGCTCTTACTGTAGCCATCATCTGTTAAGTCTGTCTTCTACAGGATGCACATACATTCTGTACCTACGGCTTCTGTAAAGCAGCAGGCTTAATTCCATTCCTCTCCCAGAAACACACACTCCTGCTACTCAGTACAAACCACAGGGGAGGGGAGGGATAAGGAGCCTGAGGTGAGTTGGGGAGAGATGTACATAAAAAGAGAGATGAGGGGATGAGCTGTACAGAAGAGACAATGAGACACAGATCCTCTCAAAGGAGGATGGAATCAGAACTGAGCCAATATCAACACTGATCTCTTCATTCTCCCCAGCAGAACTCACTGCTTTTTTTTTTCCTTCTGTCACTCAGACAGTACAAACCTTGCCTCCTGTGTGGCTGGGCCACAGACGGACCTCTGAGTTGCTAAGCAGATAGACAGGAAGCTCAGAGAAAACTCTAACCCTCCTCAGGACAGGACAAAAGAAAGGCACTGATTATTATTCTCTTTCAACTTTATCAACTGGAAAATCCAACACTGCAAGCCAAGCATAGGAGATTGTCATAATATCTAAAACAGTCTGGAAATTTTTATACTAATAAGCACAAGATATGGCCAGGGTTGTGGTGCTTGCCTTTAATCCTAGCTAGCACTCAGGAGGCAGGGGCAGGCAGTTTGAGTTCATCCTGGTCTACAAAGTGAGTTCTAGGCCACCCAGGATTACAAGGTGAAACCCTGTGTTAAGTTTTAAAAAGTAAAGATGGAGACTGGGGAGATGTCTCCATCAGTAAAGTGTTGGCATTCAAGCACTAGGAGCTCAGTTCAGGCCCCAGCACCTAGCTACACATGGCAGTAGACACTTATAAAACAAGATAAAACTAGCGCTTGGGAGATAGGGACATGTGGATAGATCCCAAGCCAGCCAGCCAGTATAGCCATCAACTCCAAGTCCCTGCAAGAGATCCTGTCCCCAAACACAAGGTGGACAGCTCCTAAAGAATGACCCGTGGCCTCCAACAGCAAGCACACACTCATGTACCTTCACCCACATAAGCATGCACACATACACCCAAAACCAAGAGTAAAAGGTGGGTCGGGGGTGTGGTTCAGTGTAATAACCCAAAGCCCAGGACTCATTCTCTAGTACCTCAAAAAAATAAAAATAAAAAGTAGAAAAATTACTAACAGAAATACTCAACAACGGAAATCTGCTCATTCTTGCAAGTGAAAATACAGAGTTTAAGAGACTCTTTTCCAAAATGACTAGGACCCTAACTAAGAGTTCAGGATTTCTTTGTTGTTGTTGTTTTTCTTTTATTTTCAGATTTTAGAAGACTTGCGTGTACATAAAGAGTTAGTTTAGTGAAGAAACCCAAGTCTAAATGTACAATTCACTTGTTTCATTCACACCTTATCCAAGTACCCTGAAATAATGGGGGTGATGTGTGCATGATACATGCACAGGGTGTGTGCTTGCTTAAGTTTCCATGGGGATCAGAGAAGGACACTGGTGTCTGTTCCATCCATGTCTATCTATTCCCTTGAGACCATGTCTCTGGCTAAACTGGAACTAAGCTTAAAGTCAGCAAGCACCAGAGATGCTCGCCCTGAGCCCAGCACCGGGGCTATAAGACCACACCTTTTGGTTTTTTCTAAGATGCAAGTCATGGAAGGTTCTTTATTGTTATTTAAATCATTTTAGTAGAAGGACAGAAAATCAAATGATAACTTTCCGTTGTCCATCCTATCCTAACTCTCACTTATAGGAATGTACTTAGAATATCCAGAAAGGAACATGAAGACTTCTTACTAATAAAACATTGCTATGCAACCTCCTTGGAGGCCAAGAGGAGATGCACTTTGCTCTGCTGAGTTATCCCAGAAAAGTAAAAGCATGTCAGTTGAAAGTCACCTTCCCCATAAAATCCCAAATAAGCATGATGAGTTCTGAGCTAGAATGACCACAGAGGCAGACCCACAGCATGAGACCAGAGTCTTCCACACACACCACGGTACTGAGAAATTAAAATATAACCTAAGAGTTTCGTCAAGTTTCTAAAATAGTAAACTATTATCTTGGGGACTTGACTGAACCTTGCGTTGTGTGATGGTGCCACTTGTAACTGCAGAGCACAAGGCACAGGAGAAAGATTAGCTGGTTGGAGCATCCTTAGACCTGAGGGTGCACTCACATTCAGAAAGGCGGCTACAGCCAGGGCTAGCTTTGGCAGGCTTCTGTGAAAACCTTCTGTGAAGTGGATGCTGTTGCACTTTGAAGCTGAAACATCCCCCACAGACTGAAGAACTTTTAGGAGGTTAACCGAAGGAAGTGGTCACTAGGGGTGGGGCTTCAAAGGCTACACACACCCTGGCCTGTAGCTGCAGCCTAGACCACTGCTTCCTTATCCACCACTACCTGGATAGGGCTGTCATGCTTTCCCCACTACCTTGCACTGACATTCTCTGCCATGCCTTCCTTCCCTGCCATGGCAGGCTGAAACTTACAAAAACCCCATATGTGTTTTCATCAAGTACTCTGCCCCAGGAAGGCCATCGTAACCCACACATTCAACCATCCTCTGCGCTGTGTCTGCTGGGGTCCACAGACAAACAGAGCTGTCCAAGATACCGCTCTCAGATGCCAACCTTACTGGTTCTGGGAAGGGGGTGCTCACCACAGCATAAACATTATTGACGATAGCTTGGGCCTGGACCAGGGTCCTCAGATGGGCTCTTGTCACCTACCAACTCGCTGTCTTAGGAAAGACACTGTGACTGTGACCAAACACACTAACAGAAGCAAGGATGCTAAACGCCCAGGCTTTCTCCACATGCAGTCCCTGTGGCATCAGGTTGCCTAAGGATAAGGGAAGCCACCTGTGTCCACTGAGGACATGCTTTCTTGTGTCTTTTGATCAGAAATGCACCCCTACGACACCATGGTTAGGTTCGGTATACATAGCAACTGGCTCAGAATTAAGGATACATTTCCTTGCTGAGTCAGTCAATATAATCTTGACTTTGTCTCCCTGCACCCCAGTCTCCCATCCCTGACACTCCAGCTAAGGAGTTATCACCCACCTCTCCCTGCGAGACCTGGAGGAAAATAGTCCATGCCCTGAAACAGTGACAACTGCTGGGAGGCAGAGGACACAGAGCAAGAACTAATGAATGTCCCCTTTCCTGGTAAAACACAGTTGGCTCCTGTAATGAATCTGAGCACCCCTCAGTGTTCCTGGATTTCCTGGGGCATGTCAGCACAACTGACCCATCAGGTTCCTAGAGGCAAGATAAAATGCATGCCCAGAGTGGAAGAGCATGCATGCAGGCGCAGGAAGTCAGTGCCACAGACTCTGCTGCACATGGGCTTTGCTGCTAGCCACACTGAACCACTGTGACTAAACACTGAACAGAAGCAAGGATGCTAAACACACAGGCCCTGACCCAGAACACAAACTGCCCTCACTAATACCATCAGCCTCATGTCTGCCTTCTACAGCCTTCCCACTATTTCCTACTTTCAATTAAAATACCTATGGATTTTATGCCAAATGGGGAAGGTAATAAATCTGAATTATAAGCCTCTAACCACCATCCAAGCTGAAGTGAAATACTTAATGCTCCACTCTATTTGTTTTGCTTAAAACTGATCTCACTCTTGGAAGTTTGGGCAGCTATGCTCCTCACTGTTGGGAGAGGGGGTGGGAGAGCAGAGAATGAAAATGTGAAGGTTTCATTTTCATGAGCTGCAGCTTCGACATCTTCAGTGCCTATCTTACTATCCTGTCCTGATCACCACTTACTGAAGGCCCAATCACCACACATTTGCTGAGCATCTACTAAGTACCATCCCTGTAATTCAGCACTAAGAATGAAAACATGATGAGGAAGTCCAAGCTCATTGCTACCTAGGGAATCAAGCAGGCTATTGCTGTGCAGGGTGGCACCTGCTGTGATACAGAAAACAGGTTATTAAGTGAACATTATGCGGTGACTATGTGTCATAATCCAGGGCCACTGCCTCTAATTCACCTAAGACCCTATAAATAAAGGTGAACCAAGAGAAGCCCACTCTGTATTAGCAGCGGCAACTGCCATCCACACTTTCAGCCCACTCCATTCTGCTGCCCTGCTAGCTCCATTGACCTGTGTCTTCAGCACACCACATATCCTATAGAAAAAAGGACCACAGTGACACTGGACCACAGAGCATTCCCAAAAAGAACTCCCAAGAAAGCTGCAAGGATCACGGTGAACAGTAATGTAAAACGCAGGGGTCCTGATGCTGCAAAAAGTCATCCATCTGGCTTCTGTAACCATAGAGGGGCTGCAGAGTTACTGCAGGGATGAGGAGTGCTTGCTGTACAATCCAGGGGTCCTGGAGTTCAAATCCCAGCATTCATACAAGTCAGGCATCCCACACACTCCTGCAGCTCACTCCAGCTCTGAAAAGAAAAGTGGAGGAAGGAGACTAGCTGAGGCTTGCTGGCTGCTAGACTACCTAAGAAAATGTGAGCCCCAGGTTCAGGGAAAGAGCCTGCTTTAAAGGAACAGGCAAAGAGTGGAAAAGGAAGGCACCTGATGTTCTCCCTGGACTCCACACATGTGCACAGGTGAACACACCTGCACACATACCTGCAAACATGCACACACTTCAATAACTGTTAAAAGTTATCATGAAAGAGTTACTATGCAAATGGACTTCAGTAAAACCAAGTAAGATCAGACCATGAAACAAAGACAGGGCCAGTCCCTCAGCAAAGCAGTGGTTATGGAGGTGCCCAGGAAACTCACAGTCAAGCTTAGTGATGGCCAAGAGTATAACCAGGGCAAGTGGTGGGCAAGCCAGCAAGCAGCTGCCCAGTATTCCAACTGAGAAAAGATGCCAGGATATACTGGGCTATTAAAACGACCTAACATAATAGCAGCTAAAAGGTGCTCTCGTCAGAACTCCACTTGGGGAGGACTGTATGACATGGAAGAAGCATTATGTTCAGTGTCTTAGGAGATGGGTAGAAATGGTAGACCAGCCTCCTCAAGTTAGCACTGAAGGGTACCAAAATCTTATAAAGAAAATGCCTCCCCTCCCCTTGCTTCTGTTTGGAGGACAGAGCTCTAGGCCAGAGCTGCATTAATCTGAATCAGAGAAACCAATCACAGTCAGCCACAGAAATGGTCTCTAGCAGGACACTTTTCAAAGAGTGGCCCCTCCTCCAACTGTTAAGTAGATAAGCAATCCTAAGTGGTCCAAGAGCCATCAGCCTGTCTCAGACACTTACCACCCTGGCCAGTCCCACATATAATCTGTTCTTGTTAGGCCTCATGAACTATTTCCACACCTTAAATGACTTAATTTTCACTATTTCTGTGAAATCAGCACTGAGCTTATCAGTGCTGGGAGGTCAAAAAGCCATCACATTGCAAAGTTGGGTTTTGGTCTAGTCATATCTGTCCAGTGGTTGGTCTCATCTGTCACTCCTATAAAAACCTGGTAGTTTTAAAGTTCTCAGCAGTCAACAAGTTTTGGGCAATATACAGATACACACACACATTCAAAAGCTGTGCTCTCTCAGTTTTTCCATGTAGCGTAACAATAGTGTGTTCTACTTCCCTAAAACTCATCCTTTCTCTTCTAGATAAGGATTCTCTCAGTCCTCTTATGGGATGAGAAGCTGTATTTAAAGGTTACTAAAGAAGGGGCTGGAGAGATGGCTCAGGGGTCGAGTACTTACTGTTCTTCTAGAGGACATGAGTTCAATACTGAACACTCACATCAGGTGGCTCATAGTGCCTGGAACTCCAGCTCTGGAGAATCCAATACCCTTTTCTGCCCTCCATGGGCACCTGCACTTATGTGTCAGACACACAGGCTCATAAATAAACTAAATAAAGTTTTAAACTCTGAATGCAGGTCTGCTCAGAGCTTAGCATCACCCTGCTTCTGGCCACATACCTGCCTGTGAGCCCTTCCCCCCACCAGTCTTCCAGAGACATATGACATCACACATGTCTCATCTTCTCTACCTATGCACCTTACATCAAAGCTTCTTTGACAGAAGTGATAATGCCCAAGACAGAATAAAGCCACAGGATGTGGAAGATCCTTAGAAAAAAGCCACACAGGTGCTTCATCTTTTGCAAAAACACACGCAGCTACCACAATAGACTGGTATATATGTTTTCTTTCTTAAAAATCCCAAACCCAGTTTCTCCACAGTACCTCTCTAAAATTCCTAGGGCACATAAATTATTAAATAAACAACTTGTCAATTAGTTCTTCCTGGAGGAGAGAATAGCTATACACAGAAATGCAGGCAGAGCCAAAATCAAAGCAAAACATCAGTGACAAATGAGCAAGCCACCTCCTTGTCATCACACCCACTCAGTGAAGATCAAAACTCCACTTGTTAACCACAGGGATGCCCCCCCACCTCTTAATGCGTAACTCCACGAAAAGATCTCAAGGGAAACAAAGTCAATGTATTTTGTTCATAAAACAATCATCTCACAAAATTTTTTACCATTTTTACCTTTTTGCAAGATGATTTATAGAATTTGTGAATCTTACAGAAAAAGTATCAAAAACTTTTTTTTAACCCTTTTTATTTTCTAACCCCCGGAAAAATCCCACACACGCTCATCTTGCTGTAAACCACAGGGTGGAGAATGGTTGAATTCCTGTTACATCAAGTGTGTCAGCTGCACACACTCAACCTCAGTCTTAACCATAGTCATGAAATGATGCGAGCTTCCTGAACCTTGCTTTACTCACTTGCTAAGACTTAAGATAACAGTATTCGCTTCCTAAGCACAGGCTCCACAGACGCCTCAAGACTACACCCTACATACACATACACACTCTGAACGGTAACTTTTTAAGATCTTTTCATTCCTGAACTTTTCTGAATTAAAGCTTTAGTTAGACGTCTTTCAAGATCCTTTTAGTTGACAAAGGTGTTGGTCTTTTTTTCTTCTTCTTCTTCTTTCTTAATTTCCTTTCCATGAAGAAAAAAAAAAAAAAGCTTGATAACTTGGTATGAGACCATCGGGTATATATGGAAAAATTAAAATTCCAATACACACACTGTGTGAGTAACTGCAACTATGTTTGTTTATAAATCCTTTTGCCTGCTTTAGTCATAATGCCAATACTCAAATTCCACATGACAAATTTTAAATTTTGAAAAGTATGAATACTGGGCTTTTTGCTCACAAAAAGCAAAGATCACTACACTCGGTGGGCTAATGGAAAGAGACAGCCAGCAGCCGTCAAGTGCTCCCAGAGAAATGGTCTTTGTGCACCTGCATGTTAGTACGCTCTGAATCTAGACAGCAGCCATAAATGACCCCGAAGCCACTACTACCAAGCCAGGAATGAAATTCTGGTTGGAAGAAGTTTCAAAATCCAAGGCCAACATCTGGCCAGTTCCACACCTACCTAACCAATCCCGGCTGGAGCTGCACTGAAAATTGAGGACAAGGGGGGAGTATTAAATTTTTAAACGCCCATTAATTAACTTGTGCTCTCACACACAGGCGGCCCCTCCAATTGTAGTTAGACTTAGTTCTTGCCTCATTGTCTCGGAAGGGGTAAGACTGACCGGAGTTAGTGCACACAATGAAGTGTGTTCTTGACCAAGGGTTCTAATCACACTCTGTGCGAAGTAACTGCACTGTAGGCTGCCTCTCCAACCCTCGGGATCAGGCGGTTTATTCCTGGTCCCTGGCCTTCGCGGGAAGGGCACTGTTTCTCTACCATCCGCATGTCTCAGAGAAGGGCCAGGGAAATGCCTGGTTTAAGGCAGCATCTGTTTACCGCGCACCCTCCTTTTCCCCCCACACACACCCCGCGCGCTTCCGCCACCCCTTCCTGGTACCTGCCCAGTTCCTCGCCGGTGTCGTAGTAGTCGTCCACGTTTTCCTGCCTGAACACAGTCATGATAGACTGTCACGCCTCACCAGAGCCCAGGCCACTCCGGCTCCGCGGCCCGAACCATCCCCACCGCCGCCGCGCGGCTGCGGGCCCCTCATGCACCAAGCCGCGGACCTCTGAAAGAAACGGGGAGAGGAAATGAAACGGCAAGCCCCAAGGAAATCGGGGTCCCCGGGGCTCGGCCCCGATCTCGAGGCCTCCCGCGGGCTGGGACCACGCGCCCTTTGTTAAGCCTGGGCTGGGGGACCCCCACGCCCCGCACTGCCGCGCCCCAGCCCCGTGCCTGCGATCCCCGGGCTCCAGCCTCCGCCTCCAGACGACGAGGGGACAGAGGAGGGAAGGGACACAAAGCGCCCGGCCCGGCCACCTGTTCCCCCGCCCGGCGCGGGGCCGCCCTCCCGCTCCTCCCGCTGCCTGCGGCGGCCACTCACCCGGCCCCGCAGCTCTCGGTCCGTGCGCCCTGAGCCCCGCGGCGGGTCCCGGTCCCGGGCAGCTCCGGGCGGCCTCCGCTCCTCGCCTCGGGCGCAGCTCGGCCCCGCGGGGACGCAGCCTCCACCTCCTCCTAGTCCTCCTCCTCCGCTGCGCTCGCGGCTCCTCCCGGCTCCGCGCTCCCGCCCCGCCGCGCGCACCCCGCACACACCCACTCGCCCGCACTGAGCGCGCGCCCCACCTGTGACTCGGCGCCCGGCTGCCCTCTGCCGCCCGCTTCGAAGAAGCCCGAGGCTTTCGTCCCCGGACTGTGAACCCAACCATCTGCGTGGGCCGGCGGCGTGCTCCGCACCAGGAAAACCACAAAAAAAAAAAAAAAAAAAAAAAAAAGGTTTAAAACATAAATCAGTGGAGACGTCCGCACCCAGATGGAAACGATAGCAAATAAATACCTTATAAATGAGGTCTCTCTGTTCTTCTGCGTTGACAACAAAACCGAAGAGGACAGCAGGGGCCTCATCAGAGGGGGCGTCTCCGCGACAGATGTTTTGAGCTGAAGCGAAGGCAAGGCATGAGATCCACGAAGGAAGAGGTTGAGATATCAGAGGCCCGGCGAAGCTTGAGAGTCCTGTCAGCAGCGAGTGCTGCTCGAGCTGTGTTTGAGCGTACAATACACGACAGAGTCTAAGTGTGAAAAGAAGAATGAAAAACGCCGTATGCATATCTTTATATTAGTTACATGTCCAAATAATGGTGCTTTGGATCTATCAGGTTGAATAAAACTTTATTAAAATAATTACACTACCCTTATTTATCTATTTATCTACTTACTGTCATAACAGTGCCCATGTACCTGGCATTGGATTGCTGAGGACTGGCCAGCCCGTGCAGACACTCCAGGTCCACCCAGGAAACCAGCATCCATTCACCCATTCTTCATTAAGTCTCTCCCTCTGGTCCTTGCTGAACAAAGTTCCTAAAGGGGATCTATCCTACAGTCTAGAAATGGCCAAAATTCATCAGTTAATCCTCTGAGATTTCATATCCACACCACTGACCCAATTCTTGATTCAACAGATATTTTCCACTGCGGAGGCCTGGGCCTAAAAGAACAAAGCAAAGCAAAAGAATGTTCCTCGGGCCATGTGTCAGATCCTAATCTTAACTATTTCTCCAGCTAGGGTTGGGAGCGCACACCTGCGAGTCCAGCACTTGGGTGTTGGAGGCAGGAAGATCAGGAGCTTAAGGCCAGCCTCAGCTACATGGCAAGTTGGAAGATAGGCTGAAGCACAAAACAGAAAAAAAAAAAAAAAAAAAAAAAAATCGAAGATACTCCTAATGGCTGAAGAACAGAGTCCAGCCGGCATGACAAAAGAATGAGGAGGTAGGTAGGTCTGAGAGTCAGTGCAAAAGGATCTGAGAAGAAAGAAATACAACAAAAATAATAACAGCAACCAAAAAAAAGAAAGAAAGAAAGAAAGAAAGAAAGAAAGAAAGAAAGAAAGAAAGAAAGAAAAGAAAAAAGTGATTCATCTGAGAAGCATGCAAATAAACACATCTTTTGAAAAAAAAAAATGACAAACACGGATGTACTTTATTTTCCAAGGCCACTAAAAGGATTGGATCTACTTGGAAGCTGCTGGGGCTGGTCAGAGACATTTTTCTGGTGTCATGACGAAGCGGCCTGGAATTTTGAGTTATAAATTTTCATCTAATGTTCGTGAGGCCATCTACCAGCAGAACAAGCTTGGAGGAATCACTCGGATCTGCGCTAATTGAAGCAAATGTTTTAGAAAAGGGGATTGTCTGTTGTTTAAAACAATGTTCTTAAATCCTTTGGCACTCCTCCAAGCAAAAAAAGGGGAGCTTACTGCTCCTTCTCATGAAGGAGGCCTCCACCCCTCACCCTGGTTGTTTCTAAGAAAATCTGGGGGTAGCCACATTGGGTGGAGTTTCTTTCTAATATTAGTCTCTCTCTCTCTCTCTCTCTCTCTCTCTCTCTCTCTCTCTATCCCATCTCTCTCTGTCTCTTTGTGTGTGTGTGTGTCTGTCTGTCTGTCTGTCTCTCTCTCTCTTCCCTCATTCTATGGCCTTTCAGCCTTTCAGGTGAGTTTCTCCTGGAACTACCATGTAAACAGGTAAAGGCAGAGACCGGAGAGAGGAAAGGTGATGCCCTAGCCAGTAAGCAACCCCAGCCACCACCCCCCCAGCCCTGGACAGCTAACAGCTCCTAACTCAGGTCCTAGGGATCACTGTTGTAGGGTGATTGACTGTACAGCACTAGATTACCATATGAGGAAAGCAGAAGAAGCCAAGGAATTAGAAAAAGATAAAGGGGGCTGGAGAGATGGCTCTGAGGTGAAGAGCACTGGCTGCTTTTCCAGAGGTCCTGAGTTAAATTTCCACCAACCACATGGTGGCTCACAACTGTCTATAATGAGATCTGGTGCCTTCTTCTGGCATGCAGGTATACATGCAGACAGAACATTGTATACATAATAAATAAAATATTTTTTTTAAAGAAAAAGATAAAGGAAATACAACTTTGAAAAAACATCAGGGTTGCCAAATTGCAACCCATTGCAAAACTGCATTGGTTGCACCCCAATGGAGTTTTGTCCAGTGTTCTTTCCCAGATTAGCTGTTGAAAACAGAGAATGTACAGAGGAATGTCCTGGAGGCTTGTTAGGTTTAAAGTTAAGGCTTAAGTTACTTTCTGCATAGTAGTGCAGGCCTTTGAGCCCAGCACTTGGGAGGCAGAAGCAGGCAGATCTTTATGAGTTCAAGGCCAGCCTGGTCTACAAAGCAGGTTTCAGGACAGCCATGATTGCAATACAGAGAAACCCTGTCTCAAAAAAAAAAAAAAGAAGGAAGGAAAAGAAAGAAAGAAAGAAAGAAAGAAAGAAAGAAAGAAAGAAAGAAAGAAAAGAAAAGAAAAGAAAAGAAAAGAAAAGAAAAGAAAATACACCAGGGTCAAGGCTGGAAAAACTGGACTGAATCTTTACACAATTTTGTAAATTAGCTTTTTCCAGGTTATAGCTAATTTTCTTAGTCTCAGTTTTATCACCAACAAAATGAGGACAAGGGCAAGTGAGATGGCTCAGCAGGTAAAGGTGCTTGCTATCCAAGCCTGGCAAGCTGATTTTGATTCCCAAAAGCCACAGTGCAAGGACAGAAGTGACTGTAGGAAGTTGCCCTCTGACCTACACATGTGCGCATACATGCTCACACACACACACACACACACACACACACACACAAATAATGAAGAAAATAATGTACATGGGGACAATGATATACTTGCATCCTCTGAAAGAATCTAAAGAGATTCTAAAGTGAATAAGAACTGTGTACATTATGAAATACGTCAGAATATTTGGCATTGATTTTGTGTAATGTTCTAAGCAAAAACAATTCCAAGTAACATATCTTGTTCATAGAAGACAAAAGCCCTGGTGTTATAAGAATCAAGCTGCAAAGGACATCCACACAAATGATTGATTACAATACATCCTAAGGGCTTTGACAATCATGAAGGTAGACTTTAAACGACAGTATAGATTTCAGGCTAATATTTCATAGTTGCAATAGTCCGAGCAAAACACTTGCTATAAAAATGTAGATCTCAGAGATTTATCATATTAAAGATTCACTTCTTGTTTGCAGGGAATTGGAAGAAGACTCAGCTCTGTGCTGTAATTCAAGGACCCAGGCATGTACTGTCTGATGGATTCATTGCACCCCAATGCAGTTTTGTCCAGTGCTCTTTCCCAGATTAGCTGTTGAAAACAAAGAATGTACACAGGAATGTCCTGGAGGTTTGTTAGGTTTAAAGTTAAGGCTTAAGTTACTTTCTATCTTTCTTTCTATCTTTCTTTCTTTCTTTCTTCCTTCCTTCCTTGCTTCCTTCCTTCCTTCCTTTCTCTTACACATTTAATTTTTTTATTAGCAATATGGTGTCAAAAAAAAGACACTTTCAGGTTAATTTTTAATAATGTAACTTTGATCTTATCAAAAATGTACATTTTTTAAAAGATCTATTTCTTTTTATGTGTACCATGTGTGCTCCTGGTGCCTGTGGAGGCAAGAAGAAGGCATTGGTTTCCCTGTAGCTGAAATTACTGGTGGTTGTTAGCCAAAATGAAGGTACTGGGGACTGTAAGAGCAGCCAGAACTCTTAACCTCTAAGCCGTCTGTCCAGCACCAAGAATGGATATTTTTAAATGATACCATGGATAATTTTAAATGATACCTTATTTCTGTAATAAACTTTCTCCTCCACCATACTTAGGATCCTTTTTATTTATTTATTTTTTTTATATTCATCAGGGAAGATTCAAGAGTGAGTGGAGTCCAGGGCTTCAAGGAAACTGGCATTTAGTGAGACCATTGAAAGATGAAGAATGAGAAGAACAGCATGGGAGGTGATGAAGGTGGCAGAACAGAAAGTCACAGGAGAACAGGATCTAGACAACAAGAAAAGAATTGTGTGGTTAGGACTGCGGCCATTAGGCTTCTGTAAGTGATCAGAGCCCCCGCAGTGAGAAGACAGGTTCACATGAAGAACTGATGGAGCCTTTCCAATCCTTCAGAATTTGGAGAGGGTTAGTGCAGATACATCATGAGAAGTCTTCAAAAGACAGCTCAGACACTGGTCCTTCAGCACCTGGAGAAAGGGTACTCAGAATGACTGAGTCTGGCTAGGCATTGCCACACACAGGCTTGTTTTAAAAAGTTTCCACATGAACTCAATGGCTGGCTCTTTGACCTCCCCACCCCCACCCCAAGGCAGGAGCAGCCCTGCTAGGCCACAGAGGAGGACATTGCAGCCAGTCCTGAAGATACCTGATAAGCTAGGGTCAGGTGGAAGGGGAGGAGGACCTCCCCCATCAGTGGACTTGGAAAGGGGCAGGGAGGAGATGAGGGAGGGAGGGTGGGATTGGGAGGGAATGAGGGAGGGGAATACATGGGATACAAAGTAAATAACCTGTGATTAATATAAAAAAATAGAAATTATTTTAAAAAAAGGAGTTTCCATATTACCCACCTGGCCTTCTGTCAAAGGTTTGTGATCCCAGTGTGGAGACCCAATGGGCTTTTACCTGCTGTGTTTCTATGCCCTCATTTTCCTCTCACTCAGTTTCTGATTTTCATTTATTATTGAAATGAAATCCAGAAACAAGCACTCAGCCTTACACCCTCATTAGAATTGGATGTGCTAGTCATACTCACATGTAAAACTGGAACGTACATCCCCATTGATTTAGTGAAGAGAGTTACTTTTTTCTCCACTGATTCTACTTTTTCTCCTCCATGGTGATTAATGGGCCTCTTTAAAGCCATCAGACCTAACACCATTGATTTCTATTTATTTTGCTTTCAGCAGAAATTATGGTTAAAATATTTTCAGTCCACATCAAAATTTCTCTTTTTTTGGGTGGGTAGTTATTAAATATTGCAGGAGAGTCAATCTCAATGAAAGCCTCTGGGTGTCCTGGAACAGTTCAGGAAATGAAAGCCTCATTACTCAAGCCAGTGACATGATTTACGGTCCCATTCATGGCACTTCGATAGGATTTATAGAAACATAGCTTTTAAAAAAGATAAACTTGCCATGAATTTTCCCGAAAGTTCTTGTCAGCTTAAAGATTTGTAAGAAGAGCAAAAGCACGTTGACATCACTGACGTATTCAATGCTACATTCTCAGCCCAAGAACGCAGTTGACAAAGCTCTGAAGCTGCTGGTCTCTGCTTATAGAGACTAAATCCAAGCACACTCGAACATATATAACATATGTGCTGCAATTGTTTGGAAGTTTGAATACTTTTGCTATTTCTCTTATTTCTAAGAAAATTTTAACAATGAGATACTGTGTGGACATGCCTGTAAGCACATACCTCAGGGAGGAGGAGACAGCATGACTGCTCCTGATAACAGCTACTCGCCTTCTCATTTAACCTTTCCCTGTGTCATGTGAAACCAGGTCTCAACAGTGAATCTCTATGAAGCCTACTTAGGAAAAGCACGTGAGCTGTACATGCCACCATCTGCTTTGTCATTGACAGGTAGGTAGCACACACAATGCGACATCACTAAATCAAAAGTTCTAGTTAAGACAGTATGCTGTGCGTGGAGTAGAGGGAGGAGGGGAAGGGTTGGGAGGGGAGGAGGGAGAGAACTAGAGGGGGGATACAAAGTAAATGAAGTGTAATTAAATATAAAATAAAATAAAAAAATTAAAAGTATGCTGAAAGCCTAGTGATACACACCTGGACCTTCTAGACATGGAAGGCTGAGGTAGGGGGATTCTCAGTCCATCTTGGCTACATAGTGACTCAAGACCAGTGTGGGGGACATAATGAGACTTTGCCTTAAAAACATGACTCACTAAGTAAACAGGAAAATAGAATAGACGCTAACCATCATTCAATAACTGTGCTGGCCTTAAGAGTTTGGAAGCTGTCTTCCAAATTCTTGGGAGAGTTTGGAAGTACTTGGCATCGGCCAGTTACTGAATATCTGTCCAAGAAAGTGTGACCTAATTTGCCTTTCTTTTTTAGGAATGTTCTCCAAAGCAGTAACTGTCTTTCAGATTCCTCAGTACAGCTCAGGAGGATTTGACGAGGATTTGACCAGTGTTTGCTGTTTTTATCAGTGATTGTTGGACAGGTACATACCCTTTTGACAAAAATTGCTTTCACTGTCCATCTCTTAGTTTAATTACAAATATTTATTATTTAATATAATAAAACCTCATGGGGTTGGAGAATGGCTCAATGGTTAAGAACACTGGCTACCCTTTCAGAGGACCTGAATTTGATTCCCAGCACCTAGATAAGGACTAACCATCAACTGTAACCCCAGTTACAAGGAATGTGATCCTCTTTTCTGGTCTTGATGGGCACCAGGCCCCCACATGGTACACATACATACATGCAGACAAAGACTCATACACATAAAATAAAAATATTTTTATTTTAAAGGTCGTCCAAAAAGAATAAGCAATTACCTTTCCCAGGTCATCTGAAAACCCCACTTATAATTGTCTGATGCAATCTTTAATAATGAGGCCTACAAGAAAACTTAGCAAACTGAGCTGTTCTGATAAAAATGAGCCAGTATGTGACAGGAGCCCTGAATCTGGAACCATGGTGAAGAAGACACACTAGTCCTCCAGCTGTGAGGAACTAGAAACACTACTACATGTAACAAATATCCCTGAATGTCCACCTGCACCTGAAGAAGTAGATGATGCCACATCCCTGGGCCCATTGGGTTTCTGATGCTGGGATGTCTCAGAGCATAAGATTAAGATTATTGGCACAAGAGGAGAACAGAGCCCCATGTCACAAAGGCTTCAGTAAGAGACACTGATAAAAATTCATACTGATGACTACTCTGCCACAAAATACGTGAAAATTTGTTTTCAGGCTTTCTTCTGACATAGACTCGAGTTATAAAAGTTTACTTAATACTAAGACCACAACCTTCTCAATCAAGAAAGTTGTCTGGTTGGGATGTAATTAGATTGCAGAGAGTTTGCATTAGTTACTTTCTGTTCCTGGGGGGGGGGGGGGAAAAACACTGTAATAGGAACTGACTTATAAAAGGAAGAGTTTATTGGTCTTACAGTTCCAGAGGGATGAGAGCCCATCATGGCTTTCATGATGGGAAACTAGGCAGGAGGCAGCAAGAAGCTACAAATGCAGGTCTTCAGTCCACAAACAGGAAGTAAGGACAGCAAAACAGCAAGTAAAGAGATGGGAGAACTGGAAGTGGAGAACGTTAACATCAAAGCCTGTACCCAGTGAAACTACCTCTAGCAAGGCCGCACCTTCTACTCCTCCCTACAAAGCACTACCAGCTGGCAGCTGGGGACCAGGTATTCAAATTTCAGAGCCTGTGGGGGTCATTCTCACTGAAAGCACCATGGTGCTTGGTTATCCTGCATGAGACCCTGAGTTTGATACACAGCACTGCATAATTCAGGTGTGGTATTGCCTGTCCACAGTCCCAGCTCTTCAGAAGTGGAGGTAGGAAAATAAGGTTCAAGGTCATCTTAGTAAGTTTGGGCTACATGAGATCCTGTCCCAAAGAAAAGGAACTTTCCTATCCTGCTCCATGGTTCTCAAGGGAGCTTCCATTATCCTGTGTCAAGAAGGGAATGAGCCCCATTAAGGATGAACTGGAAGACTACATCCCCCTCAAGCATAGCAATCAGCAAATATAATATGTAACAGGAATAGCTCACTCCCAAGAACTCCAGTGAGAAAGCAATTGAATAGAGGCTATTGAACAAGATTGTTCAGAAAGATTAAAGACATAAAATAAGAGTCAGGTTTGTGAAACAGAGCCAGAACTCTGCAGGGTGTGCAGGGGCTCAATAAAAAGGGAAAAGATTTGTGGAAGTTCTGGGTCTTGCACAAATGCTGGGATCCATGCTCTTTCTCCAGACTTTACATCCTGCCAAAGTTCATCACTTCAAAATAAGTACAGGCTTGAAGTGCTCACATCCTAACAGAGAAGAAGAGCTGGATCAGAAAGAGGTAGACAAGATATTCCTAAGGAAGCAGTTAGTGACTAGATGCCTTCATTGAGACTGCTTTATGCATTTGAAAATTTTTACACTTTTAAAAGATGTTTTAAATTTTATTTATATGTATGTGTGTGTTTAGATGAATGTATGACTTATGTCATTGGGGGTGCCTTCAGAGACCAGAAGAAAGCTTCAAACCTATTGGAGATAGAGTTATAGGGAGTTGAGAGCTACCCAAACTGGGTGCTGGGAGCCAAATCTGGGTCCTACAGAAGAGCAGCAAGTGCTGTTACCCACTGAGCAATCTCTCCAGCCCTAATTTTATGTTTTTAAAATCATAAGTTTTTATTTTATTTTAAAAATTCTATACTAAGCCATATTGTAGCTGGTCGTCTTGATGGGTTGCATTGTTGTTGCATTTTTCCTTTCAAGACCACTGTGACATTGCTACAATTGCTCATCTGCTTTTCTGAGGATTTCATAATGTAGGTTAAAAAAAAAAAGCTTCTGGAAGGCAAGATTTTGTTGAAGGGTATTTGATCATACTATGAACCCTGAGATTGTGTTTACAGAAAAAAAAAAAAACTATTTCTATTTGTGGTGTGGCTCAGTCCTAGCACACACTTTTAATCCAAGAGCTGTCTGGTTATAAACAGGATTAAATAAAGTCAACCAAAGATTAAGAGGTGGAGCAGGAAACCAGTTGATAGAGAGCAAACATAGGGAAAGAAAACATAGAGAGTGAGAGGAAGTCAGGAAGATGGATAGAGAGATGAACAGGAAGTAGAAGGGCATCCAGAGTGCGGAGGGAGGATTACTTCTTTTTGGGACTTTGCTGAGGAGGAAAGTCAGCTGGGTGCTTTCTCTGCCCCTCTGAGCTGGCATGCTTTCACCCCAGCCTCTGGATTCCGAGTCTTTACTGGTAAAATTGAACAACTGAGATTTCATTAAAAGCAACAAGACTTTGTAGAATAAACTGGAGTTGGGGAGACCTGGGTTCTAGTTCTCCTTTTACCCTGGAGCCTTGTGAAAATGGCATGATAGTTCTTGATGCCAACTTCTCACTCATTTTTTAAACAGCTACAACAGATGGGTAAAACAAGCAAGTAAGGCAGTCTAAAAAAGTGTGTGATCCAGAGTCCACTGGTGTGTCATGTTCACTTGAATGGATTACCAGCTTATTTCTTAACTTTTTATTTATTTTTGAGACAAGATCTTATTATGTAGCCCTGGCTATCCTGTAACTCACTATTTAAATGAAGCTGGCCTTAAACTTACAAGAATCTGCCTGCTTTTGCTTCCTAAGTACTGGGATTACAGATCTGTGCTATCAGTTTACTTGGACATTCATTACTTCTTTTGAGCAACCTGAAGTTTCCAGAAACCCTGAGCATAAGTTCCAGTTTCTTTTCTAGAACACTGGGTTGGCACATGTGCAGTGCTCCCCACTTGAACCTACCCTGACCCATCATCACCAAGAGTCTACAGTGAAGTTCAGGATTCCAGCTTGCTGCATACAGAAACACTGGCGCAGATTCGTATTTTGAACTCACATAATGTAGTGATTTGAATAGGAATGAGCCCCTTATACTCATGTGTTTGAATGCTCAGCCCATGGTGAGTGGCACTATGAGGGGGTGTGGCCTTGTTGGAGAAAGTGTGTCACTGAAGGGGTATGCTTTGAGGTCTCCCTTGCTCCAGCTATATCCAGTGTGGAATCTAGTCTTCTTCTGCTTATAGATCAAGATGTGGGACTCTCTGCTCCATCACCAGGACCGCGTCTGCCTGCAAGCTGCCATGGTTCTTGCCATGATGATAATGGACTAACCCTCTGAAACTGTAAGCCAACCCCAATTAAATGCTTTCTTTTATAAGAGTTGCCATGGTCATGGAGTCTCTTCACAGCAATAAAACCCTAACTAAGACACCATGGTAGGCTTCACAAATGCCTCAAATTGTCTTATCTGCCTACTCCTTCCCCAGCCTTTGGAACCATTGATTTTATGACACACTTTTGCTCTTTTACAATATCATATTGTCAAAATCAAAAAATACATCATCTTCTTAGCTTAGTAATATGCTTTCAAAATTATTCCATCTTTTTTCAAGGCTTGATAGCTCATTTTTTTTATCGATGAATAATAGTCCATTCTCTAAACTTGCCTCTGAGTTGGCTTACCTACCACAGGTAGGTCATCTTGGTGGTTTGTAAGTTTGGTAACTATGAATACAGATGCCTAAAATATTCATGTGCCAAAATACATTTTCAGCTTAGGTAAATAACAAAGAGCCAGTTGCTAGATCATATAGCAAGAGGACATCCACTTCTGTAAGGGGCAAAATGAGCCATATTGTGTTCCATGAGAAAGGACAGAGACTTCCACAGCCTTGCCAGCATTGGTGCTGTCCGTGTTTGACACTGGCCATTCTACATGATGTGCAGAGCTCTCAGGCTGTTTGGGTTGGTATTTCCTGGTGGTTTTCATATGCTTGTTTACTACCTATCCATCTTCTTTGGTGAGATGCCTGTCTTTCAGGAGTTTGGCTCACTGTGATCTCCTAAGTTGTGTGGAGTTTCTTCTCAGGAAAACATGACAACTCAGTGTGAAAAAGTGTCCCACATTGTATCAGTTACTTTTCTGTTCTTGTGATAAAGTATCATGACTAACAGCAACTTTAAAAGTTTCTTTTTGTTTAAGGGTCCGATGGGCTAGCTGTCTCTGATGGTAAGGGAGCCATGGCAGCAGGGGCAGGAAGCTGAGAGGTCACCTCTCAACCTCACACAGGAAGCACAGCGAACAAACTAGAAGTGGAGCCGGGCTGTGAACTTTTGTAGGTGGTCCCAACAAGGCTTCCATAACTTCTCCGAACAGTACCACCAGCTAAGGACCAGATTTCCAAATATATGAGTCTCTGGTGGACATTCCTCACTCAAACCTCCACACATAGTCTAGACAAGCTTGAGGAATTCTAAATAATAATCTAGGGGCTGGAAGGATGGCTCACCATTTAAGCACACTGGCTTGCAGGGAACCTGACCTCCACTCCAAGTTGGGCAGCTCCCAGCTGCCTGCACCTCCAGTGCTAGAGGCACAGGCTGCCTTCCCTGCCCTTGTTTCCCAGGCAGCACAACATGACTGTTACAGAGTATTCTCAGCTCACAAGTGTGGAATCAATGCAGAAGAAGAGAACACCAGCCCTGTGGGCTCCACACATGCTACAGAGACTGGAGCACCCAGGGATTTGGGTGTCCACAGGAGGCCCTGGAAACAAGGTGTTACTGAAGCTGCCGTTGTTTTTCTCTGCCTCGTCTCCTGTCTTCCAGTCTCTCTCCTTTTGCTTTTGATTAAATATATGCTAATTGAAAATGTAACAGTTCTATTTCCAGAGTGGATTTCTGTGGCACTAAATTAGATCTCTTGGTTTTGAAACTACATAGCAAGCCATTTAAGAAGCCAGAAGGCATAAACTCCACGCACCCTTAAATTACGAACTGCAGCAATCTTTCCTGATGACCAGTAGGTTGTACAGCTGCCAAGCAGCAGAGAAAAATGTGTTAAAGGCATTATGTTTTGCTAGTGGAATATATCATTTTTTGATCTCTGATTGCAATGGTCTCAAAAACAAATGTTGGGAGGGAGAAAATTGTCATGGTGAATAGTGTCGCTGAGTAGAATTCTCAGTATTCTGGGTGGAGGGTGGAGGCGACCAAATGTTGTTAAAATCTGCCTGGAGGAAAGCAGGCCTTTCAAACAGAGTCCTAGCAAGTGAACTCAGGGTTTTCTGAAACCTAGGAACTGCAGCAACCACACAGCTGGACAGAAAGGCTACACAGGCCTGCAAGAAGTGGGCCTGGAGTAATCACTTTTCAAAGAAGATGCAAATTGTGCTGAGTCACTGGAGTGTCCACTTAAAATGAGCGAATTTCAATAAAGCCTTAAAAAGACTCAGATGTTCTTTAGAGTGATGTTGCAAGTATTCTTGACACTCTAAAATGGGGACTGCTCTGTGCTATAGAACCTATAGAACGCAACACAGTTACTTAACTGACTGTGAAGCAGCCTTAAAAGCAAAAACAAACAAACAAACAAACAAACAAACAAAAAACCCTCCCAGATCTGGCTGAGAGAGTCCTAGAAAAATGGCAGAATTAATATTCCCCTCAATATTTACAACAGATTTATTTAAAATAACTGCCCACACTGTGTGTTGAAGGATGTTGTCAAGTACAATGACATACAAAAAATCATTTTATTGAAGTATGAGTGTCTGGTAAAAAAAAAAAAAAAAAAAAAAAACTGTCCTCACCCAATGTGTATATCTTGAGGAATCTGGGGACAAGAATGCACCCTTCAAACCATTATCACACCACCAAGGCCACAAACACGTTTTTAAGAAGCATTCCTTTTCATTTAATGGAATTTGTTTATCTTGAAGCAAGGCTATTAATGAAGTACTTGAAAATAGAGAAGATGTCACACAGCAAGGACGGTCATTAGTGATTATAAGCTTGCAAACACCTGAAGAAAGCATCTGTTAATTGGCACTGGGAGGTTTTGCTTGCCATGCCATGACCACAGGACTCGGCTTAAAGAATCATGTGTGAATTGTGGGAATGGAAACATCTGAGCAATCCCTTTGGCTGCTGATATGTTCCATGGTCCTGCCTTCCTACAAGCTTTCAAACCAGTTGTCAGCAGCTGGGGCTAGGATCACAATCGCTCAACCAATGTGCTTGTTTGAGACAGTCTCACTTCGTAATCTAGGCCAGCATCAAACTCATGATTTCCTGCTCCAGCTTTTTCAGTGTTAGAATCACAGAGTGCATGACCACACATGATTTTAGAAGGAAATTTTATGAAAGTTGTTTATGCTTTGTCCCGTGACCATAGAGACACAGTGACTGAATGTAGTGAGAATTCTGGAATTTTGGATTCTTCTAAAAACACAGATATGCTATAAGACTGTGCTTTCATTTTAAGGCCAGGTGTGAAGATATGGGGCTGCTTTGCAGCAGCTGACTATGATTTGCCTCGTGCTCTAGGAGAGATGTGGTTTGCCACCTGCAGATAGTTCCTGCAATTGTGTGACATTTGGAATTCTGGGAATTTTTCAGAGGGTGTATCAATGCTAGGGTCCCAATAGGTGGTGTGGGTGGTTGTTGGTCATTCAGGTGAGTTGGTTGGTTGCAGTTTGTTAGTAGTTGTGACCAAAGAAGAAACAAGAAGAAAGAAATTAGATTCAAGGATCTTTCTTCCTTTCTCTCTCTCTCTTTCTCTCTCTCTCTCCCCCTCTCCTATCTAATGATAAGGGGTAAAAACTGGGGGATAAACAGTGGGAGAAAGAAGAACCCACAAAGTAGTAAAGGCAAGCTACCCTGAATATAAACATCAAATGTCTTTTCCAACTTTATCTTGTGCAATGTCATGATTTATTAACAGTCATGACTTCTGGGACTTTCTCTAGGTATACTCTCTCCAGAAAGACACTTTCTTCAGTGCAATAGCCAAGGCCAAGAGGAACCCACTCCAGGCTGTGGAAAGTTGCTCTGAGCCACAAAAGCCATGATCTGTTGAGTTGGGCATCGTCTGCTCTCCTATTGGCCAAAGTGACCTGGTCACATGGCCAGATTCCCAGTTTCCACAATGGTCCTCAATCTTCTTTGTGAACAAAGAAAATGAAAAGGCTTACTCTGAGGCCTCCTTCTGGACCAGAAATGGCCGCTTGGTCAAGGAAATCTGCAGAGCCTCAGTCATCACGACAATGACACTGCTGACACACATGTGAGGTGTTGCTCATAGATAGAGTGAGGGTGAAATATCCTGACGTCGGGTGTGTTATATGTACCATATATCCTTGCAGATAGTTTGTATATACAGTGGGGGATCACATGCCACTAGTGCATGTGGAAATGTCAGCCCTGACCCACCATCTTGTTTTTGACAGGGTCTTCTTTTTGTTTTCACCTCTGTCCACCAGAGAGCTGAACAGTCAGCATCCACAGATTCTCATCTCCAGTTGGAACAACAGGACTATAGACACGTGCTACTGCACCCAGCTGTACATAAGTTCTAGAGATTCACGCTCAGCTCCCCATGCTTGCAGGGCAAGCCCTTTCCCACTGAGCCGTTGCTGTACCCCAGTATTTCTTTGTAGGCAATAAACATTCTAGGTTGGAGAGCTAGGGAATTAACCCTGCGGCCCCACAGTCCAGAAAAATACAAACTCACCTCCATCATGAAGTTTTACAACTCATGTCTCCCTTGCCTTGTGTCCCTGTCTTCAAGCTGGTGGAACTGGAGTTTTTTTTTATTTTATTTTTATTTATTTATTTTTTTTTGCTCTTATTCTACCCCAGCCTCCAGGCTTGCTCTATTCTCACACCCAGAGTGAGTTTATTAGCTGTGTTCCTTTATTAGCTGTGTTCCTTTATTAGCTGTGTTCTGTGAGTCAACAGTTTGATCCTGCTCTGTTTCAGAGACTTCTGCACTCTTCCTCCTGGTGGAGCTTTGTCAGGGGATAGGGCAGCAGGGCAGGTACCACTGTTCTACTCCAGCAGCACACACCCATCATCCTCTCCTTTTCTTTCCTTTAAAATTTTCCTTCTGACAAGGTCTCATGTAGCTCGCACTGGCGTTGAATACACTGTGTACTGAAAACTAAGCTTCACTTCCTAATCTTTTTGCCTCCACTAGAACCATAGGCATGCATTGCCATGAGTAGTTTTATGAAATGCTAAGTATGAAACCCATGGCCTTTAGCAAACTAGATCAACACTCTACCAACTGAGCTACATACCCAGTCCATCATTTCTTTCTTTATGATGCAGATGGTTCCTTAAGACCTCAAACAAATGGGAGCATCTCTTTACGGAAGTTACCAGAGATTTGGGGCAGAGCGACCACCACATACATTCATCCCTGTATTTAGTTTCAGCAGTTGCATCAGCATCTTAAGGCCCCAACTTTTGTACACACACACACACACACACACACACACACACACACACACACACCTATTTTCCAGTCTTCTGAGTGGCTGCTTAACTTATTGTGGCTTCTCTCTGAGTTCCTTGTATCTGGGCAAGCTGCATTTTCGTCTTACACCTTTGCTGCCACTTTGATGGAAAGCAGCCACTGGTGAGTGTCTCGCTCTGCCTATAATTTTACGTAAAGTTTGTTACATCCAATAAATCTTGTCAGGGTTCCCAGGGGGCTTGAAAATGGCTGCCCAAGTATTACTCTTCTGTTTTATAGCTTGCTGTCAGGAGTGGATTCATGGCTTGCCTTTTGACTGTCACCTGCCCTGAGTCATTCTGAGACTGGTCTCAGGACCACCTACTTGTTCCCAGAATTGCCCTCTAGAGAGTCTTTATTCTACCTGTATAAACTCATGCTTTAAAGGCTTAAGAACAGAGAGTGAGGCAAGGGAGCAAACACTAGTTATGATTTTGAGGGAATTGCATAGGTCCTCAGGACTCACGTTATTCTGTGCAGGTAACCATGGCATCAGCTCCATCCTGTGCAAATAAGAGTAGGTTGCTGCAGTTATACAAAACTTAGCTTCCTCCTTGGGAAAATGGGGCTGAGGATTGCTACCTGCCTCCCAGGCTGCTGCTTTTGCATGCCTAATGTCCCTGGTCTGGTGACTGATTATGTTTGCTGCTGGTTTTCAATATCATTCTCACCTGAAACTATGCAGGAGTGATTACTATGGTATTATAGAGATAGATATGATTAGGGTAAAAGTGACACTTGAAATCGCAGAGTGTCACTTTGTGTGTTTGTGTGAATGCACACATGTTCATGGAGTACACATGCAGAGGCTGGAGACTGACACTGGGTATCTGTCTCATCACTCTCCACCTTGGTGTTTTTTTTAAGTTTATATATTTATGCATCTATATTTACTTTTATGCATAAATATTTTTCATCTATGTATGCCTGCTCAGCACGTGTTTCTACAGTGCCTATGGAGGCCAGAAAAAAAGTGGCAGATCCCCTGGAACTGGAGTTACAGATGGTTGTTAGCCACCATGTAGGTGTGAGGAGTCAAACATAGGAAGTGCTCTTAACGGCCAGGCCACCTCTCCAGCTATACATTTTGTTGCTCATTTGTTTTGAGATTTATTTATTTTTAACTTTATGTGTATGAGTGGTTTGTCTGAATGCATGTCTGTGCAGCATGTGCATACAGAGCCTGAGTAGCCAGAGGACGGCAGTAGAGTCCCTAGAATTGAAGTCCCCTGTGCTCATGAGCCATCATGGGGGTCCTGGGACCTGTTTCAGTCGATCTGTAAGGGCAGCATACAGTCTTAACTGCAGGGTCAGTTCTAGTTCCTGGTTTTGTTTTGTTTTTAATTTTTCTGCATCTATCTATCTATCTATCTATCTATCTATCTATCTATCTATCTATCTGTCACTTTGTGAGGAGGGGTGTGAGAACATTAATGTAGCGGTCTGAGAGACAACTTGCAGAGATCAATTCTCTTCTACCATGCGGGACCCAGGGATAAGACCCAAATCATCAGACCTAGTGGAAAGCATTTTTACCTCCTGAGCTCTCTTGCTGGGCTGACAATTTTTTTTTTTTCTGACTGAGTATCTAAGTGGTTTCTGGCTACCTGAACACAGTCCTCATGCTTGCACATTGCTGACTGACCTACTTTTCCAGAGCCTGGTTGTGAACCATCACTAACTCATTGCTCTTTGCCTCCAGTTATTATGACCACAGCAGGAAATCTTGGCACAGACTATAACATAAAGATCTAGAGGAAGACAAGCAACACATAGCGAACAATTTTTGAGTTCAAATTCATCCCTCAAAAGAACAGAACGGTACAGATTTCTCAATTACTCTGTTCTAAGAGGAAGAAGTAACTTTGAGAGAAAGGGTGAAATCGCCCAGGAATGCTTCAAAATGGCGTGGAGAAGGGAAGCCTCAGACTGCTCCTTTGAAGCCATACTCGAGTTAGTCTATTCCCAACCGGGAACTGAAGGCGTGGTTCACAGTGTATATTTAATTTTGTTAAAAATATGTAGCTAAGTGAGAGCCAAGGAAATATTTTCATTTAAGAGACACCAACTCTGATGTTGTCTTCTGTGTGGGAAGAAAGCGCTGTTTTCATTCTTGCCAATCAATAACCAAATTCAGTCTCAACACACATTCAATAATTAGAACGTCATCATCTGCGTCTTAGGGAGGTTAATTTCCCTTCCCAACCTTCCTCTCAGCCTCCTTCTTCTCTTTCTTTCTGTTGGGGATTAAACATAGGGTCTTGTTAAGTACACACGCTACCATAAAACTGGCCCCCAGCACAAGAAAAATAAACTCACCATGTCCTCAATTTTTCCCTCCATAGGCTGTCTGCTCATTTTCCTGATGGATGACTGAGAATTTGCTTTCACTGCCCTACCAACATCTTCAGTTTAAGCCCCTCTCCTCTTGGTTGGATTTGAACATAAACTAGAGCCCTTTTCAGATTTCTTTCTGTGTTAGAAGCTGAGGTGGGGGCATGCTGCATACAAGATTTACCTGCACACAAATTTGGAATCAGATAAAGCATGTCCCTAGCCAGTGTGGCCCCTTGGTATTCCAAACATCAGTCTCCTCATTTGTAAGATAGGATTAATGCTGTACCTACCTCATCTGTTTGCATGCTTAGTCCTCAGTGTGAACTGGATGAAGAGGTTGGCCGCACTGTAGTAGGTGTGTTCTTGCTGGAGAAGGTGTGTTGCTCTAAGTGGCCTTTAAGATTCCAAAAGTCCACAGCCAGGCATGATCTCTCTCTCTGCCTGCTTCCTGTGGATCAGGATATAAAGCTCTCAACCACTGCTCCAGTCCATGCCTTCCTGTCTGCTTCCAGGAAGCAGCCATGAAGATAATAGACTAACCCTCTAAAACTATAAGCAAGCCCTCAATTAAATGCTTTCTTTTATAAGAGTTGCCTTGGTTATGGTGTCTCTTCACAGCTATAGAATGGTGACTAAGGTGCTACCTCATAGAGTTTTTGTGAAAATTAGAGGTCATGTTTGAGTTATGAGTTCGTGGGAGAGAGCATAGAACTTTCAAACTGCCTAAATGGGAGTCTTGCCTCTATCATCATGTGATATTGGAAATATTTTTTAATTTAGATTTATTTATTTTTTTATGTGTAAGAATCTTTGCTTGAATGTATGTTTGTGTAATATATATATACATATATCTAGTGACTACAGAAGCCAGAAGAAGGTGCTGGGTCCTGTGGAACTAGAGTTGCAGAGAATTGTGAGCCACCGTGTTGGTCCTGGGAACTGAACCCAGGTCCTCTGCAAGAGCAGCCAGTATTCTTAACCACTGAGCAATCTCTTCAGCCTTGGTATTAGAAATATTGTGGCTATTATCTCTACCTACAAAATAAAGATTCAAATATTTTCTGTTAGTGGAGGTGATTAAAAAGAATACTCCAGAGTAACTGTTTATAGGATTTGGCTACTGCTGATAAAGATATAATTTTCTCTTGATCTTGTGAGAAACCCATGATTTCTTTAGTGTTTTACCATGAGGATAATTTTCAACCCTTTAGCTTTCCTTGATTTCTCCTTGCTTTGATTCCCAAGGAGTTTTCTATACCTCTCTTAAGCATTCTTTCTACGGAATAGCTCATTCTGTGTGTCATCTTGCTTGCGGTATAGTTCCCCACTGTTCAGCCAAACACCGATGGATGTAGGCGCTATTGTGAAGGTGTTGTGTAGCTAGGCTAACCTCTATAATCAGCTCTTTTTAGCACATATTCTCTGGGTGATGTGGGTGTGCGCTTCTACCCAAGTGAAGGCAGAAAGAACAAATCCTAGAGTATGTTGGTGAAGAGAGATTTGGTCTCAGAACTCCAGTGTCAGCTCCTGGTGTTTCCAGCCCACTGCCTGCCCTGTAAGCGACAATCTCCAGCTTCTGCCATTTCACAAGCCAGTTACTTAAAGTAAATCATAAATACCCCTTTCACTACTGCTTTTTTTTTTCTTGGGTGGAATATCATTTTTTACATCTAATTTCTCATTTAAAAATACTGTGTGTATGTGAATATGTACATTTGTATGTGCACATGTGCTGGTGGAGAACAGAGGTCAATGTCAGAAGTCTTCCATATTATATTATCACCATCACCATCGTCATCACCACCACAACCACCATCACCATGAGCATCACCAGGGACAGGGTCTCTCATTGAACCTGGAGCCTTCAGCTCACTTGGGCTGGAACAGCTGGCCAGCAAAGCCTAGGCATCCTCCTGCCTCTGCCTCCCCAGTGATGGGCCGACAGGAGTGCTCAGCCACCCTCAGTGTCGATGTGGCTGCTGGGGACCCACCCTCAGGTCCCATGCTTTTGCAGTAAGCACTTGGCTACCTTGGCCATTTTCCTTACCATACCTGCTTTACAATTAGAAAATAAAAATTTCTGAAAAAAATGGGTACCTCTATCATTTCTCTCCAGGATGGAAGTGGCTAGAAGGCAATAGCTGTCATGTAGACCTTCATGCATTTTACACTTAGCTCTGGGCTGTATCCATTTCATAGTGGAACCTGGGTCCAATTGGGCCAGTACACGTAAATTCCCCAGAGTTTGTAACTTATTTACACTAGTTGCCAATGTTGAAAAAACAGAAATATTTCTCGTAACAATTTGGGAATTGACTGTAGTTTGAAAGGTCAGTCTTGTAGGTTGGAGACATGGGGCTGTTTCCAGACACTGTGACCCAGTACACAATGCTCAGTGTTTCAGGTGTATTTGTGACTATAGGGCTCAGACCCAGGGCCTTGTGTTTGCTAGGAATTTGCATTATTGGTAAGAAAATATCTTTTTAAATTTATTTCTTTATTGCTTTCTTTTCCTTTTAAAATTTAATTGTTAATTAATAAATTTATTATTATTATATACATTTTTTTGAGACAAAGTTTCACTATGAAGCCCTGAATGGCCTAGAATTCGCAATGTAGACAAGGATGGCATTCAATTTGTAGAGATATGTCTGCTTCTGCCTCTTTCCAGGCCTGGGATTAAAGGTGTGAGCAACCATACCTAACACCCTCCTTTTCCCTCCTCATTTTCCTCCCCCTCTCTTTAAATAATTAGAATTTTATTACAAAGAACTTGCAAATAAAACAATGCACAGTGAAATTAGTCAGACCCAAAGACAATAGGTCTCAGTGAAGTTCCGTACACTTAGAAAAGCCATTTTTTCTCATAAATACCTGAGATATTACTCACTGTTACTAAGAAGGAGGGTTTGTTTATACTATACACATGCTCTACCACTAAGCTGGGTCTCCAGTTTGAGTTTTCTTCTAAGGATTCTAGTAGCCCAATTTGAGGGGCCAACTGATACCTATTTATCTGCCCATGCACTCATCTATCCATCTATTTGCCCATCTTCTTTCTGTATGCACGTGCATGTCTGTATGTATATATTTGAATAAAATAATTGGATTGCAATGCTATTTCATTTGCTATGGCTCAGAACTAATGATCTGTCAAGGTTCATGTTGATATTACCTGCTTGGTCAACCAACCTGAGGACCTATGGGAGCCTTAGAAGCTGAAACCAGAAGGAGGTATTAAGTTACTGGGGATGTGTCCTTAAAGCAGTGTTGGGACTCTGACTTCTCTCTTTGTTCCTTGCTATCGTGAGGTAAGCACCTTCTTCCATCGCTTCTCTATAGCACGATCAACGGATCACAGACCCAAACATCATCAATGTGTGGAAACCAATAAGGAAAAAAAAAAATCAAAACTTTTTCCTCCTTTTGAAGGTCAACTGTCTCGGGCATTTTGTCACAGTGATGAAAAATGACTCACATACATACATAAATTACCCTACAATTTCTGTACCACTTTAATTCCGGAGGGAAGAAGGAAGGCACTATCTGGACTTAAAGCTCTAGCAATGAGAGGTTGTGGGGTGGTGTTGGTACAAGTGCTCTGAATAAAATCAAGGACTTGTCCAAAAACAGAGATGTGCTTTTGTGGGATCAAGCAGGTTGCTCCATGTTCAGCACCCCAGTAGCCATTTCCCTCTCCAATTGGCTTACCACTTCTGTCTTAATTGCCTTGCTCCCCTGCTTAATGTAATCATTCTGGAACCTTTCCAGAGAGATTTCATACTAGAACCAGGTTGAATTAACCTCCCCAAATGGAACTGCAATAATCTGGTTCCAGTGAAGAGACTTATTCTGTGATTAGCTTCTCCATGAAAGCCTTCAGCTGCTGCAATTTCAGGTCCATGTACATCAAGAACAACCCAAAATCAAGTGTTGGCTCAGCCATTGGGGGTGTCTGTGTGGTGATGGAGAAACTGCCAGAGGGATTTCTCTCAGTTTCCACCCAAGTTAACATACAGGAAAATGAAAATGCAAGTCAGGAAAAACAGCCAAATGGTCAACACTTTTGAAAAGTATTATTTTGTTTTAAATTGATAAATGATCATTGTGCATATATGTGGGGTATAGTATGGTTATGGAATAAATGCGATTGAGGTTAACTGTCCCTGGTTATCCCTGCAGGAGAAAGGAGGGTCCCTCTACCCTTTGAGCGTTTTATAACTGAGTCTATAAAGTAATCCGACAACAGACAAAAGAAGAATAATTATACAAATACATTCTATGCATGGAAACATCATAGAAAAGAAAAGCAGATAATTTAAAACTCAGTGAAATTTAGGAGCCATGGGAAGAAGTGGAGTAATATAGCAACTTGGGGACAGCCAATGGCTTCCAGGAAAGAGGGAAGGCTCTTCAAAAGAAGAGACTTTGTGGGCATGACACAGCTGCTGCACTCTTGAACTTGAAGCAACTGTATTTCCTGCACAAAATCTTCATGAAACTGAGCCCAACCACACTGTGTCACGGCAAGAAGAGGGGCTCATGGGTGCCACTCCTCCCTGAGGTTTTATATATATTTAATAGTTGGTGATGAAGGGAGAGACATTTCATTCAGTAGTGTAGCCACTGGTATGAAGCCCACGTTCCTGTAAAAAAGCTTAATGAAACCACTGAGCCTCAGAGTGAATAAATAAGTAAGGAAGGAAGGAAGGAAATAAATAAATAAATAATAACAGACAGGCTTGAAAGTAGAAGGACAAGTTAAGAAGAAAAGGGATTATCAGAAATAAGTCATGGAACAGGGACAAGAGAAAGTAAAGTATGTATATGAATATTGAAATACAGTTGTGAGCCAGATTTGGTGATACATGCACACCTTTGATACTAGGAACTCAGGAAGCAAAGGCAGGTGGATCTCCCTGCAGATGGATCTCTCTGAGTTCAAGACCAGCCAGTGTTGCAGGATATTTGATCTCATTGTGAACTCCAACACTGTAAACTGTAACAACCTGTTTCTAGTTGTGGAATGTCTCAGCCCTAGCACATATCTTTAATCCAAAAACTTTCTGTAAATAAGAGCTAAACAAAGTTAACCCTAGGTCAAGAGGTGGAACAAGTAACCAGCTGACAGTAAACAGAGAGGAGGGACTTTTAAGTGGAAGGGTGTTTAAAACAGTGTGGAGAAGAAGAATGGGCTTTTGGCTGGCATGTGAGCTGAGTAAAAAAGGCTTTTATCTCTGAGGTGTGAGCTGAGTAGGAAGGTCAACTGGGTGTTTTCTCTGTCTCTCTGAGCTAGGAGGCTTTCACTGCAGTATCTGGCTCCTGAGTCTTTATTGGTAAAATCTAATGATTGGGATTTTCTTTCTTTATAACCACAAGCCAATTCTATATAGTGAGTTCTGGACCAGTCAGGGCCACATGATAAGACCCTATCTGAAAAATCAAAACTTAAATTAAAAAATAAACACCAGACATGCATGAAATGTCATGATGAAACCAATTGCAGTTTATAAGCATACACGCTGAGGAGATGGTAGCTTTGACAAGTGTGGCTGGGTGTGCTGCTGGCTCCAGCTCCCCTCATAACTGATGAGTGCCTGAGGAAAGACACCAAGCTCCTTTTAGAGCTTTGGGTAGAGCAGATAAGCCTGTTTTTGTTGTCTGCCAAATGATGTCAGCTAACAGTCGCAGACTGTGATGGCCTCGCAGTGCTCCTCCAATCCCAGCCCTGAGAGGCCAAGGGAGGGGGCTGAAGGCCCATGAGCTGGTTCTTTCACTCTGCTCATTCTACCCTCTGAGTCCTGAGAACAGAGCTGGACTTGCCAAGTTTCCACACTCAGAAAGCAGACACAGGTAGAGCTGACATATGAATGAATGCCTGGACCGAGACTCTCCTTCCTGGCCTCGGGTCAGGTAGGCCTGACTTGAGAGACCCTAAAACTACCCAGCACCTGCTTGTTCATTTGCAAGGATGCTTCTTCCTGGGTTTTGGCTGCCAGTCATCGGTAAAAAACAAACTTAACCAACAACCCTGAAATAACATGGGTTTTCAGACAAATAAACCTGTTGAATTTAAATTAAATATTGAATAACGGTGAGGCAGAAAACTAGTTGCATTTCTGAGGAGTGGTCAAATTTGAAGGTGATAAATTTTGTGTTACTTTGTAGATAATCTCTCATAACTGGCAGTGGTCTGTATATACTTACGTGGGCCAAATTGCATGTTGTCAAAATGGCTCAGGATTTAGAGCTGAAGATGCTTAGGAAAGTATTTAATGTTTTTATTGGACTCACTGGAGTCACAGAAAACATTCAGATTCAAATAAAATAAAGCTGAAAGCACTGCTAACAATAAATTGCTCTGAAACAGGGATTTGATCTGCTCTTACAGCACTGAGAAGTCCAGACAGTTAGGTCAGTATCCTAGCCTGGGTTTGTTGTGGTTGCTTCTGTTTTGGGTTTTGTTTTGCTGCTGAACAGGGAACCCCAGACCCCTAGAGCTTGCTGGGCAAGTGTCTAACACTGAGCTTTACAACCTTACCCTGTTTTACATAATAAAGATTCTTCTGACTTCCAAGTCAGATGGCTATCTTGGTGGAGACTAGGAGAGCCAAAGGCAGCCATAGAACAAAGGAATTCCTCAGTGTTTGTAGACTTTAGAAAGTGGAGGTTTTAGCATTTTTGCGCTGGGCAGGGTACAGGGTGCTAACTCGGGAAGCTAATTAACCCTCTGTCACACCTGCCTTGGATTCAACCTTCTGGGAGTTTAGTTGCTCTAGGAAAGTACTGGGCTATGTAAGGCCTGGTGTCTGTGGTTTAACTCAGCCCACTGCTGGATCTCTGTAACTTTTTTAGCTTTCCATATGCACATGCTCTGCCCCGCCCCGTGTGTGTGTGTGTGTGTGTGTGTGTGTGTGTGTGTGTGTGTGTGTGTTACTAAGAATGAAGCCTAGGGATTCACACATAGTATGTAAGTGCTCTAACACTTGCCCTCTGGAAATGGTAGAGCCATCAACAGCAGTCAGAGGCTAGACTTCTGCTAGCACCATGCATGCTAGTCTGACTTTCCACAGACACATTTCTGCTTTGTAGTATAAGAGATACTGCATGCAGCCATGAACTTTGCTTGAGCCTTTTTCAAGCCACAGACTTGACTAGTCCTGTCTAGTGGGCTGGAGACAGGTGAATCAGCTGAACAGAGTCCCATCAAGCCTGTTCTGGTTGTCGAAGGTGAGAAAGGGATGGGATGATGGGTCTCCACTGGCCTTGCTGCTGGTGCACACTTCACTCCCTTCAGCTCTGGTGGCTGGATGTGGCCACTCAATGATGCTTTCTTCCAGCCTTCAGAGACGGTCACCAAGGCCAAGGCCTTGAAGAGACTTGAGGTCTCCTCCAGTGGCTGTGGCCAGCAAGGGCAAGGTTAGCTTAATGGAGATGAGAAAGCTCAGAGAGGAGGAGCATGCTGGAGTACACAGGGTCACCCTTCAGGAATGTGATGCAAGGTCACGTGTGGAACACCTCAGAAGGCAACATGGTCAGAACCGTGCCATAACCATGCCATGTTCCAGAATAACTCAGGAGACCGTGTGACTACACCTGCATGTGACCACACCTGCATGTCACCCCACCTGTGGCAGGTGGCTTACCTGTGGTCACCTGGAGGAATAAGCATCAGCAGCTGGGTACTTCCTTAGCCTAATATGCCCAGGAAGAAGGGGACTCCTCAGCTTTGTTTCTAGTGAAGGCTCTGCTTGTTTCTGAGGAAAGGTCTCTGTAGCCCAGGCAGACCTGGAACTCAGGTTACCCACTGCCTCTGAAGTGTGAGGATAACAGGCAGGCGCCATCCCGTGAGAATCCAGTGAATTTTTTGATTCACAGAAAGATTCTTAGAAACCTTGCGGAAGACTGCATGAACAAATGAGGCTTGGGCTTTTCACACAGGGTACGTTTTTGGCCAGAAATCTATGTAAAAAAATTTCCAGACATGCACATGACACCCAGAGAGGTGTTGTTTGGGGGAATACCTTGTAATTAGACCCAAAATCTCGCCAAGCACCAGTGCAGAACTGTAATTCCAGTGTCAACACCATATATGGTCTGAACCACATTTCATTTTGTGCTTTCTTCTGTTTTGTTCAAGGTTTGTATCACCTTACAAAAGCCAAAACTTTCATTGGTTATTCAAAACAGTCACCTTAATTTGCCGAAGGAAAAGATAGTTTGTGGGTCAAGCAGGAAAATAAAGGGATTCAGCACTCACTCAACCCCTGAGCACCCCCTTTCTCGAACTTACTAAACTGCTTGGCAATATATTCTCTGGGAGTCAGGGTGAGGGTGAAGGGGGGTGCCAGGTGGTGACCTTTGCTCGGTTAACACTGTTTCCTTTTAGCTCTGTCTGCTTTTAACCATCCTGCTACATTTACATGTCTAGAACTTACATGAGGAAAATTTGGTATGTTAATAAAAAAATGGGAATGTCTGTATTGTTTTTCCTGATGCCAGTTTTCTGGTCCTAAGTAGTCATAAAACATAGAATTTATACAAAAAAGGTCACTCACGCTTGTTATCTCTCAGCAGCATCCACAGCCTCCATCCCCTTGTTGGATGTGAGCGTTTTGTGGAAACCCACTCACATGTACTTTCATCATGGTGTCTGCAGAAGTCTTACACACCATCAGGTTCATTCCCTTGCAGATTAGGTCCATACTTTTCCATGTCAATATGAAATCTATTCATGTTAAGAAACATGGATTTCCGTGATCACTTCAGTGGCTTTTCCACGTTCTCTCAGATGGGTTAGTCATTATGTAAGTGTTCCATGGTGAAGGAGATTGTGATTGCTTCTATTTATTTGTGTGAGAACAGAACTAAAAGGACTGTCTTTGCATAACCATTTTTGTATTCACATATGCCGTTGTTAATATTTTCCCTTTAAGGTAAGTCCAGGGTGATGGAGAGATGGCTCGGTGGCTAAGAGCACGAACTGCCCTTGCAGAGAACCCAGAACTATGGGCATTTCAACAACTGCCCCTAACTCCAGCTCCAGGAAACTGGACAGTCTTCGGCCTCTGTGGGTACCTGCACTCACATGCACATACCCACACAGAGACTTGCAGACATACAATAATTGAAAAATTGTAAAAATCTCAAAAGAGTTCAGGAAAAATGACACCAGTTTATGTGCTCATTGGATTATAAAGTGGCTCCAGTCACATCGACCTCAGAATCCTCACTAATCTCTAATGCTCTGTTCTCGATTGCCTGGTAACCTTTGATGTCATCATGTGTGGCCCACCAGGTGCAAGAACTTTCTGTTTATTGTAAACAGTGGATTATGATGTGGTTCATACACCTTTAACCCTAGAGCTTTCTGCCCACAGGATTTAATAAATTTAACCCTAGGTCAAGAGGCAGACAGAGCAAGTAACCAGCTGACAGGGATTAACAGAAAGGAGGGACGACGTTGAGAAAGAGTATTTAAGAGGACATGGAGACGAAGGAAGCTTTAGCTCTCTAGCTCTTGGGCTTTTAGCTTTTGGCTTTTTCCTTTTCAGATATTGGCTGAGTAAGACGATCAGCAGGGTGTGTTCTCTGCCTCTCTGAGCTAGAACAGCAGGGTTTCCCCCCAGCACCTGGCTCCTGAGTCTTCATTGATAATATCAAACAATTTGAGATTTTCATTTTTTTTTATAACAATAGGTGGCCTTGTTGGAGTGGATGTGGCCTTTTTGGAAGAAGTGTATTACTTTGGGGCGGCCTTTAAGGTATTCTATACTCAATCTATACCAAGTGTGGCAAACAGTCTCCTCCTGCTGCCTGCAGATCAAGATGTAGCACTCTTGGCTTCAGCTCCAGCACCATATCTGCCTGTAAGCTGCCATGTTTCCCTCCATGATGATAATGGACTAAACCTCTGAAACTGTTAGCCAGCCTCAGTTAAATGTTCTCCTTGATAAATGTTGCCACGGTCATGGTGTCAGCAATAGAAACCAACTAAGACAATCTTTTTCCAGATTTTAACTGGAATGTGAGTCAGTCTGTTTTATAATACTGTGACAAAACCTGAAGATGAGTTTTATTCAGCTAATTACTTCCCAGAGGCCCTACTCAAGGCACCATTGTCCCAGTTAGGGTTATTATTGCTATGATGAAATACCATGATCAAAAGCAACTTGGGGAGGAAAGGGTTTGATTTACATTTCCACACTGTAGCCCATTATTGAAGGAAGTCAAGGCAGAAATTCAAACAGGACAGGACCCTGGAGGAGGGAGCTGATATTGAGACCATGGAGGATGCTGTTTATTAGCTTGCTTTCTATGGCTTGTTCAGCTTTCTTTCTTCCTTCCTTTCTTCCTTCCTTCCTTCCTTCCTTCCTTCCTTCCTTCCTTCCTTCCTTCCTTCATTTATTTTAATAAAACGCTGGATCACCAGCCCTGGGATGGTACCACCCATAATGGGCTTGACCTTCCCCATCAATCAGGAATTAAGAAAATGTTCTACAGGTTTGCCTACAGTCTGATCTTAGGGTATTTTCTCAGTTGAGATTTCTTCTTCTCAGATGACTATAGCTTGAATCGAGTTGACACAAAACCAGCCAGCACAACAGTGAATTAAGCTTCCAGCTGTCTATCCATCTGCCTGATACCTCACCAGGGGCTCTAAATTTTAATACATGGGCCCATGTCAGAGATACTTTGTATTCTGAGTACAGATATAAGCTGTACTCAAATGATAGTTGAATGTTTACAATTTTTTATTATTGTTTTGTGAGGACTCTTTCTATATTAAGGATATTCTTCAAGGTCCAATACAGACTATATCCCTTCATTCTCATATTGCTCCTAGTCACCCATCAGCATGTCATTTATAAAGTAGACGTTTATGCTCTGTTAGGAAGAGTAGAATGCTGTTTGGAGAAGGTAGAGACTTACTTTCTATGCTGTTAACATAGTCTCAAATCTTGTTTTCTCTATGACTTATACCCATTCCCACTTTCTATCTAGCACCTTTCCTAAGTCCCTAGCTCCCACATCAGCATCCCAAATGGGACAGTTCAAGAGCTCAGTGATTGGAGGATTCAAACACTTTGAAAGAGAAGTGGGTGGTGGTGGCAAGTTATTGACACTTGAAGGAAAGCCAGTGTGGCACAATTGAAATTTCACATTGTAAGTGCATCACTATGGCAACAAAGGACAAATCTGGAGAAACAAGGCATGGCATGATAGAATTAAGGAGAAAATTGATCAGGGAAAATAGAGACTGTGTGTCTTTTGTTTTACTCTAAATTCATTTCTCAAGACTCTACATTAGCACCTGAGAAACATATTTCTTCTCTCAAAAACAAACACGTTTTTAATTATGTTTGTACATACAAAGCCACAAGGAGGAAACCCTTTTGGCAATATTGTTTATAGTAACAGTGACAGGATCTCTGCAGTCTTTTATTTGAGAAGGAATGGTTTAATTTAAAATACACACATAGCTTTGAATTCTCATCTCCCCAAGTTAATGTTTTTATTTATCTATTTACTCGGTAAATATTCACTGAGTCACTGAACTAAAAATAAAGTTCATGATTTTGGGCAAACTTTGACCCGGTGTGTAGTCTCATCTTACATCCCCCAGCAAACAGTTCCCCTGTCATGAAATACCCTTGATGCCTGAATTCGACTACAGCTCACACACGTCTGTGCATGTGAGGATTCGATGACTCCCCTATCATTTGGAATTTGTACCAATTTTGCTTTTTCATTATAATAAGTGATGAAACAACTGAATCTGTGTTAACACATTTATGACTCACTAGCTCTGTGACAGATCACTAGCCTCAAATATTAAGCAAGCAAGCAAACACAAAACAGATACAATCATAGCCTTTGGAGAGAAAAGATCATATCACCTGAAACCCTCGCAATAGGAGAATAGAGCAAGAAATTCCTCATGCATTAGTGTTTCCAAAGCAAGTACTCACTGGAATGTCACTTTAGAATTTAAAGCAAAGTTAATGAAATGTCAGTGTTCAATACCACTCAGTGAGAAGATCCTTGAGAGAGAAGGGCATCTCTGATAAGAAAGGGAAAAGATGCTGTATCTACGAAGTAAGACCATATTTGGGAGTACCATGTCCAGTTCTGAAGTGGGTTTTCCTCTGTGACATCAACCCCAGAGCTCAACAGTAGAATCAGGAATTCAGAACCCAAGGGTCTAAGACATTGGTCCAGGGTTAATTGCCTTCATGGTCTACTGTCACTCATTACATCATTATGTGGTCAGTGATGACTATCCTGCCAATGTGAGATGCCCTATTTTTGTACCATGAGACATGCTCTCCTGTTCATCATGCTATTTCCCAGAACATAAAGTCTTCTTAAATGGAGTGCATTTTGTTTGTTGAAAAAATGTTAGAAATACATGTGCCAACATCATGTTCTATGGAGTTTGCATTCATCATATTCTCAAGAGCCAAGTATCATAAATGCTATTGCATAGTTCACACCACATTTGCTCCCAGCAAACTTTCTCCATTATCCCATGTCTCCCTGAGGATGAATTGAGAAGGTCAGGACCTGGGTGAGCACTTGTGTGTGTTTCTGAGTTTCTCACTTATGAAGAGGCTGGAGTTGAGTGGACAACAGCCAATAGCCCTTCTTTTCCTTCTCATCTCCCTAACATATATGCACACCTACTCGCAGTGTGGTGATTCAAATGTGAAATTTTACCCATAGGCTTATGTCTCTTAACACATGGTCCTTCACTGGTGATACTCTTATGGTTGTGGAACATTGTGAGGTTGGAATGTTTCTGAAGGAACTGCCGTGTATTCAATTTCTGCTTCTTGATAGCAGAAGCAAAGTGAGTAACAGCCTCACCATGGATCCTGATGCCAGTCTTCCCTGCCATGATGACACCTTTCCTCCTAATGATGATGTCTTCCCTGCCTATGATGACACTGCCCCTGCCATGCCCTTGCCTTCCCACCTTCCCTGACATGGTGCTCATGGTGATTGAAGAGCTCTAGCAGGCCTGAGCATGGCAAAAATGGCTCTGGCAGGCCTTGCCCTTACCCTATCCTCTCTTCTTTGCCAAAAACTCTTTGATTACATTCGTAGAGCTAGACACAAAGAACTATTCCCTTATTTGGCCACTTCCTCCTTCTGAGGCAGACTACCAAGGTCCAGCTATCACAGCTGGACTAATGTCCAGCAATCAAAGCTCCCTTTCGCCTGCCCTAATTAACCCTTCCAATCAAAATTAAACACCTCATCCTAACATAAGGTATCTCTTTTAACTTTACAAACCAGCATTTGCCTATGGGCCACATCTGTCTCCTCTCTATCCAGACACAGTTCTTTGCCCTCCAGGACAAATGTCTCTTCCCCTTCTCCCTCATCCTCTATCTCCTGTCTTAAGTTGCTTCTGTGAGACATTTGGTTTTAGCTTCAAAACAATACCACAGCCTTCTCTCCCCAGGTTCTACATCCCTCCCTTGTCACATTCCTCTCTTCTCTGCCCTTTGTCCTTTGCCCTTCCTAACCTCGTCACAGTCTTTTCTCCTTCCTTTCCCTCTGAGTTGTATTAAAGTTTGGTGCCTAGAAGGAGCAAAGCTGAATGACCTAGGGTGAATCTTTGGGCTCTGCTCTGTCTCCCTTTTCACCTTAAATTCTGATGAGTCCCTTGTACTCACACTCATACACACACACACACACACACACACACACACACACACACACACACACCATGCACACACTTCATACACACACATGTGTACACACATACATCTACATGAATCCATCCATCCATACACACACAGTATGCTAAGTAAAACCTATCTCTTCACTCTTCTGATACATGGATTGTCAGTTTCCTTCTCCAGATTGGAGCTTATAACCCTCCCCAGTGCTCTTGCCTGAATTTCAAGCTCAAAGCTCAGTTTTTGTGACCTCACTAAGGAAGCCTTCCTCCATGCCAAGCAAAGCTGCTTTATGGTTTCAAACATGTACCAGTCCCTTCCTACTTCTAGCTGCAAACACAGACATGTCACAGAAGAAAATATTACACACATAACTCACAGAGGCATGCCTCTCTCTTAAAATAAGATAAAGATCTTTTTCCTTTAAAGTGCAGAAAATAGGGTGGAAACACAATGAACAGTACAACTAGATAGTATTTGTTGGGACTGAGAGAAAGGTGCAAAATCTGTGGGATAGTTGGGATCAAAACATGGCTGCAAATAAGAGACTTAGTCAGGCATGTTGCCTCTAACTGGAGAAGTCAGGAATTCCTGGCTCCAAGCAGAGACTGAAGGATGCAGAATGGCATGTGCTTCAACAGCTGAGGAAGCCTTACTTTGTAAAGGGGCCCATGGCTTGAGAGTGATCAGTCTCAGTACCCCTGACTGCTGGAGCCTGAGAGTCCATGCAAGAGCTGGTTCTCAATGGGAGCACAAAGGTGCCTGTAGACCCTCTCTTCTGGAACTCTCTATATTCCTCTCTATCTCTCTCTGTCCTTTTCTCAGTCCTTCTCTCTGCCCTCCCTCTGGTTTAGAACAGATCTTACTTATCCCTGGTCTAGTGATAATCCTTTATTTCTACAAATCTTGTGGCCAAATGAGGAGCCACAAGACAAGAAAAACTTCCCACTAATTTCAACAGGGAAAGAACATGTTCTAAACACAGGTCCAAATGGCTAATTAGTTACTTTTCTCTTCACTGTGATCAAATGTTCATCGAAAAGCAGAAGAAAGAGGAAAGCACAGTTCAGAGAACCACTGCCCACCATAGTGCCAAAGCATGGAGACCATCATCAGCATCGGGGCTGGAGCCTGCTGCCACTGGTTTCATCCATGCTGCAGGCAAATGGGTGCATACTGTAGCTCTGCTCCCCCACACCATCAGTGCACGACCCCAGCCCACAGGATGGTGCCAAGCCACAGTTAGAGTGTATTTTCCCTCCTCAGTTAAATCTCTATAGAATCACCCTTAGAGACAGAGGTGTGGGCCAGTCGCCAAAGCCCTAAGTGCAATTAAGTTGACAATTACAATAAACCATCATGAAAAAACTACTAAACAATGATGATTTAACAAAGATTATAAGTAATCTGAAGGTGTATACAGCCTGGGATTGTATACAGTTTGGATATACCACAGTGAAGGTTTAGAAAATCCTTTAAGAAAGGAAGATACCATAGTTCATGGTTATCCTTTGGAATGCAAGTTATGTTAGCCAACATTCTGGTACTGTGACAAAGTACATGAGATGATCCAGTTAAAAAAGAGGAAAGGTTTCTTTGCTCAGAGTTTAGACCTTCCATTCTTGGAAGCTTGATCCTTGTAGTTTGTATGAGAACGGCCTCCATAGGCTCATATATTTGAACACTTTGTCCCCCAGTTGGTGGAACTGTTTGAAAAGGATTAAAAAGGTGTGGCCTTGTTGGAGGCTGAGGGTTGAATTTTGAGTTTTCAAAAGCCCATACTCTTCCCAGTAAGATCTTTATTTTTGTGCCTTGTGTTCACGGATAAGGAGTAAGTTCTCATCTACTGCTTCAGCACTATGCTTGCCTGCCTGTTGCCATGGTCCTAGCATGGACTCTAACCCTCTGTGCTTCAACAACTGAGGGCTGAACTATGAGCTGGAACTATGAGCTCCAAATTAAACTCTCCTATCAGTCTTCCTGGCCATGATATCTTATCACAGCAATAGAGAAGGAACCAGGACAGCCCTTCTGTTCTTGGCTTGTGGCAGGGCTCTCACAGGGTACTGTGCTTGCACTGCTCATGTACCCAGGAAGGAGAGAAAGAGAGACAGGAAAGGGCCAGAGTACCAGTCCCTTTCAAGGCTGCGTCCCCACTGGCCCTCATTAGAAATTACACCTAAATGTCTCACCACCTTGCTTGGGCCAAGCACCACTGCTTGGTTTCTGGACACCATCATGAATCTCACTTACAGCACATGTTCTTTGTGGCCCATATTTTCATCCACTTTTCAGAAATTTATGGGTGCAATTACATTGCAGTAAAACTGCATAGAAGAACAAAGTCACCACCTAGGTGATAGGTGTCTATGGACAATAGTGACTGTGGGAATGCTAGGACCAAGCTCTTGGGAAACACATGGTACACCTCAGAAAGGAAGGACGGAAGATGCTTCTCCAGGTTATTTAGCATGTTCCCAGCAGGCCGGGGAGCCATAACAAGCTGCACACACAGCCGCTCAGGCAGGAAGCAGGAATTTCTCAGTCTGGAGATGTGAAGGCCAAGGCCAATGTGCCCACGTGACTGATAATACTTATTCTTGCTTCCTGGGTTGCGCTTTTCCACTGGTTTGCTTCTCTGTTGCTGGGATAAAGCACTGAGCAAAAGCAACTTGGGGAGCAGAGAGTTTATTTCATCATACAGCTTGTAGTCCATCATCCAAGGAAGTCAGGGCAGGAGGGAACTGATGCAGAAAACACTGAGCAGTGCTGCTTACTCACTTACCCAGACTTCCTTCTTATACCACCCAAGACCACCAGCCCAGGGCTGACACTGCCCCCCACAGTAAAAACAAAACAAAACAAAACAACAAAACCTCATACAGCTATGCTCAAGGCCAAGCTGCTAGAGAGTGGTTCTCATCCTATGGGTCACGACCCCTTTGAGGGTTGAAGGACCTTTGAGAGGAGTCTCATATCAGATCTCTTGCATATAAGTTATTTACATTACAATTTGTAATAGTAGCAAAATTATAGCAGCAACAAAAGTAATTCTATGGTTATGGGTCACCACAACATGAGAACTGTATTAAAGGCTCACATCACAGCCTTAGGAAGTTTGAGAACCACTGTGAAAGAGTTAATTCCTCAATGGTAACAACTCTTTCCAGGTGTGTTGAGTTGAAGACTGAAGTAGCCAACACACAGATTTCCTTTCTGCCACAACCTGGTAGAAAAAGAGAGAGAGAGAGAGAGAGAGAGAGAGAGAGAGAGAGAAAGAAAAAAAGAAAGAAAGAAAGAAAGAAAGAAAGAAAGAAAGAAAGAAAGAAAGAAAGAAAGAAAGGGCCAATAGCATGTTCTCATGTATTTCCTTCAAAGGGACTTGGTCTCCTTTGCGCTCCTCCAGCCTCCACTTACCCTCCACTCTGATACTTAAATGAGAATTGTCCACCTCCTAGGTTCCAGTATTTGAACACTTGGTCCCTGGCTGATTACGCTGTTGGGGAGGCTTAGGAGGTGTGGCCTTGCAGAGAGGAAGTATGTCACTGGAGGAGGTGGGCTTTGAGAACTTAAAGCCTACTTCTGGTTTTCTCTCTCTGCTTTGTGCTGGAGGTTTGGAGATGTGGTCTCTCCGTTTCCTGCTGCTTGCTGCCATGCCCCATGCCACCTGGTAGACTCTCTCTCTGAACCATGAGCCAGAATATTCTTCCTTTGTAAGTTACTTTTGCTCAAGATGTTTTATCACAGTGCTAGACAAGCAGCTAATACAGTCATCTTGGGGGTGCAACAAGTGCACTAGTTGATGCCGGGGAAGTTCACACAGTCTTTGGCTGAGTACCCAGATAAAGCTAAACACCTTGAGGTCATCCAAGCATAGAACACAACTCTTGATCTCCCTGTGTTCTTAGGGTAAACCTAAAACTGCCTGAACACCAAGGTTGACAGTGTAGTTCTATTCAGCAAACTTCAGGTTGCTATCAGGAAAAGCAGATCTGTTGTTTGGGAAATTGGAGTTCTGACATATCAGCTCTGTGTGCAGCCAGCACTGGGGGTAGAGACAGACACAGAGATTTTCAGGGTTAGCTTGGGTCCCTCTTCCTAAGACATAAATGACACTCTTTGGAGTACCTGTCTCCCCTTCTGGCTGCATGCATGAATCTTTCCAAACAACCATTGTATTCAAGGTAAACAAAGGCAGATGCCCAGGTCTGAGGGACAGTGTGGCTGTCCTTCAACACCCAAACACTGGAATATTTGGAGTCCTGATAACTCTTCATGAAGCATTCATAGGTGTGATCTTAGATCTTTTTTTATGGACTGACTTTCTTGGTGAATAACTTAGGAGGCCTTGCTCATCTCCCCCTCAGGAACACTGTGGCACAACAATCAAGATGAATTCATTTGCTGTAGCAAGACTTGTTTGATCTTGAGGATGGTTTATAAATGAAGACAAATATTGACTCCACTTTTCAACTTGATCCTCCCAGTGTCCACATGAGTAACCCTCAGACAGTGAACACCTGTTGCCAATGGCAGTTAGGAAGTATATTTAGATAACTAAAAGTGACCTCTATAATGGTGGTTGGCATTTGCCTCTTTACTTTGCTGTTTTATACAGGGTTTTGTTTATGAGAGATTGACTTTAAGACAAGTAAAGGGTAAAATGTTATTTGTTGGATGAGTCCCAAATCAGTGTTTTAGAGAGAAAGAAACAGACAAAAGCACCAATAATAAATAAAATTGTGACTTATTGTGATCCCCAGGTAAAAGGTTGAATTGAGATTTTTTTTCTAAGATACTTATAAGCTCTTTGGGTCTCTATCAACATAAGAGTTGATTAGCTGGGCATGGTAGTCCATACCTGTAATTAGAGCAGTTGAAAGGCTGAGGCAGGAAAATTGGGAGTTCATGATCAGCCTTGGCTATCTAAGACCCTGCCTCATTGAATGAAACAACAACAACAAAAACCACACACACACACACACACACACACACACACACACACACACACAAACCAAAACCCAAATGCTGATGTGGCAAGTAGCAAGGGAAACAAGGAAGGAGGATTCCCAGTGTTAAATGATTAATTAGGTTTTCATCCTTCTATTGTTGACAATAAGGCTAATGACCGGAACTCCTGGTATTCGAAACTAAGGGCCCCCTGGGCCATCTCCCTAATGAAACACTAAGTAGGTTTCTGGATATACTTAAATTAGACTAATTTAATCTGAAATAGCCATGGGCAAAAGAACAATTATATTCAAAGTTATATAAATCTTCATATAAATTGTAACTCTTAGACCTCTAATCTCTTGAGATTTGCATATTTTTCAACCTTAATATAGAACATAAATTTGGCCCTAATTTATATTCTCAAAGACTCTGATTGAAGCATTCTTAATTATTAACGCATGAAATCCAAGACCACACATGTATATTAATGGGCAGGCAATTATTTAATTGCTAAATAATTTTCCACCTCATGTTTTAATTATATATCTTTTTGGCAGGTAGCTTTGGGGAAGTGCTTTCTGAAAACAAGGCTGCTCTCATCGGCTATGTATAATAGAGAAAGGAGCCTTGGGAGCATGAGCAAAGAATGGCTCAAGGTCACAGAAGTAAGGAGGGTGCAGAACTCAGCCCAGGGTGAGCCTCTCAGTGGCGTTTGGTTCTGCTCTGTTGCCTAGGGGCCAGTATGCTTCCTCAACTGACAGCCATCATCTCTGCAGAGCAAATCATTACCAGTGTAGAGCTTTTAGGTGAAAAATTATTGTTAAACTAGAAAAGGGAATCTCTCAGTGATCCTACTTTGAGGAGATTTAGTTCTACCTCAAGGTTTGAAAACTAAATTGTTAGAATGAACTTGGGGTCAGCTATGTCTCCAGTCCCCACTTCTGCAGCAGCTTTAAAAACTTGTTTGCTTTTAAAAGATGACAGGAGTGGTGTTCTCCTCCTGGAACAAACAGGAACTGAAAGAACTTTGGAAAAGAAGCAGACAGCAATTATTTATTAAATTCCAGTACTACTTTCAGAATTTTATTTTAAATGTTGACCTCAGGGCACACACCCTTAATCCCAGCCTATAGGAGGTAGAAGTGAGATGATCAGAAGTTCAAGGTCATCTTCAGCACATAGTAAGTTCTAGACTAGCCTGAGCTGAGACCCTGTCAAAAAAAAAAAAAAAAAAAAAAAAAAAAAAAAAAAAAAAAAAAAAGGCCCCTCTCTGAGTTAGTGTGCCTTTATAGCAATGGTATTGCTGCGGTGCTTAGAATTTGGGCTGATGGTTTTGTCATTCAACATCAAGAGGAGATGACCGCGTAACTTTGGGTTTGGGCATAGTACATCATGGAAGAGTGTGTGGCACAGCAAACCTAAGAGAGAGAGCAAGAAGGACAGACTGGGTTCCCACACCCGTTGGAGGTCACCCCCCAGTGACATGTACACTTCTTAGAAGATCTCTGCTTCTAAAGGTCCTCAGATGCCCCCCAACTGCTCCATCTTGGGGCTCAACCTTCAATACATGTGCGCCTGAGACATACTCATTCAAGCCAGAGTAACCGGAGACTTTGATCCTAGAACCCTGGTGTCAACCCCCCATCATGAGACATGTGCTTCCAGCTCAGCCGAGTGTAGGGCAGGGATTATGGCCTGGCCCGGAGTCAGATTCAATGTCCTGTGTCTACTGTATTCCTCAGCTCTGGAACAATGCTCTGGTCTTACTGACAGCAGGACAAATAACCCTATTTACCTCATATATACAAGTATGAAGAAGCGTCAGATGGCCACATGGATGTGAGATACCTGGCACTGTCTGTCTGGCCCAGGTGGTGCTTGATAAAGGTCACAGGCGGTCGTGATTGCTGTCTATACTATTAATTAGGAAAGATACCAGCCTGGGTGGGAGGCAGAATATCTGTATGTGTGAGGAAATCTGGAAGCTCACTGTTCAACTCAATTATCTTGTGATAGAGGCTGAGATGGAGAGGTCCAATGGTTCATTTTAGGTCTCCAATATCTGAGGTAGTCAACTGAAAAGGGAAAAAAAGGTTTATTGGGGTACACATAGCTTCAGAAGTATTGGTTCATGGTTATTCCAGGAAGCGACGAGAAATAATGGATAGAAGTACCTAGGGTCCAAGTATAACCTTCAGGGCACACAGCAGTGACCGGCTGTCTTTCCTTTAGACACCACCTCCAGAATATCTGTCGGCTTGCTGCTGTATCACTAACTGGGGACCACGCCTTCAATGCATGCTCATTAGAGGATCTCAACCTCCACACGGACAGTGAAGTAAAGACTGGTCACCAACAGTCAGATATCGACACTGTGGAGGGTGAAGGTGTGAGGTAAGCCTTGGGTCATGAGTGTAGAAGCAGAGTGGAGGTCAGACTAACATGACAGCCCAGGCTGGGGGGTGGGGTGGGGAAGGCGTTCATGAGTGTATGTGTGTACACTCGGGCATGCATGTGAACAAGTATGACACCCTGGGAAACTTTTGAAGAGAGTTAAACAGCTCCAACCAGTGGCTCTTCTCCCCGGCTAGCTGGCTTTCCCGTGAATCGCAGCACCACCAAGTTCTGTTCAAGTGAGCAGGTGAGAGCTGTGTCCTCTGATAAGCTGCTGGGCAGTCCTGGGATGCTCACAGACAGCACGAGATGATGGAGTTGGGTGGAGACAAAGGGCAGAGGCCTCAAGTAGGATGATTGTCAGGAGTGGAAGGGCAGACTTGGATGGCCAGTGGCCAGTGAGAGGGGCAGGCAGCAGAAAGAAGAGCTGGTGAAGTGGTGGTATGCTTGGGTCTAACAGCAAATGAAGTCATTGTGACAAGTGCCTGTCTTATACTCTGGGCAGATCAGCCAGAGGAGAGGCCAAACACTTCTTTCATGTCCCATGTCCTATCTCATGGCCATTCCCATGCTGCAATTTCCAAGTTTGTGAGTTTTAATGCTGGCTGTGACAGTTAATCCTTATCTAGCTCCATCATAATGTCAAGGATGAATCATAACGGTCAGTTTGAAAAAGCCCTGTTCAAGGGACTGTCTCTGACATGAACTCAGTGACCTGCTCTTTGATCACCTCCTCCTGATGGGGGAGTAGCCTTATCAGGCCACAGAGGAAGACAATGCAGCCAGTGCTGATGACCTGATAGACTAGGATCAGATGGAAGGAGAGGAGGACCTCCCCTATCAGTGGACTTGGGGAGGGGCATGGTGAAGAAGGAGAGAGGGTGGGATTGGGAGTGAGAGGGCTATAAAGTGAATAAGTTGTGATTAATATAAATAGATAGATAGATAGATAGATAGATAGATAGATAAATAAATAAATAAAAGAAAAACCCCATTAAAAAGAAAGAAAGAAAGAAAGAAAGAAAGAAAGAAAGAAAGAAAGAAAGAAAGAAAGAAAGAAAGAAAGAAAGAAAGAAAGGAAAAGAGGAAGAAAAAAAATCCTGTTCGTACTAGGGCTTGTTCAGTGGGAATAACTAGACATTCTAAATATTTCTAATTAATACAGAGTTTTGAATCCTCCCTCCCCTGCCATCAGTCTCATCTCAAAAACAAAAACATGGTTGGTCTGGGGCTATAGATCAATGATGGAGTACATCTGTAGGATGCTTGGTGAGGAGGGTTTGGTCCTCACCCCCCTTTGCCCCACTCCCACACAAATAAGTAGATGATCTGCGGCCTTGAGAATCCTTCCCATCCCAATCTCCACTAGTCAAATTAGAACATAGACTGTCTGGAGTTTCCCAACAAGTATTCACTCACAGAGCTCAGCAGCTGAGGAATGCCTGTCCTGGCACCCGTCTGCCTCAGTTGTGAGGCGGAGATTCTGTCCTTGGCCACACCAGACTTCTCAGTTCCTATCACAGAGTGGCCATCCTGGGCAGAAGAAGGCTCCCCTCTTCCCACTGAGGCATCTGAATTAACTGTCAACGACACACAGAGAGGAGGCAGACATTTGTTTTCTTGAATTTAGAAGGTTTCCCAGAAAGGAAGGACCACCGCCTTACAGAATCAGGGACCTGGGAAGGGGTGCACCACCGTAAGAGTGTGAAGAACTGAGAGAAGTTAGGCCTTGTAGGAATGGTGACCTGTGGGGGTGCAGCCCTATGCCAGGCCAGTAGAAGATAAGGGCTATTTTGGCAAAGGTTGTTTTTGTAAACTTGTCTTGGTGCCAGACTTTCTGTTTCCAGTGAGAAGGGAGGATGAGAGAGGGCTGGGAAGGGGCATGGGCACAAAAGGAAATTTATTCCTGATTAGGGTAGGTAATTCCACCCATACCTGCTATCTCACAGTTAGTTGTCTTCAGCTCAAAATAACACTCATGCAAACGTGCCATGTGGAGGGGTGAGTTTTCTAATTCTCAGTGGACTTGGGGAGTGGCATGCATGCAGAAAGGGGAGGAAGGGTGGGATTGGGAGGGGAGGAGGGAGGGGCTTATGGGGGGATACAAAATGAATAAAGTGTAATTAATAAAAAATTTAAAAAATGTAATGCACATAAATACATGAGAAAAAAAAAAAAAGCTAAGAGGCTGATGAACTTCAGAAGCACCATTCAGGAGTATTTGCATGCTTGCCCTAAGGCACCTCCAGCAACTAGTGCTGAAGACTCAGACTCAGGGGAATGTCATTGGTCCAGGCTGATGCAGTATTCTGGTCTTGTAGGGACTGAGGTCACGCAGGGTCTGACTGGCAGCCTGACAGACTGTGAGGGGCAGGATGGGAAAGGTGATACAAAGACATGAGCATTCCCAGATAGCAATAACAGACATCCAATACAATAAATTGAAAGGTCAGGCTTACAGGAAGTATGGCTCCTTAGAGTCTCCCCTTGAACTTAAATGAAGGAAAAGGGTGACCATCCCATGTATGCTCCAGTGTCAAGCCAGGGACCTGAGAGCTGCCCACCTGGGTGTCACCTGCAGGAAGGATACAAGGTGTTATCCAGGGGGGTTGTCCTGGAAGATCTGTCACTGTGGCTGGCATTTGTTTGTTTGTTTGCTCATTTGTTTGACAGAGTCTTCCCATGTAGGTCATGATCTCCTGTCTCCACTTCCTAATTGGTTTGTGCCACAATGCCTACTAGCAGCTGTGGTTTTTAACAAATTTAAACTTTCTTTTAAAATACTTATTTCTTTTTACTTTATATGTATGAGTGTTTGCCTGCATGCATCTGTGTATCACGTGCCTGTCAGGCGCTCAAGGAGTCCAGTGTGTAGTCATGAGCCTCCACGTGGGTGCTAGGAATCCAACTAGGTTCTCTGGAAGAGAAACCAGTGCTCTTCACTACCAACCCATCTCTCCAGGCCCCACATCTGCCCTGCAGACTATCAAAGCAGACGCTGAGACTTATGGCCAACTGTTGGGCAGAGTGCATGGAATCTTATGTAAGAAGTGGGAGATAGTCAGAGCTGGAGAGGACGGGAACCCCACAAGGAGAGCAACAGAACCAGAAAATTTGAACAAAGGGAACTTCCCAGAGACTCGTACTCCAACCAAGGACTATTCATGGAGATAACCTAGAACCCCTGCACAAAAGTAGCACATGGCAGTTCAGTGCCCAAGTGGGTTCCATAGTAATGGGAAGAGGGACTGCCTCTGACATAAACTGATTGGCCTGCTCTTTGATCACCTCCCCCTAATGGGGGAGCAGCCTTACCAGGTCACAGAAGATGACAATGCAGCCACTCCTGATGTGATCAGATAGACTAAGATCAGAAGGAAGGAGAAGAGGACCTCCCCTATCAGTGGACTTGGGGAGGGAGGGGTAGGCGTGAAGAAGGGAGAGGGAGGGTGAGATCAGGAAGGGAAGGAGGGAGGGACTTATGGGTGGATACAAAGTGAATAAAGTGTAATTATTAAAAAAAATAAAATAAAACAGTTAAAAAAATAAAGTGAAGGAAACATGTAAAAAGGAGCTGGAGAGACACCTCAGCAGCTAAGAACATTTGCTGTTTTGCAGAGAACCTGAGTCCTGTTCCTGGCATCCATGTTGCGGCACCTCACAATTAACCTGTAATCTCAACTCCAACGAATGGAGGGCTCTGATCCAGATGTGTATCTGCACTCATGTGTCCAATACAGACACACACACACATACACTCTAAAAAAATAGATATTTTAAAAAAGAAAAAGAATCTGTGAAGAAGTGTAGCCATAGGATAGGCTAGTATCATACCCTGCAGTATTGTAAGTATGTCTCAGACTTGGCGTTTTAACCCCAGATGGGCAATAAAACTCAGTCTATTCATAAGTCTGTGGTTGCAAGGCTCCATAGTGTGGTCAAGACTAATGATGTACAAATAAAATATATCAAGAGAGGAAACATTATGGAACATTATGTACAGTGAGTTTAAGAACTGTCTTGTGCTATTTATAAATCAGTGCTACTGGTATCTGGACTCATTTGTGATGCTACACTTATTTTGTGATGTCAGTTATGACTATAGATACTTGTGCTTACCTTTGCTTGAGAATCTGTGGCTGTGTCTTAGTCCCAGGCTCTACGCAGTCATATTTTACTAAGGATGTAGAGTAGAGTGGCCCAGGGTAGCAACTCAGCTGTGTGCTTCTGCTGGTCTTAGAAACTTAGCCTGGACATTGTCTCATCCTATAAGGCACAGTAAAGCAGCTAGAATCCAAATTACCAAAACTACTCCAGAGGCTATTTCATAGTCTGAATAGGTAGCTCACTGAAAACTCAGGCTCTAACCAGAGGTCCCAGTCACTGGGCTGGGCTAGGTGGAGAAACTTAAAGGAATGTCAAAGACCTTGTGAGCTTTATAAATACCTCGAAGAGCCTTTTCCTTGACAGAGGGAACCTTGTATCCTATAGAGAAGAAAGACAATAGTTCCCACCATGCCTGCGTCATCTCATGATGCTCAAGGTACTATGGTCCAAACGTGAGGTACACAGGGATGGATACAAAATTCAGATGTATATGTTGTTAAGTTCCTGCTGACATCTGCTTACAGTAAGTGCAACTATTTGAACTAGGAGAAGCTGCTAGATATGAAGAAAGATGATATATACTAACTTTCTTGGATTTGATGTTGATAGTGATGGCTGACCTCTGCTTAATAGGTGACAGAAACAAAATTCTATTTTGGGGAGAATATCCAATTGTGTCACAATCAAACATTTGAATAGATTGTCTAATGATACTTTTTTTTCTGATATATTTCCTAATTTAGCCAGTACAAAGAAACCTAAAAGCAAAGCCTCATTGATCCTGTATAATTATGATAAATAAAACATTTAATAAGACTATAGTTTGCATTGGGGATCCACAGCTATTGGAAGTTTTGTGAATGGAGAAAAAAAATAAACCTCTTGAATGTAGCAAGCACCTATTCTAAAGTGGTTCGTGTTATTTGATATTATTTTATGTGCAGTTCAGTCACTTTGGGATTGATCAACTTAAATAGTCTCTGAGCTATAGGGATTGTGCCTACTGTCCTGGAGTCTGTACCTGGGAGGATCAAGGAATCATGTTAAGCTTCACAGGGCTTGTGGGCAACTGAGAACAGGTGCATCTCTAGACTATCGGTTTCCATGGGGGCTGGTTCTGTGGTGTACTCTTTGTGTCACTAACAACTGTCTAGTCTTGGTAGGGATAGACAGTCATGGAAATCTGTCTCAAGGCTCGTTTATCCTCTTCCCAAGATCAAGTGTCCTCACTTGTTCAGACTTTCACAAGGGTCTTTTTTGATAGATGGTATCCTGGCAGGAGCACACATAAGAGGCAAGGAAGTTCACAAGGCAGACAGGAATCACAATGCTGGGGCAGGGCCAGGCTCACTGTTTTATGACAACTCACTCTCACAGGAACTAATCTTGGAAGACAGAAGCAGCTCCAGAAGAATAGCACTCATCCATTTATGAAGCAAAACACCTATGAAAGTATTACCTTCTACGGGCGGGGCCCGCCACTTAAAGATCTTACTAGCAATGCACCACCACTGCAGGGGCAGCTCCCAGCATATCAGTGTTCAGGAGAAAACTACTTCAAACCGTCACACAACCTATGCCCTCTAGTGCTGTGCCCATCATCTTAGCGTTTCCCAGTGAGGTGTGCTATTACCCTGATGCTCCAGAAAACCAAGTATTTTTGGCTGAGACATACAAAGGTTTAGAAAACCTATGTCTTCTCATTGGAAAAGAAGTTCTACCTAGTTATGGTAACATGCCCCTATAATCAAGGTCTCTGTCCTCACCAATGGATCAATCTATTTCTTCTTTTGTTCTTTCTTTTCTTCCTTACTTTTTTATTTTTGGTTTGTTTGAGACAGGGTATCTTGGCTGTCCTGGAACTCACTCTGTAGACCACGCTGTCCTTGAACTCAGAGATCTGCCTGCCTCTGCCTCCTGAGTGCTGACAGTAAAGGCATGTGCCACCACTGTTAAGCTAGTTATAATTTCTAAATGGGATCAACCAATCAGGTTGGCCACTGGGGTTCTGAATTTTGAGATCCTCCAGAGAACCTTTCTAGAAGCTTGTAGAAAGATTAAAAGATATTGAGGGGAGGGCAGGAGGCCAGGTAGGTGATAGGGAAATCTTGATACATGCATATATAAATGTGTTACAAGAATGGTTGCCTAGCAACATTGTTGCCCGCCCAGAGCACATCATCTTCAGCTTGCTTGTTGCTTTCTTGAGACATCGGTACTCTTTTCATATTTTTAATTTACTGAAAAGATTTTAACTTAAAAAAAAACCAGATATTTATCTATCTATCTATCTATCTATCTATCTATCTATCTATCTATCTATCTATCTATTTACGTATTTACTTATTTTCCTATGTTGTCCAAGCTCCTAGGCACAAGAAGTGAGCCCAGGGCTAGAGACTTGTCAGAGGGTGTGGGCATATAGCCTGGGTGACTGGAGAAAACAGGCATGGGGCTAGAGTGAGGTTGGAGACATGTTTAAAACCTGAAATTATCAAACCTGAAAACCGATATCTCATCCTGAGAGCAGTAGATGCAGGACTGGTCCCTCTTGGCTTCCATGCCTGCATGCCCTGGTGCATGTAGGCTTGCGACCCCCAACTCTCACGGTAGTCACAGGCAGTCACGTAGCTGGCACCTGGATGCAAATAGAGCACCACCAGCATCCACAGCAGACACAGCCAATGATATGCACTCACTCTTGAATCCGTTCCCACTCTCCAAGGGTTATATAGCCCCTGTCCACCTGGAATAAGTTGGCAGGAGCTGTTTTACCAAAGATCGTCTCTGAGTTGCTGTTTCACTGGGCTGTAACTGTTTAAGAGCTGTTTTGGAGAGGGCTTTCTCTTTCCAGACATTCACCTCTGGAACCACGGACTTGCCCGCCGGCCAGGTGGCCTTGTGCGGAAGGGGGTTGACTCTAATTCCCTCAGTAGCCAGGCCAGGCTACTCTGCTCCTGTTTGCACCTACCAACCCCCAGACCCTTCATTTCTTCTTGTCCTCCTTGGCAAAGGGCTATAATTGTCAGAAAGAGCTGTAACACTAAAATCCTCAGAGATATTCTTTTCTCCCTGGCACTCTCGATGGACCTGGATGCTGAAGACCCACCCATTCAGAACTCTGCTTTGTTCTTCCTGGCTAGGCGTGCTGCAGAGCCCCGACATCCGGAGGGACAAAGTGGAACTCAGAACCTCAAGAGGGGACCTGAGTTTGGTTTTCAGAATCCATGTCAGCATCTCACACCTGCCTGTAATTCCAGCTCCAAGGGATCCAAAGTCCTCTGGCCTCCATGGGTACCTGAACTCAATGCATGGAAATATGTACACATACACACACACACACACACACACACACACACACACACACACACGAGAGGGAGGGAGAGAGGGAAGGAGAGAGAGAGAGACAGAGACAGAGACAGAGACAGAGAGTTATTATCCCATCCAGCCTTCAGAGTAGCTGGAAGTGTATACAGTGGGTCCTGGGTCTTCAGGGATTTCTCTATATCTATATTTCATTCAGTATCCATCTGTTAAGAGTTGTATGTAGCATGAAGGGAGAAAAAGAAAATTGGTTACTGGTGTAATTGGGAAGATGTACTATCCAGGTACCTCTTCCAAAAGTAAACAGCCCACTTTTGTCATGTTACAAAGTTCATATTTAGATTTCCCAGCACCCACATGGCAGCTCACAACTGTCTGTAACTCCTGTTGCAGCAGATCTGACTCCCTAATGGGTACGTATAGGCAGGCCCACACCAGTGCACATAAACTATAAATAAATCACTTTTTAAACAGTATTTTGTTTCTTAATACTTAAATGTTCTGTCTTTTTATAGGTCCTAGGCCACACTGCTTTGTCACTGTCGTCATAAGCAAATGTATGCATGGATATTTCTGGTTGCATAGAGAGGCCATTTCTTTCAGGGGAACTTTCCTACCTCAGGGCTGGCAGTCTGGCGGGGTGACCTTGGTGGAGCCCTTGCCCAGCATGTGTGAAGCCCTTAGTCTCATCAGCAGCACTGAAAAAGAAAACTAATGTAATTTTATTTTGGAAAGTATTTACCAACCAGGTATCTAGAATAAATAAAACCAAAGTCTATAAATTAGCACTTGCTAAAACCTACAGTATACATGGTCTCATGACAGCCGGTTCCCTGCTGCCCCTGAATGGAAAGGGGACACCATGTGTGTTCTGACCAGCTGCCCCATCACAACACAGAACGTTTTATTATTCCAAGTTCAGAGGAGGAAACAGTCACACATCCATCAATAATCCTACCAAATTCAAGTCCTGAGATGATTTAGTTCAAAGGTAAAGTGTTGAAACCCAAACCAAACCCTATCAGTCCCACTGACTCACAGAGATTATTATGTTGCTTCCGGAGAAACATAAGCACCTTTATGAAGTTTCTAAAACACAAGAATGAAATCATTACTTGTAAAATCTCAGCCACATGTGTGTACTGGCTCTTCTTTGGTTATATTTCTAACTTAATATTCCTAAAATTATTTCACAAAAATCAAGCTTTATGCTAGGAAACTACGTTCATTTCAATAAATGGTAATCTGATTACACATTTAAAAATACGTTTAAAAATTAAAATAAACATTTACCACTTTGGCTTGTCTAAAGGATATATGTCTCCTGATGTGAAGCAATGCACCAAGTCTATATTAAACACTGTTATTACTGGAGTGATTTTTGAGACAGAGTCTCATGTAGCCCAGGTGGCTATATCTCTGGCCCTTGATTCTTCTTTCTGGCCCTTGAGTGCTGAGATCACAGTTGGGCACCACCATGGCCAAATGTGAACAAAATTATTACTATTTATCCTTGTAGGCCCAGAGGTACATCACTCTCTAGTAATGTAGCTGGCCAATCTCAGTGCTGCATTTAGAGAAATCATCAGGGAATTTGGCTCCCAACATTCTGGACAGTCTTTAGGAACAATGAACTTGACCTTCCTTTAAAATATATGCTGCCATCCAATACCTTTTGCCAGGGAAATTAACTACATTTCTTAGATTTTGTTAAAACAGCTGTCTTGTTGGAGGTTACACACTGCTTGTCTGACTTCTCAGCAGAGCTGCACAGGACCCAGCACAGAGGACTTCCTGCATTTTATCCCTGCTGCCTGCATTGTCCACATACCTCTGGGACTGTGGAGAAGCATAGCTGTAGGCGGAGAATAGTGTATTGGAATGTTGGGCTTCAGACCTGGGACAAGCAGCTGAGGTGCCTTTTTGACCGAAGCAGACCTGGCTTCCAAGTTCTCCCAGCATCCCTCAGTACAGTACAGTACAGTATAGTACAGTACCTGTACAGGGCATGGCTAGCATACTCTGCCCTCTACCCTGAACTCTCCAGCCCAGGGGCTGGGCTTCACTATATAATACAATCCAGACTTTTTCCTCCCCCCTCATCTCTCGGGAAACAGATGTTTTTCTCTTCCCCTGCTTTTCTGTCTCCCCTGCATGGTGGCTTCCCTGGTCCCATTCCTTGGAACTGGTGAACCAGCTAAGAGCTGCTCCCAACAAACCTGCATTTAAATACTTTGACGAGTCTGAGTCTTGAATTGGCTCATTTCACCAGCCAAGAATAATTTCTATCACGGAAAATGAAGAGCTCTGTGTCAGCATGATCCTGTTCTCTGGGCAGCTGCTGACCAGCCTCCTGATCTTAGGTTTCCAGATGGTTAAACTGGTTAAAGCAGAGACTTCCCCAATGGTGGGGAAAGATAAGATTTTGAAATTTAAGCTTTCTGTCCCATCCTCCCTTCCTAGCTAATCAATGACGATTATTGCCAGCAGTAATCTGTGATAAGGCATTTTCTTTTAATTTACTGATTTTGATCCATAGCAGAGAAAGCTCTCCTGCAAATCTGTCAGGGATGTTTTATGCATGGGGCTGTCAATGTTTCCTGCTTTAAAGGGTGCTGTAGCATTCAAACACAAATCCAAATCAAAACCGATTTCCTCAGGTGTTTAATTGAATCAAAAGAAGAGTTGCTTCTAATCACCATCTGTCTCCTGATTACAGGTTATCTGTATTCATCCGTGACTAGTAATTCATAATTTATGAAGCCCTACACTGCCACTTGCCTTAATAGCCCCCATTTTAGAAAGCTGGTGTCGTCAAGGATGCTTAACACAATGTTTAGTAATGGTGATGAGCCTCTATCAATTATTCCTGAAGTAAGCCGTGTAAAGAAAGAAGCAGTTTCCCAATTTTTCTGAGCACCCTCCTCTAGCCACCTCCTTGCAGAAGCATGAGCCTGGGAGATGCAAAGCACACCAGTGTCAAACCCTCTTCACCGAGGAAGCTTGGACCATTCCAGGGACTTCCTTCTTGGCAGCAAGCACCTAGCCTTCCAGTTTTTAAAGGGCATCTCGGGAATAGTCCCATTAGGAAGAAGGGTTCTGGCAAGATTTGAGCAGTTGTTTATAGTAAGTGACTGACATTAATTATTCCTATAAAGAGGCTGTTCCTGGACCGGGAGGCAGCTGGACATTTGCAAAATCAGGGCATGGATGCAAGGACTGCCAAACAGGATGAGATGCCTAAGCAAAATGGGGTGGCTTGGTGTTGATCTAAGCCAAGACACAGTCTTGGGACAGAGAAATGGAACTACATTCTATGTGATGTCAAGGGCTGACAGTCCTGAGTGACCTGGCTTGGACTTTGAAATGAGGTAAGCCATTTAACACTTTTGAATGTGTTTTCCAAGGAAAGAATTAAGTTGAGTAAAACACTTGGTTAGTTTGCTTCTGGCTAGGAGCGTCTGAGTTTCAATTATGTAGTTTCCTTTCCAAAGCCCTTTGTGTTCCTATAAAATCATATTTGTATTGAACATGTCCAGAAATTAATGGCATGGCAATGAGATTGATGAGGCTGAGGGCTTCTAGGGTCTGATTCCTCCCCTTCTTGGGCATTTCAACAATTCCTTATATTTACCTTTTGGGCTTAACATTTATATATAGATTATAATTTGATCTACTTCTGTTTGGCTTTAACAATAAAAATGGAATGTACACAGTGCATTGAAAGAATTTAACAATCTTCAGACCAAGATGAACTTTGGTTCAAATTCAGCTCCACTCCCAGTGGCCTTAGTTAATTATTCAAGATACCTTCTTGTGTACAATGTAGACAAATATGTCATACCGTGTAGAATTCTTCAGATAAAAAGCTTGTCATTCAGAACTCAACCTCCACCCTTTGAGATTTCTACAACAATGTGGAGGCTTCATCTTGTACATGAGTTTCAGTCTCTCTACTTCTTTCATTTTTTTCTTTTATACTGCTAAGCCACTTGCTATCATGACTGCATTATGAACATTCCATCATGACTGATTCATGGTTACTCATAACTGGCTTTTTACCCACTGAAACATTTTGCAAGCTCTTGCTTGTTTGTTTGAGATATGATCTTGCTATATCTCTCAAACTAGCCTTGAACTCATAATCCCTCTGCCTCAACATCTCATTCTGTTGGAATCTAATACCATGTTTGACCTTTTATAATATGAGGCCATCTTGTTTGAGCAAGAGCAGTCATTTTGTCTGGTAGAGACCCATGAATATGTCTATGATAGGCTACATGTATTTCAAGAATTTCTTGTGATTTGGGGTGTTTGTATTTTATCCTATAGAACTCATAAACTTCTGTGAAGACATCATTTTATAGTTTAAAAAAATGGCCTAATGAGACTTTCCATCTTGAAACCACCTTCTTCATTCACTAATGCTTATCACTGGGATGCTTGGGAGGATCCAAGCATTGCTATTGTCCTGCGCATTCATAGAAGGCAGTTCTCCTTTAGTCAGAAAAGAGACAGCACTCAAAGACATTCATTAATGACTTCAGGTTGTCATGAGGGCTTTGGGCAACATGGGCAGAACCCTACAACTGATAACACATGAGGAACGGATGTAAGGGCTGCTAGAGAGGCCTGTGGTAGTTTGAACCAAAGATGTCCCCCTAGGCTCAGGTTCTTGAACACTTGGTCCCAAGTTTCTGGTGCTGCTTGGGGATGTAGAACCTTCAGGAAGTAGAGCCTTGCTGGAGGATATATGTCACTGGGGAGTTTGCTCTCTTCCTCTCCTCTTTCTTTCTCTCTCTCTCTCTCTCTCCCTCTCCCCTCTCCTCCTCTCCCCTTCCCACTTTTCCCTTTCTCCCCTCTCCCCACTTCTCCCTGTTCCTGTCCCTGTCCCTTTCCCTCCTACTTGTGGGTAGAGATTTGGCCTCTCAGATTGCCATGTCATCCCTGCCCTGATGGACTGTCATCCCTCTGTAATTGGAAGGCCAAATAAGCTCTTCCATAAATTACTTTTGGTCCTGTTGTTTTGTCATAGCAACAAAATAACTGATATGTTGCCTTTTGGAGCTCTTGCAGTCGTCCACATCTCTGTAGAATGAGCACCATGTGTGATCAAGTGTTACCAGCAGGCAGAACCTGGACCAGGGGATTCCAAGTACTAACAATATGTAAAAAAAAGATTATCTCTATTTTATGCCTCTAATTTTGTAAAATAAAAATTAGTATTGGTAACAGCACTCAGTGTGTGCATAAATATGTGTGTGTAGCAATGTATTAGGTATCGTATGTGGAAATTCCAATGATTTTAATTTTCTTCCCCATAGCTCTCTGGAGGCACCAGGGCTAACAGGACTAACAGGATCTGTGAGAGAAAAGTGCTTCATTATTTTAAGCCACTAAGTCCTGGAGTAGTTTACTATGTAGCAACATACAATGGAATCACAAGGGTTAAGGTTGATTTTTTTTTTTTTTTTAACAAGGCAGGAAAGAACTTCTCACAACAAAAACAGAGTGTGCCTTCCAGGGAAAAACACACTCACCTAAGAGAGAGAAGAACTGAAGAACTCTGGTTCTAAGCCAGAGGGAGGGAAGGACAAAAAAAAAGGAAGAAGGGAAGGAGGAACACAGTGGAAGAGGGAAGGAGGAGAGTTGAAGAGGAGGGAAGAAAGAACACAGCAAGAAAGGGGAGAAGGAAAAAGAAAGATCTAAAAGCCAGGGTAGTCTTGGCAATGAAGAAATTCTTTCCTTGAGATAGAAATAAGAGGTGAGGATGAGGCAGCCAGGGTCCAGGAAAAACATGATGGTGAGTGGAGAAATGATCTTCTCAGCAAGCAGGAGTCACGTGGGATCATCTACAGGGGCAAAAGGACTAGGAGTAAGGATGTCTGATTTGTAAGATGACACTTATTTAGTTTCTGTTTTGTGCCAGGCATTGTGTCAAAAACTTTTAATAACTAGTCTCATTTAACTGTTGTATCAGTCTTATGAGACAATTGCCATTATTTTCCTGAATTTACTTATTTCCTATCTATCTATCTATCTATCTATCTATCTATCTATCTATCTATCATCTACTTATTGAGACCGGTTGTCACTGTACAGCCCTGGATGGCCTGAAACTGGCTATGTAGACCAGGCTAGACTTGATCTTAAAGAGATACTTCTGCCTCAGCTGAGTGCTGAGATTAAACTCTGGGCTTATTCTCTGAATTTCATGCAAGGAGAAGCAGATACCACTATGATTTAAAGACATAAATGGATTCTGTCAGGTACCACAGGGCAAGCCCCTAGCACTCCCTGAGATCTTTACAGGGTTTTCTCAAGAGTGAGTGTACTAAGAAATTTAAAGAGTGAGTCAGCCTCAGATGAGTCAAATGAAAGAGGGAAATACAGGACACTGGGCCTTCTCAATTTCAACCCGCCTGAACAGATGCAAAGATAGACTGCCTATGCTGTTTAAATAGGTTTTTTAATAAGCACTAGCCAGCAATGTCAAGAAACACTGGCAGGAAAGACATCGTTTTACACAGCAAAATGCAGTGAGACTTTGGGTAACACAAAAATGTTAGGCACAGTTCACTGTCTTTCTTGGGATGGCACAGCCATGCAGGCAGCTTGTGGGTGGCTTGAATGTGCTGCCTTTGCTATCTTCTAATGATTTGCATTAAGTAACTGAAGGAAGGCGGCAGAGATGCGCAGGCTCAGTGGTTCAGAGCATGCTCTGCTCTTGCCTTGCAGAGGACCCGAGTTTCATTCCCAGCACCCATGCTGGACTGCTCACAACTATCTGCAAGTCCAGCTGCAGGCAGCCAACACCTCTGAACTCCCTGCTACCACCCCACCTGCCCACCCCGACCAGTACACATAATTAAAAAGAAAATCATAAAGTAGCAGAGATGCTGCTTGCTGGTTGGAAAGTTGATTTCTACTCTGGGGCCAAAGTGGTTAAAGTAATAGTAAGGAAGCTTGTTTCTAGGGCTGAGGTCACTGTTAAAACTGAAGCTTGATGATGGGGCAGCTGCGAGCTCAGGGGGCAGAGCATTGGCCTCAGTGCTCCATTAAGGGAAATAGTTTATATTTTGGGGGATATGATGAAAAGGAAACTAATAAAGCAATTTAAACTCAGAAACAAAAGGAAACATAAAACACACACACATACACACACACACACACAAAGAGAAAGAAATGGGGTGGTAAGAGAGATACTTGGTGGTTAAAAGTACTGACTGCTCTTGCAGAAGACCCAGGTTCAATTTCCAGCGCACACATGGTAGCTCAACAACTGTCTGTAACTCCAGTTCTAAGGGATCTGATGCCATCTTGTGACCTTCAAGGGCACTAGGTAAGAAAATAGTGTCTTCACATACATGTAGACAAAATACACAGATACAGTAGTAAGTATAAAAAACAAAAAATTGCTGGTAGAGAAGGCAAGAGCAAAGCACTAGTGCTGTGGGCATGGCCTGGCTCAGTTCCCATTGGCTACCCACGTGATACATTGATGTTAACCCCAAAGAAATGATAAAATTTCGAGATGAAAGTCCTATTCAATCATTAACTAGTATATACACAAGTTAGAACATCTCAAGCCCTCAGTTAAAAATACATCACCACCAACACCAAACCAAACCACACCAAGAGTTTTGTGATGCTTGACTTGGTAACCGTACTTCTGAAAATCTACAGAGACAATCAGAAAGTCATGAGAAGATTTGGCAGAAAACCAAGGCAAAGCCTGAGAGCACCCTCCAGTGCCATTTGCTCTGGTGCTGCTTAGAATCACCCACTTCATAAGTCCCCGTTAGCTTTGCTGTATGTAACACCTCTGATATAGGCGCCAGTGGCAATGGCTGCCTAAGTAGCCGTTTAGAGAAGAGAGGCAGAGTGTCATAAACTCTGAGAAGCCTTCACTTAGACCACAAAAGTGTCTGTTAGAAGATCCCCCTTGGAGCAGTGTCTGAGGAGTCCAGAAGGCTAGTGAGCATGAGCAGGGTGAGCGAGTGAAGGCAAGCCCTGACTGCTTCCCTTCATTACCCCTGGGCATACCCCACTTCTTTATCTCATACAAACCCCTCCACCTCCTCAGGGTGGCTGGTTAGACAGACTCTAGTTGCTGTACTTGCTGCTTTGCAAGAAAACTGCTACAAGATTCATCATCTCTGTTAGTTGGGAGCTCTGTGTGTTGGGCAAAATGGGCCTGGTGCTGTGACATATGCACAAACGTTAGGTATGTTTTTCTAAGGGGTGAAAAGATATTAGCCAAGTGTGGTAGTACAGGCTTGTAACTCCACACTAGAAGGCTGAGGCAGAAAAATGAGAGCGCTTAAGGAAAACATGGTTTTGATGCATGAGAAGATAAAGCCATTACAGTTATATTGAATGGTATGGTGCTCACCCGTAATCTCAGCATTTGGGAGGTGGAGGTGGGATCAGGGGACAAGGCTAGCCTGGTACACTAGACTCTGACTCAAACAAAAATGAAAATAAAGTAAAAAAACAAAACAATATTGAAAAGTTTTAGGGTCCTGAAAATAATACTGTATGGAAAAAAGACACAAATTATCTCTATTTTATGCCCTAGTTTTATAAAGTGATTATAATTGGAAAGAGCACTCAATACATGCATGTTGACTATTCAGGTGGGAATTCCAGTGATTTTAGTTTCTTCCCAGTGGTTCCTTGGTTTTCTGAGGTGATCATGAGCTCCTTTTATAAGGGAAAGCTGTGATTTTAATGAAAGCTGTCCCATGGTGGGCACTCACTTTTCTGTGGTTGGTAGGAATCCAACCTGGGTGGAGCATTATCACCTTCTGTTATCTCCAAAATTGCTCAAAAGGAGATGGAGGGGGTAGGAGGACTGTGAGGATGGACCTGAAGTCTTGCTCTGGCACCCATGTGGAAGATGGGTCAAGCAATCCCAGTGCTAAGGGTGGTGTAGCCAGTTTAATTGAATCAGTGAGCTCACTGAAGGCATGGATCCTGTATAAAAAAAAAAAAAAGGTGCAGAGAGATTAGAGAGGACACCTAACACACCAACACACATAGATGCACACAGCTGTACACCCAAAATGCATAAAATATTTAAACAATAAGATTTAGATTCCCAAAATATTTAAGCTCTGTTTGGGATCATTTGAGTGACTGCCAAGACTAGACAGTAATAATGAAGTTTAGTTAACAGTCCCCCCAACCCCTAAATTTTAGAATCAACTCAGCATTCTGGTGAAAGATAGGTGGGATTCTGTAGGTCTGACTGGGGGCTGAGGCTCTGCCCCCTGGGACTGCCCCCTGCAGTCTCCTTGGGACTGCAGATGCAATTGGCCCATGGACCACATACACACAGCTGGACATTCTTTACAGTATGAGAGACTGAAAACAAATGGGCTACTTAGACCAAAAGTGTGTGGGTGTGTGGTACCTGGGAGTCCCTTTCTGCAGGAATATGCTGGGGTTACACAGTCACTAGGAGGTTAATATATGAGTTCATGGAGCACAATGTGGGTATAAAATATAAAATGCATATGCTTTTTAAATGTTTGAACTTCTGATGAACTTTTTTTTTTTTTTTTAAGAGTCATGTTTCTAAAATGAGCTTTGAACTCACTACATAGCTGAGGATGTCCTGGAACTCCTGGTTCTCCTTTCTCTATTTCTTCAGCGCTGTAACTGCAGGCATACATCGACACACCTAGTTTATGTGCTGCCAGGCAAGTGCTCTGCCTCCGAGCTCAGCTGGCGATTGTCGTTCAGGAAGCTCTCGGGCATCGCGCGGCATCTTTCTTGACGTGGTTGTCTCAGTGATGACAGAAAGCACTAGCCACCAATTCTTTCTCTTCTTTTTTCTTCTTTCTTTTCATAAAATCTCTTGTCGCTGTGTGTGTTCTCAGTAACAAGAGAAGCCAGGGCCCCCGTCGATCCCAGGAAATGCTTTATCGAATCTAAAATTAGACAAGAGCCCATTGTCTCATGAAAAAGCAAATCCCATACGTTAATCCAGTAGAAAGCCATCTAGTCTTTAAGAAGATTCCTTAGTTTTTTTGTTCCCTACTAGTGCATGGCATTTTTCATCTCATTCTGTAGCAGATAAACTGAATTAAACAAGAACCAATTGAGCTTTTTTTTTTTTTTTTTTTTTTTGAGAGGGGGAGAGAGGTACATAAATCTTGTGATGCAAACTCATGGATTTTAGGCAGCCTCAAGGACTTTGAAGAATAAAAATATTCAGTGAGGAGAAGGAGATAAGTAACTTTTTGTGGAAACACATGTGCCTCAGCCAGCAGTGGTGTGCTGTGAGAGCTTGACATCCCTACTCTCAAAACCCAAGAAGTAAGTCAGTGAGATGGTTCAGCAGGTAGAGACACCTCCTTGCAGGGCTGGGGACCTAAGCGGGTGGATTCCTGTGACCCATGTAAAGCTGAAGAAAGAAACAGACAGAGTTGTGCTCTGACAACGTGCATGCCCTGGTACACGCACCTGTCCCATATCGTGCATACTTACACAATAATAATAAGTAATATTAAAGCTGAACAAATAAAAGCCAAGAACCATTGCCAGAGGCTGGGGTGGGACTGCAGGGAATGACTGCTGATACCTTAGGTTTCCAGAGTGAGGAGATGTTCTAAAGTTCAACAGTGGCCATGACTGCACAGCCTAAGCAGTTTACTAAAAGGCACTAACCTGCACAGTTTAAAAGGGACGTCAAAACCGCACAGGAATCTGCAGTGTTAGTTCCACAGTGCGTGTGCTGTCAATGTGGCTGCCTGCTGTGACCAGAAAGGAAAACCACAACAAAACAAAATTGCAAGAACCTTTCAAACCAAAGCCAGAAAGCCCTTTGGGAAACAGGACTATGCACAACGCCAGCTGCTCCCCAGAATGTGAACTTTGGTCATCTCTAACCTTTGACTTTAAGAGTCTGGGATCATCCAAGAGTGATTCCAGGCCCATAGCATGTGTAGCTAGAACCTTTCTGTTCATGCTTCTCTTTCTATTACTCATGGTACCCTGTTCCCTTTTGATTTTCAGTGGTTAATATTGATGCCCAATATTTTTTGGAACACAGAAACTATTAGAACCTATTTCCTAAGCTGCAACTCCTCTAGTTTTAGAGTTTGAATTGACTGGCATTTCTACATCCTGGTTCTTGTTGTTGTAATAAGGTCTGGAAATTTAGAGAGATCCATAGCAATTGTTGGATTTCTGGGATATGCTTTTGAGTTTTTTCCTCACAAATGGTTCCAATCAGCAAAAACAGCCAAGAGTAGGACCCAAGAGTTCAGCATTTACCTTTTCCTAATTCAAACATTTGACAGTAGATTTATCAGCTAAAAAAAAAAAAGATTTCTTTTTATTGGATTGTGCATACATGTGTATCCCTGTGTGTGCTCAGTGGGTGAAGTTCTTGCTAGCCAAGTGTGAGACCCAAGTTTGGATCTCTAGAACTCATACAAAACTGAATGTAGCAATACATGCTTGTAATGCCAGCACTTGGGGAGTAGGCTTAGAAGCCTTGACTCTTGGTTGGTGAGAGAGGTTTCAACAAGGCTCCTAAATAAGGCTCCTTTTTCTTTCTGTCCCCTTACTTGTCCTGTTTTTCTATCCTGTCTCAGTGCTACATGACTGTCTGAGTATTAGACTTTGTAAATATTATTGTAATTCACTCCTGTCTGGCTCTGTCCACACTGAACTTAGATATTTTACACGCTATTTCCTGTCCTCCTTCATGCTAGCCTTTCTCTGTCAGGAGATGTCATTATCAAAGAGTGATGGATGGCCCACACATCCTCCCCTGCACTTATCAAATTCTGTGGATGGCTCCCTTTTTCCTGTAGGACAATGGGCAAACTCCTTAGCAAGGTCCACAGGGACTGGAGAAATGGCTCACTGTTTAAGAGTGAGGAATGCTCGTGTAAGTGACTGGAGTTTGGTTCCCCTCTCCTGTTGGGCATGTCCCAACTACCTATAGGAATCTGACACCTTCTTCTGTCCTCCACAGGCAGCCACACAACCATAGCACGCATGCCTGTACACACACACACACACACACACACACACACACACACACACACACACTTAAATAAGAATAAATCTGTTTAAACACCCTGAAAGCAGACCAGCTCACTGGTTCAGACACTTCATTCTGGCTTCTCAGGAGCCTGTGGTTCTAGCATCAGCCTCTTACTTCCTTAGCATCACTCTTCCCCTCCCTCTGTGCCTTTGCTTAGGTTGCTATTTTGAGTCACCATGTCTTTCTTGCTGTGAGATCGCCTGCATAGAAACAGTGTGCCTTTCATGCAGAGATAGTTCACACAGGAATGTGAAAATAGCAATGAACTGTGCTTGCTCTAAGTGTGACCTTCAAGTAAGGCTATAGTTCATTCTCAGCTGAAAACCTGCAATTTTCTGGGAATCTCACAAACAAGACTAAATTATTTGATTACAGTAAAAGCATATCTTAAATCTCTCATGACCTGTGGGTGCACCCCATGATTTCATTTACCACCCCACCCTAATTTCCTTAGCAACCCCTGAGATCTAACTTCAGAGGCCACCAAAGATCACATTCAGAACTATTGTAAAGACAAACTTGGCTCTCTCTTGAGAAGTGTACACACACACTCTTCTCTAAAAAATCCTTACACTTACTATGTGCGTGCATATGGTGTGTATGTGTGTTCATGCATGAGGTTTGCGAATTCAGGTGAGTTCATGCCAGGACAAACATGGAAATCAGAGGACAAGTGACATTTTTCTCCTGGAATTGGCCTCAGGTAGTTTGTCTTGGCAGCAAGTGCCTTACTTGCTAGGCCATCTTGTTCGCCTCCTGTCCTTTCCCCTTTCTTTCCCTTCCTTTGTCCTCCCCTCTACTCCCTTGTCCTCCCCTCCTCTCCCCTGTCATCCTCTCCCTTCCCATGTCCTCTCCTCCCCTCTCCTGTCCTTTCCCTCTTTTCTTATTCTCTCTTCCCTCCTCTTCTTTCTCTTTCTCTCCTTTTTGAGACGTGGTCTCATATAGCCCAGGCTGACATCAGACTTGCTATGCAGCTAAGGAAGACCTTGAAAGCCTGCTCTTCCTACTCCTTTTTTCCTAGTCCTGGGATTTGGGGCAGGCTATGCACTCGTGTGTGTGTGTGTGTGTGTGTGTGTGTGTGTGTTATATGCAACCATGTATATGTGCAAGTGTGTTCTCCCACAGGTTGACATTAAGACTTAGTCCTCAATTGCTCACCACATTATCTTTGAAACAATGTCTCTTGCTAAACTCAGAGATAGCATTTTAGCTACACTGGTGACTAGTAAGTCCCCAGAGATCCTACTGCCTCTGCTCCCCCAAGGCTGGCACTGCAAGCATGTATTGCTATGCTCACCTTTTATGTGGGTTCTGGAGATCCAAACTCAGGTCCTCGTGTCCTTGTAACAATAATTTTACTCACAGAGCCATATCCCCAGCCCCTAAACTCTTAATAAGAGTTCACTCTGCTTGGTAGTGATTTGTTACGGGCATGTTCTCTGTGGTAAGCACCTGTTTGGGGGCTTCCAGGACACTTCCTAACTTCTGTGAACCCAGCTCAGATCCTTGTAGAGAAAATGAGACATCTGAGAGTCAGGTAGTTCTGGAGTTTTGAAAACTTGCCAACTCCTCCAAGTGCTCCCAAAGGCAATGGGAGCACTTGGAATCTAATTTTTTAGACATACCAGAATAAAAAGGAAGTGGTGGCAGAAATGTGCTCCTGATGATTCAGCCATTAGTTCTTGGCATTTTGTCCCTTCTAGTACAATGATATGGCGATATAATCATTCATTGTACTGGTTCAGTTTGAATCAGGAAATTCATAAGTTGTTTCCATGGAAACTTGATTTCAAAGATGGCCTTATGATACACAGGAGATCAGAAATGCAGATGTTTTCCTTGAAAATTTTTGGGCGTTAGAAACTATCACATGGAAAAGGGACTTTTGGAACTAGAGCTGTTCTTATAAATGCTTGAAATGATGCTTAACTTTGGGAGTATCAGAGGAATGAAAGTCATAACAATGGTTTGTAAGTAGAGGACAAGGGTATGAAACAGGAAGATACACCACATTGATCAGAGCACAGATTTTTCAGTCCTTAGAAAAACAGATTACGACAATTTAATTCTTTAGATCAGGGAATTCTGCTCCTAAGTTCATCTAAAAAAATATTTTCAGGAATAGGAGAGGTGGCTCTGTTGATGTGGAAGATATTAGACACTGGGTGCTTCTTCACCCCTGCTAGTTCCCAACTAATTGAGAAAAAGACCTCTTGGATTTATAAAAAGCTTTAAGGCAAAATAACTGGACAGGTATCAACCTTCTAAGCTTTTTTTTGCTGTTTCCTAGCTACACCCAAGTTGCCTGCCTTAGTAGTTCCTGCCTGGGGTGCTTCTGGTCCGTCAAGCCAGCCTTCATGGCCACGTGCTTGTGGTCCACATTGCCCCACAGCGACTTCCTTCTCTCCAGCTTCCTAGCCTCCTGGTACATCTTCTGCTTCCTCTCTCCCTTCTTTTCCAACACAGCCTCATGCTCCTTCTCAGACCCCAAGTCAGAAAACCTAAGCTCTGCCTACTTCTCTTCTGCCCAGTTACAGGTTTCAGCAACTTTATTAACCAAACAACTTTAAATTAGATAGAGTAAGGTTTACCCAATAGAGACTGGTATATATGAGGATGTAGGCATATCCTGGGAGCAACCATATTTTGGGGGCCAGTAATCAGCATTAGAATACATAGCACCAGATCAATCTACAACACTCTGTGGTTAGGAGCACTGACTGCTCTTCCAGGGAACCCAAGTCTAGTTTTCAGACCCTACATAGCAGCCCACAATTGTCTGTAACTAAAGTTCCAGGGGATCTGATAGCTCTTCTGGCCTCTGCAAGCACAAGGTCATACTGTACATACATACCCACAAGTAATATACTCCTAAAAAATAAACATTTAAAAAAAGAAACATTTGTGTCTTAGTTGGGGTTTCTATTGCTGTGATGAAACACCATGATCAAAGCAACTTGGGGAGGAAACGGTTTATTTGGCTCAAACTTCCAGATCATAGTTCATCACTAGAGAAAGTCAGGACAGGAACTCAAACAGGGCAGGAACCTGGAGGTAGGAGCTGATGCTGCTTACTGGCTTGTTTTCCCTGGCTGGCTCAGGCTGTTTCCTTATAGAACCAGGACCACTAACCCAGGAATGGCACCACCCACAATGGACTGAGCACTTCCCTATCGATCACTAATTAAGAAAATGTTCTACGTGTTTGCCTATAGCCTAATCTTATGGAAGCATTTTCTTAATTGAGGTTCCCTCCTCTCAGATGACTTTAGCCTGTGGTAAGTGACATAAAACTATCCAGGAAAATTTGCATATAGGACTAGATATGTACAGTAGAGCAAGGTGGAGAACTTGTGTGAAATCTCCATCCCTAGCAAGGCAAAAGAAAAATAGAAGGAAAAGCTTGCATATCTACGTAAATATAAATGCAACGGTTTGTTGTTACCAGGCAAGTGTTATGCCCTGAGCTACACAGCAGTCCTTATTTTATCTGGAGGTGAGATCAAGGTTCTAGGTTTTTTCCATCTCAACCAGGTAACATTAAATGCATTTTTACAAGAACTAGAACAATTGTCCACTGCGCCACCATGTGGGTTTCTGTGATGCTGGGGATCTAACTGGAGTACTCAGGAAGAAAGTCAGGAGTTCAGGACCACGAGTTTGAGGTGGGTGGACTATATGAGACCCTGTTTTTGAGAGGGTAAGGAGGGTGCTCTTTAACAGGACCCTGAGTTTGTAACCATATGAACACAGTGTAAAGTAAAACTGCAATAATTATTCTACATATTTCCAGAATCATACACTTGATGCTTGACCTAAAGAAATTAGCAACCACACAAGGTACAACCTGGTTTGGTTGCTCACATCCTACATCCTAAGGGAAGAATATTTTACAGCTGTGGATCAGGCATATGCTTTCTAATGTAATTTTGACCTTCCACTTTGGAGGGGAAAAATGCCTTTTAAGCCATAATCTCTGGGCTGACCAGTTCATTAATTTTAGGGCTGCAAGGTCACCGAAAGAAAACATGTGGCGAATTGCATTGTAATTTGAGCAAATTAGCATGCTTCAAGGCTACTTTGGGGGAGAACTTTTTCTTTAACGAAAAGAAATTCTGATCTTTGCTTCTAATTAATTTTCTCCATTTTTACTTGCATTTTATTTGTTGAAGTCCTGGCTGAGCTTTGTCTGGGTAAAATGAGAACTCCCCGGGGAAAGGGTCTATTCTCCAATTTGAAAATGTATTTGTGATACAAAGCTTCTTGGAAGCAGGGGACTGGGGTTAATGTGCTGTGCATCTGCATTCTGTATCTCAATCAGCCCTTCCAATTAAAAGCTGCTTTGAATCATTTATGGTTCCTGAAGACCAGCTGAGAAACATGTTGTCACATGGCACCTTCTCTTCATTTTGTCTGTTTTATTGTTTGTTTGTTTTTGCATTCCAATTTTGGAATCTGCCACATTTTCAAAGCTGGGGTGAGATCAGCCTTTGAGATCCACATCCTGGACCCAGGAAAATCCTGTCCTGGTAAAGGAGTGTAATTCCCTTTCAGTCCTTGAGGCTCTGGCAACCGAAAGTCAGGGCTCTTAGTGTGCCCAGTGCTGTCTTAGGCTCTTCCTGTTCGTTGTGCCCATGTTTGTTGAGGATCTCTTTTCTAGAAGTTAATCATTTATGGCCAGTTTGCTTCGCTGCTGCCTGTGCTTTGCATTGGAAATTAGCTCGAAAAGCTATGCAGACCCTCTGGCCTAATTCATTCTCCATCTATCCACCTATCCCCACACACCAGTCCTCAATCACCACTGTTTTCATTTTCTCTACAGCACTCCTTCTGTCACACTCGGTTCACTCCCTCACCTCCCTTGTCACCTAAACATATAGATCCAACCTCCCTCCACCTGAGAGAAGTCATAGTGGTGCCAAGCAAGGTGGCTCAAAGGTTATGTCCAAGCAAGGCAGCTGCAGGGCCATTGCCTGCTCAGGTTCTGGAAGCTGCTCATTGGTCACTTACTGTGAAACTCAGGTGTGCCAAGCACATAGCCTCCTTCTTCTACAACATCTCTTGCAAAATCTTCCTCCTCTCATGTTTGGGAATCGTGCAGCTGTAGACCTCTGAGAGGACCACAAGGATGAAACTGGGTTCACATGGAACTAGGACTGTTTGAAGTGTTTCCTGCTAACTCTCTTCATGGAGAAAGGCTTCCAGAACCTCCTCACCATCTCCACTCTCCCTCAGTCATACTTTCAGGGTCTACAGACACAAAGGTCACTTCATGCTACCACAGAGACTTGCTAGTCAAGTCTCTGTGGTAGCATGAAGTGACCTTTGGGTATATGCCCAAGAGTGGTATGGCTGGATCTTGAGGAAGAATGGTTCTCATCTTTCTTGGGAATTGCCACACTGATTTCTATAGTGGTTGTACAATTTTGCACTGCCACCAGCAACGGAGAAGTGTTCCCCTTCCTCCACACCCTCACCATCATGAGCCATCACTTGTTTTAAGAACCTTAGCCATTCTGACAGGTGTAAGATAAAATCTTAAAGTAGTTTTGATTTGCATTTCCCTGATGACTAAGGATGTTGATCTTTCAGTGTTTCTGAGCCATTGAATTTTCTCTTTTGAGAATTCTCTGCTTAGGTATGTATCCTTTTTTTTCTTTTCTTTTTAATTAATTATACTTTATTCACTTTGCATCCCCCCCCCAGTAGTTCCCTTCTTCCTCCCCTCCCAATCCCACCTTCCCTTCCCCTTCTCAACCCATGCTCCTCCTCAAGTCCACTGATAAAGGAAGCCTTCATCTCCTTCCTTCTGACCCTAACCTATCAGGTCTCATCAGGAGTAGCTGCGTCTTCCTCTGTGGCCTGGTAAGGCTGCTCCCCCGTCAGGGGGAGGTGATCAGAGAGCAGGCCAATCAGTTCATATAAGAGACAGTCCTTGTTCTCATTACATGTATCCCATTTTTAAAATTTGGGTTATTTGTTTTCTTGATATCTAGTTTTTGGAGTGCTTTATATATTTTGAATATTACTCCTCTATAGGATGTGGAGTTGACAAAAATCTTTTCCCATTCTTTAGGCTTTTTTTTTTTTTTAGGAAAAAAAATCTTTTCCCATTCTTTAGGCTTTTCCCATTCTTTTGTCTGAATGACAGTGTCCTTTGTCTTGCAGAAGGATTTCAGTTCATCTAGTCCCATGCATTAATTGTTGATATTACCGTTTTTGCTAGCAGGGTTATATTTAAAAAGGTTTTTTTTATGCGAATGAGTTCAAGGTTATTCTCCACTTTCTCTTCTATCAGGTTCAGTGTGTCTGGGGTTATGTTGAGGTCTTTGATCCATTTAGTCAGGGTGGTAAATATGGATTTATTTGCTTCCTTCTAGCAGCTGTCCAGTTTGATCAGCACTATTTGTTAAAGATGCTGTCTTTTTTCTAGTGTGTGTGTGTGTGTGTGTGTGTGTGTGTGAGAGAGAGAGAGAGAGAGAGAGAGAGAGAGAGAGAGAGAGAGTCAGGAGGAGCCCCATCTTTAAAAGCCACACAACCTCAAGCCAGCCTGCTGGAGGAGCTTTAAAACTGTAACCTCATGGAAGAAAAATCCGAAGAAAAATTCCTAAATGTGATCACCATCCAAACAATTTTTATAACATCATACATAAAGGGTGAGATGCTGAAAGAACTTTTTATACAGTCAGTTTAAAAATTCTATTAATCACGGAAGAAGAAAGCTGTCTAATCTGATTTTTCATGTTACAACACCCTTGTCACACTCTGCATGGCTAACACTACAGGATGGAAATGTTACTGCAATATCTCAGGGCTTAATGCACATTTGCTTTTGTATTTCATTTATTTTTACATTAGCTTCCCTGCAGCTTATGATGTTAGCAATATTTCTCAGTGTTCACAGTTTTATATTCTGTTGTGCTTTTTTTTTCATTTCTTTTGTATCTGTACCCAATTTTCCTCTTTTAAAAAAATTAATAAAGTGGAACCCTGAGATTACTTTAGACTTAGAGTACTTAGCTGATAGATCTATCCCTGGTCTCAAGGAGCATGGAGAATGAAACGACTGACATGCTTCTGGAAAAAGTAATTTATTTAGTGAAGCATTTAAGCAATGGAGTTTTAATGCAGAGGTTAAATGTTCTTCACCAAAAGTACTACCCCCACGTCCTAGCCTATTGTGTTTCAGATTGCTGAGGCTTTTGTCACAACAAACATATCTTTCTTTCTCTATTTCTCTTCCTTCCATCCTTTTTCTTTCTTTCCTTGCTTTTTCTTTCCTTCTTTCCTTCCTTCCTTCCTTCCTTCCTTCCTTCCTTCCTTCCTTCCTTCCTT
>NW_026596117.1:28507207-28537736 GCF_907164565.1 Psammomys obesus | reverse complement strand
CTTCCTTCCTTCCTTCCTTCCTTCCTTCCTTCCTTCCTTCCTTCCTTTCTTTGTTTCTTTCTTTCTTTCTTTCTTTCTTCCTTTTTCTCTCTCTCTTTCTCTCTTTCTCTTTTGAGATAGGGCTTCACTCTGCAGCTCTGGCTGTCCTAGAACTCACTATGTAGAACAGACTGACCTCAGACTGATAGCCCCTTACCTCTGCCTCTCAAGTGTTGGGAATAAAGACTTGTACCATCATGCCTGGCTTATATAGCAAATTTCAGCCCAAGTGCTGGAAATTACAAAATTGAGCCCAAGGAAAGTCAATAAGCACTAGAAACTTCTATCATGACTCTGTGGTTGGAATCTCTGGTTTCTATAGACTAAGATTCCCCGTGGGATCATCCATCTCCACACACCAGACCACTGATTGGAAATCTCTAAAAATGGAAAGCAGCCTCCAGTGATGAAGCTGTGTCATAGGGATAATTTGGCTGATTCTTGGGAACAGTTAGTTACTAGGTACAGCCCAAACTGGTGTTTGTCTTCTAACAGATCATAATACCAGGTGGCACAGGGAAGGGAGGAAAGCAGCTTGTTTCAGAGAGGGTTGTGTTAAGCACAAGGCATAGATCCCAGAGGAGACCATGTGCCTTCCCTACTGTTCAGCTGGGGCTTGTCTGGCGCTTGCAGGGAAAAAACCTCCCGTTTCCACTTACAAATACATCCCAAAAGATTTAAAATGCCTGTGAGACACAAAGTAAGTCAGACCTGGTTACATTCCTTGTTGAGGTTCTCAAAGTGTTGTCAAGCAGGTTTCTGGATGGAAGCCCCAGGATTTCTGACTCAGCAAGTCTGGATTAGAATTTGAGACTTCACATCTTAAATAACTTCCCTGGCGGTGCTGGTTCTGTCACCCAGAAGCCACCAGACTGCATCTGTACCTCTCTGTTCATATCTTGGAACAAGGGAGTTGGCCACTATCGCTTGCATTTTGGCAGAGAGAAAAATGCAGACAGAAACATGGAAAAGCAATCTAAATAGAGAGAACAGACTTATTCCGGGTAGTGTCACCAGAGGCTCCTGCTGGGGACTGGGATGTGCGCTAGCAGACATCCTGTATGAGTGACCTGGGGTACACATGGATTTCCAAGTGGAATTGGGAACAAAAATGAAGAAACTGTGAGTTATTATTCACATCCGGATATTGGGAGCCAGTGTTCATCGGATTGACTGGCTTCCACTGATTGCTTGAAAGCATGATCTGATTTCCTGTAAATTGATTGGCATAGTTTTCAGCGGTTTTTTTGTAGAGAGTGAATTGTTCTGCTGTGAATGATATTTTTATATATGGTTTATCTGTTGGTTCATTTGCTTATGGAGTTTCTCAAATCACCCTGAAAGGAAGTTTCTTGTCTAAAAAAGGAAATCCAGGCTAATGAGATGACTCTGCAGTTAAGAGCACTGGCTGTTCTTCTAGAGAACCAGAGTCTTGATTCTCAGTACCCACACGGTGGCTCACAACTGTCGTTACTCCAGTTACAGGGAACTCCAAGTCCTCTTCTGGCCTCTGAGGGCACCAGGCACACATCTAGTACACAGACACGCATGCAGGCAAAGTACTTACATACCTAAATAAAATAATAAAAGAAACAAGGAAATAATAAAAGAAATAAGGAAAATCATATTGGCAATTACAATCGCTAAAACTAAGTTCCTTTTTGTTCATTCACTCTCAAATTCTGGCTCAGCATATGTTCTGTGGCACATGCCGTGCTGACACTGGAGACATGGCTAGAGACAAGGAAAGCTTAGTCCTTATGAGGCTCTTTTGAGGTCTAAAGTCTATACACACAAGAGCTGTAGCTGAGACATTTTAATGGAATATGATGAAGGAATTCAGTGACATATGAACCCTGTGGTGAAAAGGAAGCTATCTGGAGATATCTGCATAGAAATTTGGAGAGGAAATGGCAACAAGGTGAACATGGAAAAGTGAAGGGAGTATACTTTTATAGACTTTGGGACATTGGATGTCATGCTGTCCTAGTAAGCAGGCTCCCCCATGTCTCAGGGATGGCAAATAAAGCCCAAGATGGACCAGCAGCTTTCCTGCATACCTCTCCTGCAAAAAAAAAAAAAAAAAAAAGACTCTAGAACCCATGTGGCTTCAATCTTGCACCCTGGATACTCACATCTGAATATACAGGTGGTATGTGTGTGGCGGGGAGAGACAGAATATGGAAACCTCATACTCTTGTGAACCCATGTGCCTGGGAACAGACACAAGGTAGACACAAGGTAAACACTGAATGGGAGTTCTAACCAGTTAAAAAGGGTAATTCCTAAGGAAGGATGAGAAATAAGCCATAAAGTCTAGGGTTTTGCACAGGAAAAAGCACATATGAAAATGCTGAACACAAACAACAGGTGTGCAGAGGGGATGCCAGCTACATTCTGATGCTAACAGTAGTGTTTTCTCTGTTTCGGAGTAAATCCCTGAGGGCCTGGGAATTTACTAGAATGCATCTTTGAAAATGTGGCATGACCCAACATTAAATTTGTTCTGAAGACATAGGAAGGAGGGGAGGGACAGAGGGATGGAGGGAGGGAGGAAGAAAAAAAAGAAAGAGAAGTGGGGGGAGGAAGGAAGGTCCTGGATGTCACTGGAAGTCAGTGTAATCTTCTAAAATGTATTTGCTACAGAATCCAGGAAACATAATCCGATCAGGGCCTGAGAGTTTAGTATGAGAGTCTGGCTTATATGCCTGCCTCCCCGCCCCCCACCCCCAGCCGTGCTCACTTCTCCTTACTTAACTCAGGGCATCTTGCTGCACTGAAGAGCCTGAGTTTTGTGACATGCATTATTTCTGACTGCTTCACTTGCTGTATTTCACTGGCTTTGCATGAAGTTGTTCCTATAGAAACTTATTTGGGAAATAGTTAGAATGAAAGACAGCAAGCAGAAACCACTGCACTTTCCTTTGCAATCTCTACAGAGAGTGTCCATGCTTCCTTATTTAAGTCAGGGCAGTCAAAGGAAATACAATCTGGAGAAATCAGGATAAGTGCTATTTCAGACCCCTAAGTCATATTGTTGCCAGATCTTGGAAAGATCAGATTCCTTCAAGATCCTTTTTTTACATTGTTTTAAACCTTTTACAAAGCGCAAACTTATTCATGGATAGATTAGGCCTGGGACATAGCTTAGAGGTAGGTGCTTGCTTAACTAGCTAAGGATCTTATCCTCAGCATAAGATCCAACAAAACATACCAAACAGGAAAAACAAAGCCCTACAATCTAAAAAACCAAAACTAAGAACAAAGAAATAAATACATCAAAATTATTATTTTTCACCTTGGGCATCAGTGGGTACTCAGACAGGGACCATGTCTGAATTAAAGTCACATGTTACCAGAACTTAAAGCTGTTCTTCAAAAGCTTCAGTATAAAATTTGTATAGGCTCATATCCATGAAAACAAAATATAAACAAGTAGCTCTATTTGAATCTCGGTTTTTAGATGTGTTTTATTTGGTGATTTCCCACTGATTTCAGCATAATCATTTCCTTTGTGTCGCTAATGTTTTCTTCCAAATATTCTGTTACTGGCTATCTAACATTCTGCTTTATGAAATTGGCTAGGCAATTTGCTTCCTAGTTAAAGCTATGGTTGCTTTGAGTTTTTATCAGTTAAATACAATATTGAAGTATACATTTTTAAATCTCCACAATTTCCATAGGTCCTATAGATTTCTTTATATTTGTGCTGGCTGTTTTTGTGTCAACTTGACACAAGCTAGAGTCATCAGAGGAAGGACAGTTGAGGAAATGCCTCCTTGAGATCCAGCTATAAAGCATTTTCTCAATTAGTGATGAGTGGAGGAGGGACCAGCCTATGGTGGGTGGTGCCATCCCTGGGCTGGTGGTCCTGGGTTCTATAAGAAAGAAGGCTAAGCAAACCAGGGAAATTGAGGCAAGAAGCAGCACCCCTCCATGGCTTCTGCATTAGTTCCTGCCTCTAGGTTCCTGCCCTGCTTGAGTTCCTGCCCTGTCTTCCTTTGGTGATGAACAGTGATATGGAAGTATAAGCTGAATAATCCCTTTCCTCCTCAACTTGCATCTTCGTCATGGTGTTTTATTGTAGCAATAGAAACTCTAAGACAATGTTTCATAAAGTCTCAAGAATAGCCAAAGTTGAAAGACATGAACATTTTCAAGGGATCTTTTCTGTAAATGTTGAGATGAGAAAGGAGTTTTTCTTATTTAAATTGTTGATATAATAAAAGTGAACTTGTTTTAAAAATAATGACAGGAAGGGGAGGGATTGTGGTTCCAAGGTAGAGTGCTTGCTCAGCATGTATGAGACCCTGGGCATGCATACACATACATAAACACACACATACATGCACATGTATACACATACAGAAACACACACACAAACATGTATACATACACATACACAGCTGCATATACACACATACATTCACTCATACACATTCATCCATACACATAGACATGCATGCATTTATGCCCATGTGCACAAATTCATGCTTGCACACACACACACACACACACACACACACACACACACACACGAGGGAGAATTGAGAGCCCTGCCTTCGACTATGTAGCAAGCTCAGAGAGCTAACTGAAGCTGGGTCCTGGCTAACACTGTAGAGGATTCATGACTCTGTGGTGAGGAACATTAACAGTTCTTGTCTTAGACAAATACAGCTGAACATCCAAGGGCAGAAAAGATGATTCCACATATAATAAAGGCAAGGAACACCTATCCCAGGGACCCTGTTTCCTGCCAGTGGTATTTGGCTGGGGTTGTGGTTTATCTCTCCTCAGTTTCATCCTGACTTTCTATGCTTGGTTTATTTTACCTCAGTTCAGTGTACGGGAAGCTTTAGGCCAGAAAATAGTAAGAGATGCCCCAATTAACATCCTGGGTTATAGGTTGGTTGTTCCTTATAACCCACCCAGTCACAGTGTGTAAGTGTCTCCCCCTGACTTTGTCAATAGAAAAACCTCTCTGCTTCTCAAAGGTCAATCATGAGATGAGGCCAGAACACCCATGCAAGTTCTCAGCTCCTACCTGAACAGAACTGATATCAAGATCCCTTCTAGAAGTGTGTTTCCTTTGAGCACAAGGACCTCAGTACTGTTGATCCCAAGACCTGCATGGGGAAATTGATTTCTGTCATCAGTTATCTGGTGTGAAGCTAAAAAGGCTCAGGCATGGAGGTATATTGCTATAATCTCAGTGTTCAGGAAGTTGAGGCTGGAGGATTATAAGTTTGAGACCAGACTGGGCTATATCTTAACACTCTGCCTCAAAGTGAGAAAAGTCATCTGTGTTCCCATATCCGGTCTCCTACACCATGGGAAAATAATTTGTTAGGATAAAATTTGAATCTTATCTCCTCTGAAACTCTGGTGGACATTTAATCTCCACTATGAGTTGTTAAGAGCTGGGGCCAAGTGGGAACTTTAAGGCATGAATAGGGGTCTGTATGAACATACTTCTCCATACATGAGAAGAATAGATTAATAGGTCTCACTCCCTGAAAAAAAAAAAAGAAAGATATTAGAACCCGCCATGGAGGGAGGTTCCTGGTTTCTTTTTTAAGAGCCAATTTCTAGGCTGCTATAAGTCCATGCAGTTGAAGTTGTTTAGGTTTTGTTCTTATCATCCAGAATCACTTGTCTCTACGCAGTGGACTAGAACTCAGTACCTGGGTGTGGTGGTACCCATTGTAACTGACATTCAGGGAAGAGGCAGGAGGACTGAAAGTCAGTGGCCAACATAGGCCACACACACACACACACACACACACACACACACACACACACAGGCCTTCGTGCCGTCAGCTATATTTTGAAATTATCTTAGAAATGATTTTCTCCTGTTTGTGTATCTAAATCTAAACACTGAGCTCGATGACACGTTTCAAATGGCAACCTTCCGCGTCGATAACAGTTTTCAAAAGCAAATACAAGTGCTTGTTCTCTGAGCGTGTTCCCGGCTCTGTTTTCTTTCGTGTAAAGAGCCTGCAGGTTACTTGTACAGTCGCTCACGCCTGAGGAGCCAGCACCACAGCCCTTTTTTGCAGGTGGCTGAGCCAGAGTGAGGAGGGTGGCGGGTGTCAGTCAAAACCTGTCTGTTAGTCTGTCCAGGAGATCGGAACGTCTGCATCCCGTGATGATAGTATTAAGGAGAGGATTACTGATATTTGAAAGGCCGGAAGTCTTTAGTGCAGGTCATTTAAAAGGCTTCACAGAAGTAGCTTAGGATGTCTTCAGTATCAAAGATGCTGTTTTAGACACACACACACACACACACACACACACACACACATAATCATTTAGCTCCAAAGTGGGGCTTCTGAGAAATAGGAACCTGCTGTACTCCTGTACTTGAAAAAAAAATGATGTGTAAAATACATAAGTACATGAGCAAACTTGCCAAAGAGGGAGAGGCTTTCCAAATATATCATTTAAAAATGTGCTTAAAAGAAAATGTGTCCAGAGCTGGATAGATAGCTCAGTGGTTAAGAGCAGTGGCTGCTCTTCGAGAAGATGCAGTTCCCAGCACCCACACAGCAGCTTTCAACCATCTGTAACTCCCATTTCTGGGAGGGAACCTACTGCCCTCTTTTAACCGCTGCAGGCACTGAATGCATGTGATAGAAATATAGACTATATTTAATAGACATACATATGCATAAATAAATCTTTAAAACAGAAAATATTTTTTATAACAACTGTTCCTTAATCAAATGCACTCACGGAAGACTTCAGAGTCAGGTGTGTTGTTTGCCTTAGTTCATATGAACAGGCCTCTCCCCCATGAGGTGCCAGAAGTGAACACATAGAGACTCAAACAAGCTAAGTATGTATTGTACCCAAGATCTCCTCCTCATGTCATGGATTTAGTACACATTGGAGGTATCTTTTTATTCATACTGAGGATTAGTTTTGAAATGGTTTGCCTGAGTCCTGTGCTTGGAGCTCTGTTTTTTATGTGCTCAGGTTGTAGATTCAAATCTAGTTAACCTTCCTTTTAGTGCCTCTGGGGACACCACAGTGACACCTGAACACTGTTTGGATTGACCTTGCCCTCTGTCCTGGACAGCTTCAATTGTTAGTATTGCCTAGAGTCACCTGAAAAGGTATCAATTCATTAATGGTCTCTATCAGATCATTCCTGGACATGTCTGTGAGGGATGGTCTTATCTCTCTCAAGTGATATAGGAAGGCTCAGCCCACCCTGGGCAATGTCATTTCCAGGGCAGATGACTCTGGGCTGCTGAAGAAAGGGAAGCATGCACCTGTGCATGGGCCAGAGAGCAAGCCAGCGGGCAGCATTCCTCCCTGGGTCCTGCCTCCTCCAGGCTCCTGTCTTACTCCTTACCTCGATGATGGACTGTGACCAGAAGTACAAGCCAAATAAACCCTTCCTCTCCCAGTTGCTTTTTGTGTCTTTTGTCAGAGCAACAGACTGAGACTACAACACTGTGTTACAGGACCCATTCTCAGAGACACAAGTCTGGGTGCCCTGAGCCTGGCATGTGGTGTTTGGTGGAAGATTCCACTTGGTCTCCTTTAATCCCCACATTTTTGATCTTCTCTTTCTCTCCCGATTTTTCTTCTCCTTTTCTAAATGTCACTCATTTGTGAATACATAAACCTCTACTGCTGGTTATAAACACATTGTTTTCTGGAGAAGATGGGAAACCCATTTTCAGTTACCAAGAACATGATTAAAATCTTATAACAGCTTACATCTTGGCATGGAGTAAAGATAAAATTTTAAGCTTTGAGCTGCTAGAAAGAGCTTGGGCTATGGCAGTGGTGGGACAGGCTAGAGTGGCTTCTGCCTTGAGTCCCCCCTTTGTGCTTGTTCCTCTGCTAGAAATATCCTGTTTCCGCATGCCTGCCTCTATATGCCTCCTCCACACCCTGCCTGCATGTCCCCTTCCGCCACACCCCTGCCTCCACACTCCTGAACAGCACACCCTCACACTTTGTATAGGCTCCAATGGTGCTAAACGAGAGGACTTCTTGATTGCCCTAGGCTTAACAACCTCCTTTCCACTCCCAAGCTCCTCTCCTTCTTCCCCTGCTTGATTTTTCTTCACAGCATTTCTCAGTCAGCCCACACATAAACCATTTGTCTCATCTCTCTAAGAAAAAGACTTTGCTTTGTTCTCTCTGTATCCCTGGCATCTGAATAGCGCATGATTACAATAGGTTCTCAACAGATATTTCCTGAAGGAATAATGGTGGACCATTTTGCTGAGATTTCAAAGGTACTGCACTGTTGGGACCTCCACTGGTAAGTGCTTGTGCAGTAAAAGGAATCCCAATAACCAGTCCTCTCTAAAAGGAACACATGCACACATTCTTCTGAGACTGTGGAGCCTGCTATTCTTCTAGGGACTCAACTGGAATCCGTTTCTTATTCAGCATTTTATTAGCTTATCCAGTGGTTCCAGGAAGACCCTCACAGCATGCCAGCCACTCCTCATGTCAGACTTCCTGAATTAACCCATGTTTACACTAACACAACTATCCTTCATATCCAGTTGGGGGCTTGTCACAGAATTTGAAGGAACTGGGCTGATTCGTGAAGTGAGACCCTCTGTGTGAAAAATTCTCCTGTAGGCCTTTAACTGTCAGACAATGTTTAGGGGTAAAAGACCAAATATGGAGGCAAAAAAATAGATATGATATCATGTCCACGCATATGTGGCTGGGTGATAGGATCAGCTGAAAGGATTCATGAGAAAGTCTATACTAATTCCTACCTGGAAAAGTGTCATTCTCTAGTTTATCAGCGAGCAAACTGAAATCAGGTGAGTCCACACTTCGGCTGCATGTGAGTTCCGTAAGCTGGAGGCTGTGTACCTCCTTGGTCTTCCTGGGAAGTCCCTGCTGGGTGCAGACTGAAACCACAGAGTTAGTTGGGAAATGCTTCCTGCTGTTGGTGGATTTTGGGATGAGACCCCTCAGCTATGTTAGCTCCAGTGTATACTGCTGTGGTACCTCTGGGGCTTCAGACATGGTGGTTCTTTTATCTGCAAATAGGTGTGTAACTCTCAGCATGGGCCTGTTTGTTATCACCATCTTCAAAGCGAGGCAATCTTCTTGGCCACCATTTCCCAGGAAAGACCACCGTGCTGTAGTGTGCCACTGGGGACAACATGCTCACTCAGGGAAGAAACACAGGAATGGTGCCACTCATGAGAGCATCGTGGTTCAGCTAGTAGGGGGTTTGCCTGGCATGTGTAGGGTGGGGTTAGTCCTAGCACTACATACAGTGGGAATGGTGGTGTGTAGCTTAAAGATCAGAATGTCAAGGTCATCCTCAGCTATATAGAGTTCAAAAACAGCCTGGATTATGTGAGACCCTGTCCTAAAACAAAACAAAAGCAGAGAGAATTCTCACTGTCACAGTGCTCAGACCTTATTAAATACTATATCTAAAGGTTTATAACACTGGAACTTGGGCCTTTCTTTCTAAATCAAGACAATAGAAGTAGGTTGGCATGTAGCTAGAGCACAGATGAGCTGAAGAATCACTTTTCAATGAATGTGATTGTAGAGGAAGATCCATGAAGAGCTTCTGAACATGCAGTGGAGCATGTAAGCAGGAACAGTTGGGGAGGAACCCAATTTCTTCGGAGCAGAAGACCATATCTAGGTTGGAATCTTTAACCAGGAATGTGAGTAAAGCTCCCTTAGTAACTATAACTGTTAGAACTGGGAAGGCACAAGAGTTTCCAGACAGGTGGTAGGCATCAGATCTGAAGTAGGCAGTGGTGAGGTGGACAGCTGTATAGAAGGGAGAAACCCAGGGAGGGGCTGTGAGCTCCAGCAACAGATTAAGATTTATAAAATGTGAAGCCAGGCATGAGGGCACACGCCTGTTATCCCAGCACTCTGGGTGACTAAGGCAGGTGGATCTCTGTGAGTTTCAGGCCATCCTGGTCTAGAAAGTGAGTTCAGGACAACCAAGGTTACACAAAGAAACTCTGTCTCAAATAAAACAAAACAAACAAACAAACAAACAAACAGATTTATAAAATGTGAAAAGCCCTCAGGGTGTGTGTGGGATGAACACTGAAATAAGAAGTCTCAGGAAAGACAGTCAGGTGACCAGCTACAGTGTGGCTGTCAGGTGCAAGCTCTGCAGTCCTCCAATCAGGAGTCCTGTCCAGTTCTCTTGCTATTTTATGGTAAGTAGGAGGTGGCACAAGTGTCACTATGAGACCATAAAGACTGGTCCTCCACTGCACGGGGCGATGTGCTGTTGGAATGCAGCTATCTTGATGGAAGAAAGTCACGGTACACGGAGACCCATGTGTAGATATCCTGGCCAGTAGCCCAGCAGAGCACCTCCAACACGGCTGGCTTCATTGCCGGAAGACTCAGGCCCCAATCTCCATGTGACAGCAACAGCAAGAGAGCTCTGAGTGGGAGTTGTTCCTGCTCCCATCCCCCTTCCTTCATCCCCTCTCTCTCCTTCCTCCCCGACAAAAATCATAGCAGTTTTATGCTATTAGGTTTGGGCTTCCAAAGAAGCAGATACAGCAATAGTTAAGTGGAACAGTAACTGACTGCAGAGTTTTAAGGAAAAACCTTTTAATTTCCTCTTATCAATTCTATTACTTTCTCTTTTGGTTTTCTGGTTTCTGCAGGAAAATACAGCAATGCATGAGTGAGATTTGACCATAACCTTTGAGACAGCCTGGAAAGAGAATTTATCAACAGCATCCAAGGCCAAGTTAGGAAGCTGTCGTTTAAGATCACCTTACTTTCCTATAAAGCAGCTCTCCAGGAAAGGTGGGGTCTCAGCCAACACATAGGTGGTTTGCTTTAGTTTTAAACACATTCTGATCTGTATCCTTCTGGTGCAGTTCTTCCCCTAACTGTTGGACTCCGGGTCAGGTTGTGGGTATCATTTGGCAGTGTGCAAATACGTGGGGAAAGGTTTGTGTGTGTTAGAGGAATGCTCTAGAATAGAAAGGGCAAGAGAAAAAGTGAGACCAAGGCTGGAAGGAGAGATGGTAATTAACTCCCATTGTACCTGCTGTCACGTTATTATTTTAACATAATATGTATTTTTACCTTGTGAGTAGGAATCCGAGATTTTTTTTCAAAACCACTTTTCTTATTTTAAGTAGCAAATTTTATGTATCATTAAATCCATTCTTGTATGAAATCTGAGCTATTTAAAGGGTTTTTTTAAATTTTTCTTTCTGAGTTTTGAGGAAAGGGAGAACTGAACACCAGCAGCATCTTCTGGAGCGGTGGCTCTCAGCCTTCCTGATGGTGCTACACTTTAATGCAGTTTCTTATGCTATGATGACCCCAACCATAAAATTATTTTCATTGCTACTTCACAACTGTAGCTTTGCTACCATTTGAATCATAGTATAAATACCTGTGCTTTTCAGTAGTCTTAGGCTACCTCTGTGAAACTGTCATTCAGTGCCCAAAGGGGTCTTGACCCACATGTTGAGAACCAGTGTTCTAGAAGAACCAAGATGTGGAGGGAGTGATTGAGAAGAGCAGACTAGCAGCTGTAGAGATGGCTTGGCTGTTAGGAGCATTCACTGCTCCTGAGGAAGAACCATGAGGAGGACCCAGGTTCAGTTCCAGCACCCACATGGCAGCTCACAACCTGCTTGTCATTATAGTGCCAGGGGATCTGATGCCCTCTTGCCTCCATGGACACTGATGCCCTCTTGCCTCCACGGGCACTGCACAGGTGTGGGATATGTGCATATGAGAAATGCTTTGTAAACAGTTCCAAAAGCTAGCTGTTGGACACCATCACAGGGCCACCTGTGTTTTCCCCTTTCTTGTTTTTGCACGTTTTTCTCACCGTTTACACTCTTCAGGGTGATCTGCATCTCTTCATAGAAGAGAGTCATCCATGGAATTAAACAAAAAGTCCCTCTTAAGCATCATTTGCCAAGAAATGTAGTCAACACTTCTTATTCAATTTTTTTTTTCTTAAATACCATGCAGGAAAAGTTTTATAATATTCTTGCTTTGATCATGTGACCAGTGAAGCCCAGAGAGGCCTGCAGCTTGCTGAAGGGCACACAGCTGGCAGGAGGTAGAGGCTGATTTGGGGCTGATTCTGGTGCTTTTGTTTCATACATTGGCCTTAGAGTGAACACTACTGTCATTCCTTTGTAAACTATTTCTGTATATTTGCCTGTTATTGTGGTTTATCTTCTGATTATGAGATTTCACTGCAAGAGTAATGCTATGATTTGGAATGCAGTGCCCTTAGAGTCTTCACCCATATAGGAAGCTTGGCATCTCCTGAGGACCTGCATTCCAGGCAGCTCCCAGGGCAGCCAAGTGGGAAGCTGGGCAATGGTCTGATGCCACCCGGCAGAGCCTGCACATCATCAGAGTCAGAACAAGGGCTTTGGATTGGACTGAGCATTCTTTCCTTGGTGGCTGTTAGGACTTGATTCGGTCTTGGGCCATCTTACTAGTCACTAGTTGCAATCAAGTCAAATTCAGTTCCTTCGCATGAAAATCCCATGGATCCTGGTCCTAACTGAATGCTCTCCAGGAAAAAAAAAAAAAGAAAAGAAAACCAAAGATAATTAAGAGTGCAAGATAGAAAGTGAGGATTTCCTAAGTGTCCTATCCGGATTGGGTTGGCATTCAGAAATCTGAGATCCTCTTCCCGTTCCCACAAAAATTAGTAGGTATTTACTGTGGTATGTAATATTTTTATAGTGTTTTTTTTTTTTTCAAATCTCTCTTTCAGGCTTAAGTTCAAATTGGTTTCCAAGAACTTGCCTAACCTCTGGTATTTGTGTGTGATTGTGAAATAATATGAAACTTTAACCAATTTTTTTTCCTTTTTCCTTTTTTTTTCCTAAAGAACTCCCCATTGACCAAGCGTTCTCAGGTTTTTTAAGCTCACTGTGAGGTAGAATCATCTGGGAAGCTTTACCAGCTCACCCTATCTGGCCTCAGCCCCACATGGAACCCATCAGTGTTTCTGGGGCTTGGCTGAGCATCTTGTTTGTGTGGGATTCTTGTGCAAAGGAATAAAAAAAAAAATCAAAGAATAAAAAGAAATATTGGAGTTTGAGTTTGAACAGACCAGCAGAGCAGTGGGAAGGAGGGTCAGGAGAGCTGTCAGGACACAGCATGAAGGAGCAGTGAGGCTTCCTGCCTCCAGAAGTGGAAATGATTCCCAGGGCAGTGAGGGAACGCTGGAGTGTGAAGAGAAAGCCAGAGGGAAATGATGAGTTTATTTGTTTTGGACTCCTGGAGAGTCGATGCACAGACCTGCATGCATCTGAGATTAATGGCCAGGTAAGACACTGGATATCTTTACAGTTGTCTTTATGGCCTGATATAGAAAGTCTGCTACCACTGCTCTTCCCTGCCTGAATTCTTTGACACCTCACTCAACTCCCCAGAACTTAGATGACGTTCTAGAAAGTGGGGGGGGGGGTGATATTCAGAATAGAAAACAGGCCTCCAGCGTTAGTGTACCCCATGAACATTGATGAATGTCTGTATCAGGATTATTCAAAAATACTTTTTTTTATGTGTATAAGTGTATATCTGTACATATGTGCACCATGTACATACAGTGCCCATGGTGGCTAAAAGACGTGTGATATTCCTGAAACAGAAATCACAGATGATTGTGTGCTGCAATGCTGGTGCTGGGAACTGAACTCTGGCCCTCTGCATGAGCAGCACTGAGCCATCTTTCCAGCTGCAGGACTTTTTTTTTCAAACTAGTCCTTATTGACACTTTTCAGTGTCCTTCTCCTTCTAAACACGTGAAAGCCTTTTGAAGACTTAGTAGCTTAAGAGTTTTGACTCAAGCTCTTGATCTACCAGTTTGACCAGCTAAAGAAATACAAGACTCCATTGCTACATTCTCTCCACATTTCAGCTCATTTAGAATGCATTCTTAATTTTACCCATTGAAATCTACTTTATCACCAAACCATTATACTTTGACTTTTAACAAGTTTTGTGAGCCTTCCCTTTATGGCTTTGATGGGCCCATACATCTTTTATGTTCCTCATCCATTTTGCTGGCATGAATGATATCTGCTTTAGAGCAATTGGCGGTCTACCTCAGTTCAGAATTCTGCTTTTCTCTTACAGCGGAGCCATGGAAATAAGGACTTAGAAGCCCATTGACAAGAAAGCCATTTTCCATGGCTGAATCACTGGCAAGGTGTACTTAAGAACATGGCCACAATTTACAATATATCTTGTGAGAAAGAAACCCTATTTTCACTATTTAATAGTCTTCACAAATCCAACCTACCCATTTCCTCTCGCATTAACTGGGATTGAGGATACCTTCTGAAGTGCACAACCTTGTTGCTGACTATTTGGTTGAACTTTGAGAATCCACATTGGCAATGGTGGTTGTAGAGTCACAAAGGCTTAGCATGGAAATGGACCTGAAAGCAGCATGACCTCTATGTTTTTGCTGTTGTTTTTAATTGCCAGGAAATATATATATATATATATATTTTTCATATATGAACAGTTTTTACTTCTAAAATATTTTATTTATTCTTTGAGAATTTCTTTTTTTTAATAATTTTTTTATATTAATCACAGGTTATTTACTTTGTATCCCAGCCATAGCTCCCTCCCTCCCTCTCTCCCAATACCACCCTCCCTCCCTCATCTCCTCCCTGCACCTTTCCAAGTCCACTGATAGAGGAGGTACTCCTCCCCTTCCATCTGACCTTAGCTTATCAGGTATCTTCAGGACTGGCTGCAATGTCCTCCTCTCTGGCCTAGCAAGACTGCTCCTCCCTGGGGTGGGGGTGGGAGAGGTCAAAGATCCAGCCATTGAGTTCATGTCAGAAATAGTCCCTGTTCCCCTTACTAGGAAACCCACTTGGATACTGAGCTACCATGGGCTACATCCGAGGAGGGGTTCTAGGTTGTATCCATACATAGAGGTGTTTGGATAATATCCTGAGAACAGACATCTGTAAAGACATCCAGTGTTTTACCTGACCATTAATCTCACATGCACACTGGTCTGTGCATCGATTGAGTCTAGGAGACTCTCCAGGAGTCCACAGCAAATAAACGCATTATTTCCCTCTGGCTTTTTCTCCACCCTCCTGAGTTCCCTCACCACCCTGGGTTTCATAAGAACATTTTTTTTTCTAAAATTTCATTTTATTTATTCTTTGAGAATTTCATAGAGGTATACTATGCATTTGGATAACATCCTGAAAACAGTCTAATTTTACTCTTCTTTATGACAAACATGCTGTGTGCATGCCTAACATTTTTTTTAAATCTATTCCTCCGGATGGCTGTTGAGGGAGAGTCTGGAACTTGGCTGTGTGAGCAGTGCTGAGATGCACTGATATTTTCTCCTGCTTTGATAGAAAGAACACAGGTTGGCTCCTTCCTCCACACTGGACTGAGCTAAAGGCAAATGACAGACCAGAGAGTACAACATTATCACCATGACATCTGTTTCTTCAGCACTGCTTCTCATTCTGTGTTTCAATAAACACCAATAAACTCCAACTTAATCTAAATTAACTGGGTCTCATTTGGTTGTTTGCAATTGAAGCACCAAAAGAATAAAAACGGGGTGTTTACCATTAATGAGTGAGAGATCCTTAGATGATAGCTGTTCCAGGAGTCCTTTCTTTTGTAAGGATTTTTCAACTCAATAGGATAGATCACTAGGATGGGCAAGATGGCTTGGTGAGTTAAAGTGCTTGTCTCCAAGCCTCACACCCTGAGCTCAATCTTTAGGACTCAAAAAGTAGAAGGAGAGAACCAAATCCTGAAAGTCTGCATGATCATACACAGCCTCCCAGCCCCACATAGACAGACAGACAGATAGGTAGGTAGAGTAACTGTTAAAAGATTAGTTATGTATCATGCACAGCAAATTGAGTTGGAAGAGGCCATATTAATGAGCAGCTTGAAATTGTTGGGCTCACACAAATATTGTGACAGGTCTATCCTTCTTGGACTTTATACTGTCCTTGAAATGAATTATCCAAGCTGTTGGTAGTGGTGCTGTGATGAGAAGGGCTGTCTGGACGCTGACAGATACCACAGCGAGAGAGAAGCTCTCCACCCAACCCTATGTTATTTTTGCTGTACTCTTAACCATTTGTTCTTCTAGAACCCATTTCTGGATTCTCTCCTAGACATCACGAGTCTTGTCAAAGTCTGTTTCTCATCTTTACCAAGATTCACAGATGGACTCAGTCGGTTTTCAGAGACATTATAAATGTCTGCTTGCGATTTTAATCTCAGAAAAGATGTTTCTGAAATAAGTGAGAAGGCTGATCTATTACTTCCTGTCTCCAAAAATCCAGCTAGCTCTTCAAGCAATACAGAAATCCTGTTATGCTTTCCCACTTAAGCACATCCTGCAGACCTGTGGGGTGACTTACCTGCGGCTGGCTTATTGAACTTATACTGTTTTACAACCTTCATTTACAAACCTTGTTCCCCCCCTTTGCTCCTTCTACGGTGGTGGGTGTGAAGTAATAACATATTTTGTATCTTCATTCCCCCCCCCCATACTGGATTCAACAAAGGCTGATTAACCCTGATGATAACTGGATGACCTGCTCTGGTGCTATGAATGAGAATTGTCTCCATAGCGTCATTTTTTCAGTACTCATTTTCCTGTTGGTGGAACTGTTTGGGAAGGACTAGGAGGTGAGTCACTGGGAGTGAGCTTTGAGGTTTCAAAAGCCCCATGCCACTGCCAGTCAGCTCTCTCCTTGTTTCCTAATTGTAGATAAGGATGTGAGTTCTCAGCTACTATGCCGGCACCACGCCTGCATGTCTGCTACCATGCTCCCTGCCAAGATGGTCATGGCCTCACTGCCTAGAGTTGTAAGCCTCCAATAAACTCTTTCTTTTCTAAGTTGCTTGGATTGTAGTGTTTTGTTACAGCAATTGAAAAGTAACTAAGATACCCATAAAGCTCTAGAGGAAATAATGTTGTATAGGATGACAAAGCCAGGAAGTCCCAGGCTTTGACCACCCTCCTCCTACACAAGCACTGCATTCTGTAGATGTGTCTCAGAATATGTTATTAAAATAACTAGAATTTGAAGACTTTTGACATATCCCTGCTGGCCATACCTCTCTCTGTTCTTTACTGTTTCTGTCTTGTCTATTTGTTTATATTCCTTTACAGACTCTGAAGACACTTGAGTCTGAAGCCCTAGTTATGTTTCAACTTTGTTGTTATATCTCCAAATACTTTGTCTATTTTCTCACAAGTCTTCACTTTTCTCTAGTGTGTATGTTTTAAATACCTTTGGAAAAAGCGATGCTGACCTGGCTACCAAGTACAAAGCCGGGCCTTCCCTATACATTGCCAATGGTTGATCTTAAACTTGAGATTGCCCCGAGAGGAGAGCATGCTGCATTCCAGCTTTGAAGTCATACTCTGCCTCAGGATGGGCTTCCTCTCTGCACCCACCAATGGTCAGCTCCTTTGATCATGTGCTTGTTTCCAGGCAAAAGACAAGTCGTATTTGCAAAGGTGTTTGTGGAGCTGAAAAGATGGTTGTGGGTGTAGAGGTGGGTCAGTGAGTGGATGAAGAGATGGGTCACTGTGTAAATGGAGGGGTGGTTCAGTGAGTAAATGGAGAGGTGGGTCAGTGTGTGAATGGAGAAATGGCTCACTGTTTAAAAGTGCTAGCCTGGCAAATATGAAGACTTGATTTGGATGTATAGCCCAGGATGGCCTGGAACACGTGATCCTTCTACCTCTGTCTCCTTTAGAAAATTCTACTGGCATGAGCCACCACAACTGGCTTAGTCTTCATGTGGGTTCCCTAGAAAGGGGAGCAGGATCTGTCTCTGACATGGATTCTTTGGCCTGATTTTCAATCACTACTCCCTAGCAGGCCTGCCTTGCCTGACCTCAGTGGAAGAGGATGTACTCAGTCCTGATGCAACTTGATGTGCTGGGGAGGGTTGTGGGGGCTCCTCTTTTCTGAGGAGTAGGGGAGGGAGGATAGGGGTAACAGGGAGGGAAAGTGGGGCCTGGAGAGGCAAGGGAGGTGGCTATGATTGAAATGTAAAGTGAAAAAGTATATGAATGAATGAATGAATGAATGAATGAATGAATGAATGAATGAGAAGATGGATGCCATAGCCCACATTGTAATCCCAGAACTCCTCTAGAAATGATCGCATGAAATAGTTACTGACAACCATGATGGGTAAGTCAATTAAAAGTCTTAAGTCATTTTTATTGATGGCCAGACCAAGAGTGGGCTGGGAGAAGTTTCTTGGTTCCATGTTCAGGAATACAGAGTTTTTAAAGGTAAAAAACATAAAGACACTAATATCAAAATCAGATGAAGGTAAGAGTAACCTTGAAATGTTCACTCCTGGCAGAGTATAGTAATTATTTTAGACATAACATTCCAATTGCTTTTGACTTTTTGTCTTTTATTTATTTTAGTTTAGTTATTTTGGCTGGTACATCTGGATCTTGGTCAAGGCCATGGAAATCTTAAATGTGTTGCCAAGACAGATGTGACCATTGTGAGAAAGTGGGTATAGGGCTGAGAACTGTCTAAGCAAACGCAAAATAGAGTCAGAATAAGATGATGTTACCTCAGTCATTTCATTCTGACCTCTACACATAAACAAATAATAAATATAAATAAATGAGTAAACAAGGCTAGAGAAATGTCTCATTTGTTAAAAACACTTGCTGAGGTGAACACTCCATTGCTGGCGGAGTGCAAACTTCTACAACCACTGTGGAAATCAATATGGTGCTTCCTCAGAAAACTGAGAATTCATCTACCTCAAGACCCAGCTGTACCACTCTTGGGCATATACCCAAAGGATTCCCCATCTTTTTTTTTATAGTAATAGAAAGTTTTTATTCATATTAAGACATTTAAAATTCTTGAATACATGTATACTTTTATACACATTTACTGTTAGCTTGACTGATTTACATGGTGTTCTTTTTTCTCTCTTTATTCAATTTTTATTTTTATTTTTTTCATAATTTATTCATTATATATTCCAAATGAAGCCCACTCCCTCAACTTCCCCAGTTCCATCCTCCCTCCCTCTTCCCCTCATCTCCTTCCCCTAGTCTACTGAAAGGGGGAGTTCTCCATTATTGCCATCTGCCCATAGCTTGTTCCATCTCATCAGGACGGCTTGGATCCTCTTTCTTCGTGGCCTGAGAAGGCTGCACCATCAGGAGCAAGTGATCAAAGAGCAGTCAGCTGAGTTCGTGAAGGATGCTCCATCTTGCCACAAAGACACTGGCTCAACTATGTTCACAGGGGATTTATTCATAATAGCCAGAAACTGGAAACAACCTAGATGTCTCTGGACCAAAGAATAGATACAGAAAATTGATATATTTACACAATGGAGTATTACTCAGCTGTTTGTTTGTTTGTTTGTTTGTTTGTTTTTAATGGCATCATGAAATTGGCAGGTAAATGGAAGGAACTAAAAAAAAAAATCATCCTGAATGAAGTCACTTAGATCCAGAAAGACAAACATTATATGTATTCACTAGTAAGTGGACATTAGCTGTTAAGTAAATGATAATCATGCTACAACCTCCAGACCCAGGAAGGCTAAGTAACAAGAAAGGCTGTAAGTGGATGCACACATCTCCCTGGGAAGAGTAAATAGATTTTGTAGGTGGACTGGAAGTGGGTGGTAATGGGACCAGGAGGGAGCAGGTGGGGGAAGGGACAGTGAAAGAGAGTACAGGGAGGGATGACTAGACTTGGAGGGCATTTGGGGGGCAATGTGGAAACCTAGTTCAGGAGAAACCCCCAGGAGTTTCTATGAAGGTGAGTCTAATGAGGACTCCTAGCAAGGAGGATACAGAGCCTGATCTGGTCATGTTCTGTAACCAGGCAAGGCTTCCAGTGGTGGGATTGGGACACCAGCCCAACCCACAAAACCTTCAACCTACAATCTAGCCTGCATGCAAGATGTGCTAGTCAGTGGAACTCAGAGCTTGCAGGAGTTGCCAGCCAATGTAATGTCTGGTTTATCTTGAGTACCATGCCATGAGAGGAAGCCTATGCCCAATACTACCTGGATAACCAGGAACCAGAAGAGCAGAGATCTAGTATAGAAGAAAAAAAAAAACAATAAAATGATTCCTAATGATATGCTGCTATACTCATAGACTGGTACCTAGCCCAGTCATCAACAGAGAAATGTACACACCTGATGGGAGCAGATGGAGAGACCCACAGCAAGACAGTAGGTAGAGAGTCCAAATAGGAGATCTCCATCAGACCCTCCTTTTGGAGCTCAGGGAACCCAGAACATGAGAAGAAGGAAGAATAGTAAGGTCCAGAAAAGTCAAGGATATCAGGAGAATAGAGCCCACAGAACCAAATAAGCAGGGCTCTTGGGGGCTCACAGAGAGTGAGGTGACAATCATGGAGCCTGCATGGGTCTGTACTAAGTCCTCTGCAAATGTGTTATGGTTGTTAACTTGGTGTTATTGTGTTACACCTAACAGTGAGAGTGGGGGTGTCTCTGGCTCTTTCACTTGCTCTTAGGACCCTTTTTCTTTTGGGTTTCCTCACCCAGCCTTGAAATGAGTGATTGTGTCTAGTCTTACATTATTGTTATGCTGTGTTCAGTTGATATCTCTGGGAGGCCTGCTCTTTTCTGAAGGAAAACAGAAGAGGAATAGATCTGGGGAAAAGGGAAGGGAAGCATGGGAGGAGTTAAGGGATGGGAAATTAACATTGGGATATATTGTATGAGAGAAGAATCAAAAATAAAACAGAGCAATGCATGGTGGAACATGCCTGTAATCCCAGCACTCTGGGAGGCATCTGGGAGGATCTCTGTGATTTCAAGGCCAGCCTGGTCAACAAAGCAAGTATAGGACAGCCACGGCTACACAGAGAAACCCTGTTTCCAAAAAACCAAACCAAACCAAACAGCCTTTTCCCCCCACTGCCCTTCCATTAATCCTCCTATTCTATATCTCTCTATAACAATATATTCTTTTTCCCCTTTCTTCAGAGATTCCCCCCACCTCAAGTTCATTAATAGCTACCTAACATCTGTGTTTATTTGATTGTAACATACATGTCAACAGCTTATATACTAACATCTACACTTAAGAGAAAACATACAATATTTGTGTTTTGGGGTCTGGGTAATCCCACTCAGGGTGATTTTTCTAGCTCTATTCATTTACCTGCAAATTTTATAATTTCCTTTTTTCTTAATAGCTGAATAATATTTCATTGTGAAATGTACCACATTTTCATATCCACTCATTAGTTGATGGGCACTTAGGCTAGTTTCAATTTCTGACTATGATGAATAGAGCAGCGATGAGAGATGAGCACGAATCTCTGTAATAGGAATAAAGAGTCCTCTGGGGATATGGCCAAGAGCGGTATAGCTGGATCTTGAGATGGATCTACTCCCTGCTTCCTGACCTACCCCTTCTGTTCTTCAGTCAGATACTGTGTCACATGCTGTGCTGATTACAACACAAAGTAGAGTCACCTGAGTAGAGAGAATTACCACAGTCAGATTGGCCTGTGAGGTGTTTTTGTATTTGCTAATAGAGGCAGGTGATGCCCAGCCCCCTCTGAGCCATATCATCCCTGGGCTGATGGGCCTTGGCTGCATCCAAAAGCAGGCTGAGCAAGCCATGGAGAGCAAGCCAGTAAGCAGCATTCCTCCAAGGCCTCTGCATCAGCTCCTGACTCCAGGTTCCTGCCTTGGGCTCCTGCCCTGCCTTCCCTCCATGATGGTCTGTAACTTGTAAGCTGAAATAAGCCCTTTCCTCCCTAAGTCGCTGTTACCAACAGAAAGCATCCAAGGACACATGGATCTTACTTTTCATATTTACATCTCATCTCACTGGCTGCAGTTTTCCTCACTAAGTCCCCTCTCAAGGACCATGTGAGAGAGATGGATTTATAATTTAAAATTGCATTATTTAGCAAGATGAGTCAGACTTGCAATCCCCTCCATAGAATATTGATGGCTCAGGCTGAAGCTTACCATGTCCCTTCTACAGTTGTATCATTCTGAAATCATTTCCAGTCACTTCCCTGTGGAGGCTAACCACTCAAGGCAGGCTCATTGTTCACATTTGACTTCAGATCTTCCTATTTTCGGTCATGGGGACCCAGGGTAGGATGCTGAACGCTTGGCTGGGTCTGTCTCTGAGGAATGCACTCAGTGGCCTGGATGCCAGACAGATCTAGGGTCATGACCTTTTTTCACTCTCCCTGATTTCATTAAGGGCGCCTCAGGCTAGCGTGTCCGGTTTATAGGTCACCAGCGTTACATTTTATCCAGCACTACCTTTCTCTCAGGAAGTGTTATTTATTAACCACTCTCCTACCCCATCTTTGCCCACATCTATGGTGGGCACTGGGTAAAGGAAAGATGTAGAATGTCTGAAAACATTAGAGCCTAGTTACGGAGGCTCTTTCTCTGCGGAAGGTAGGTGTTGGAGGAAATAGAAGGAGCCAATGTTCTTCTTGAAGTGGTTTAGTTTACAATGTCAGTATGGTACGTCTAAGATGCTCATAAAACTCACACCAGGAACACTCTAGAATGTGAAAAGCTATCTGCATCAGTGGTCTGGTCCACCACAGTAACTTTATTGATCTCCCTTTCTGTCACTTGTGAGTGACATTCTGTACCCTGCTTAACTGTGTAAGCTGGTTTTCTTTCTGTGGATGCCTGTTATTTAAGAACAGATGAGGGGCCAGCAAGATGGGCTCAACAGAGTAAGTATGGTATGGCAAGGCTTGATGACTCGAAGTTGATCCCTAACCCCCAGAAAGCTGTCCTCTGACTTTCCCTTTACCACCTCCCCACTAAATATAAATAAATGTAATACTAGTACTAATGCTAATGAGAACAGATGACTGCAATGCAGAAGATGTCCTGATTTTGCAGTAACACCACTGAAGGCAGGGACAGAACACTTCTACCTAACCCGCAGTCAAGCACGGAAGGGCTGACGAGAGCTGGCAAAGTAAACTGAACCAGCCCAGTCCCTTGCCCCCAACCCTGCTTTTGAAACCAGGTACTTTCTTGCATCTGTCAAGGTGACTGCAAGGTCACTTGTCTGCCTCACTTGGACCAAGCCTGGACTTGCCCTGCTCCTCCATATCTGTCTACACTGAACCTGGTCACTGGATAAATTTCAGACACCGAGGACCTGATACATTGAGCCCAGACAGAAGCAAGCTCTGAAGCCAAGCTGTCTCTTACATGCTGGTGAGTTTACACCTTCTTTCTCTTCAGGGAGAAAACACTCTTTTTTCTTTTTTTCATATTCTTTATTAATTACGCTTTATTCATTTTGTATCCCCCTTGTGATTCCCTCCCTCCTCCCATCCCAACCCCTCCCCTCCTCCGACCTCTGCATGCATGCTCCTCCCCAAGTCCACTGATAGGGGAGGTCTTCTTTTCCTTCCTTGGGATCCTAGTGAAGTAGGTCTCATCAGGAGTGGCTGCATTGTCTTCTTCTGTGGCCTGGTAATGTTGCTTCCCTCTCAGGGGGAGGTAATTAAAGAGCAGGTCAATCAGTTCATGTCAGAGGCAGTTCCTGTTCCTATTACAATGGAACCCACTTGGATACTGAACTGCCATGGGCTACATCTGTGTAGGGTCTTAGGTTATCTCCATGCATAGTCCTTGGTTGGAGTATCAGTCTCAGTTTGTAGCAGCCTTATTTGTAATAGCCAGAAGCTGGTAACAGTCCAGATGCCTCTTAGTGAAAGAATGGATACAGAAATTGTGGTACATCTACACAATGGAATATTACTTAGCAATAAAAAAACAAGGAAATCATGAAATTTGCAGGTAAATGGTGGGATCTGGAAAAGATCATCCTGAGTGAGCTATCCCAGAAGCAGAAAGACACACACGGTATATACTCACTCATATAGACCTATAATATAGGATAAACCTACTAAAATCTGTACACCTAAAGAAACTAATCAAGAGGGAGGGCTCTTGCTAAAATGCTCAATTCCTATCCAGAAAGGCAAAGAGGCTGGACATTAGAAGAAGGAGAAAACAGAGAACAAGTCAGGAGCCTGGCATAGAGGACCTCTGAAAAGCTCTGCCCTGCAGACTATCAATACAGATGCTGAGACTTACGGGCAACCTTCGGAAAGAGTGCAGGGAATCTTAAGAAAGAAGTGGGAAACAGTAAGATCTGGAGAGGACAGGAATTCCACAAGGAGAGCAACAGAACCAAAAAATCTGAGCACAGGGGTCTTTCCTGAAAAAAACACTCTTGACCTTGTTTTAGGAAATACACTTGACCTTGTTTTAGTTTTCCAAGCTGATTAAATCTGCATCCCAAGAGTACAAGCTCATGGTGTGGGGCCTGGGCAGACTCCATTGCTTTGGCTTAGTGTTGCCTTGATACTACACCTGAGCCAGCACTGATTAAAATCATACCTGTTCAAATTGCATTCTTATGGATTTTCGTAGAAGGCAACTGTTTCTTGAGCGCAGGAATTGGTGTGGGGGCAGAGTAGTGGAACAGCTAGAGGCAAGTGTTAAACTGAACAGTCAAAAATGCAAGAGGTGAAGGCTGGACTCCCATCCCCCTTTTGATCAGTTCCTTACTTGGTCCTGAGAGAATGGGAGGCATTTCTAACCAGGTGTTCTCAGCATGAAGATGAGTGATAACTGAAGGTATTTCTAACTCTGCATGTTTTAAATGTAAGTTAAATGCAATTTCTAATCCTCGCCATTGTTATCAAAATATTAAAAACTAGGAAACTGAACAATAACAACAAAGCATTATTGTTGAATTCCATTATAGTTACTCTTTACAAAGAAAATAGGAGGAGTGTGTGGACAAACAATGCTGCCAAGTTAGAATCACCTGTGCATAATGTTAAAGGAAACAGAACCTTACAAGCACTTTTGCCAGCATGTCTTGGGCTGGATATTAATTGTTTATTTACTGTTTGTATTTTGAATGCAGGAGCTGATGTTTGGTTTGGTTTCTGTGGCTTCTGAGACTGTGTGGAAGAAGACTGAGGTATGTATGTTCTGGTAAGGTAAGGATGGGCATCTCTTTCCACTTGAAATACCATGACAGTTGGACGAAACATTTTTTTAAATGGCATTAGTAATGGAGGCATGGGGTAGTGAAGAGCAGTGAGGGCAGAGATGGGACAGAAGTACCAGAAGCCTAAGGTAACACAGTCATGAAAGCACACAAATGATTAAATTCCATATGAGAAAGACATGAAAAATGAAGTATTAGAAAAGAATCCATCATGTCTCACATAGCCTGCCAGCAACTCTTTACTACAAATAAGAAAGAAAGAAAAGAAGGAACAATTCAACCATAAAAACAGCCAACAAAATTTTGGGGATCCACAAATCTCTCTAAATAACCCTAATATAAGTGGTCCCAACTCTCGAATTAAAGGCACAGACTAGCTGACAGAATTATAAGACATTTGTTGTCTCCAGGGGGAATACCTCATTGACAAAGACATTCACAGACTGTGAGTCAAAGGATGGAGTCCATTTATCAACTAAGCAGGAGATAAGAACAAGCCAATGCACCTACTTTGGTATTTCACAACAGAAACTTTAGGCTAAAATTAGTCAGAGGAAATAAGGAAAGCCAGTAAATATTAATCAAAGAAAGAATCCATCAAGAAAAGATAACAATTGTCAGAGCTGGAGAGATGGCTCAATGGTTAAGAGCACTTACTGCTCTTGCAGAGGATGAGGGTTTGGTTCTCAGAACCCACATGGTGCCTCACAACCAGCTGTAATTCTAGATACAAGGAATTGGATGTCCCTTCTGGCCTCTGCAGCCATTGGGCACTGCATGTATGTGCTACACAGATACACACGCAGGCAAACCACCCACACCAATACACATAAAGTCAAAAAAGAAAGTCTTCTAAAAAAAGGCTGTTATAACATATACCAAAGACATTCAGAGGACCACTAAGGATTGCTTTGAAAAACCTATCCTCCAAAATAGAGAAAAAGATAAATTCTTAGACATATATTCTCTACCAAAATTAACTTGAGACGGAAAGAAACACCCTAAACATAAACAAAAGAAGCAATGAGGTAGAATCAGAAAAAGAGGCTCCCAAGAAAGCAAAGCCTAGGACCAGTCAAGTCTACAAAATTCTGCCAAACACTGGAGAAGAGCCCCAGCATCTTTCTGTCTCCACTCCCCCACCCCCCAGTGCTGGGATTACAGGCACAGGGCCACCACCAGCTTTCTACATGGTCCCTAGGGATTTGAACTCAGGTCCTCATGCTTGCACAGCAAATGCTCCTACCTCGTGAGCTATCCTGACAGTCCGCAGTGTGTTTTAAAGGAGTTAGAGTATGGGATGGCTGTGGAACCGCCCTAGATACGTCCGTGGTTGTCTGTACCACCTGCTTCTGAAGCGTTGCTGTCCTTTCACTCCTGCCACTTGTCTGTCTCCTGTGCAGGCTCTCCTGCCACATCTGGGGTGCCCGGTCCTCTGACGGTTTTTCTGGTAAGCTGACAGGTGTCACACACTGTTAGGTAGGCGTCCTGGAACGTGGAACATGAAGTGACAGAAGTCTTGCTTACTTAGCACTAGTGTCTTTTTCTGAGGAAACAGGGGAGAACCCACCTTGCTACAACTATTTTGGACACACCCTGTCAGTGCTTTGCTGCCACGATGGAGTAATAGCCTCTTAGAATATGAGCTGAGAGAATCTCCTCCCCCATTTAGTTCCAGCATTAAGCATTTGCCACAGACACAGAGATAAATACAATAATCAGTATAGACACATATGGTCACGGGGTTTTCACACTTCTTTAAATGTTCTTACCCTTCTGTAACACCATTGTATTAGGGTCTGAGTCTCCAACATACAAATTGCAAGGAGTGAGGGATATTTATTTAGTCTAAGACATTCCATCCTTGGAACCACCAAATTCATGTGCTTGAATATCAAATGCATTCCATCTATCCCAACAGCTTCAGAAGTCCTAGTTAATTTCTGTGTTAATTTAACTCTTGGACATTTAGAAAGTCTGAAGTTTGACTTTCTAAATCAGATGTGATGAGATTCTAGGCATAATTCACTCCTATGGCAATATTCCTTTCTAACTATGAACTCAGGAAATAAGATGAATTACATGTTTTTGGTTGATGGTGGTGAGCTAGGCTTCAGATAGACACTCCTGGTTAGAAGACAGAAACAAAAAAGAAGGAAGGTGTTAACTGGTCCAAACCAGGTCCGTTTCTATCAGGCCATACCATTCATGAGCAGTGCACTTTGGATTCATGTTCTCCCTTCTAGTCTTACTGAATGGGTGTCCCTGTCTCTGCTATGAGGGTTCCCAAAGGCTTCAGGTGGTGACACTTCTAAGTCTCTGGGAGTCACCTATTTAGATGATAAAATCGAGGTAATTGTTGAACCCAAGAAAACCCACTGTGATGCCCTCTAACCACCTCCAAAGCCATTGTCATTGTGTGTTTGAGACTGGAAAGATGACCCAGTGGTCACAAACACTTCTGTGGAGGAACTGGGGTCCCATTCCCAGCACCCACATGGCAAGTGCACAGCCCAAGCTAACCTCAGATCCAGAGTTGAACCCTACTTTAGCCCTGGCTAAGTTGCGTTAACTCTGTCTTCCCCTCCAAATATGGCTGCTAAGACCTGCTCTGTGGACTCAGTCCAAGCAGTAAATGCAGCGCTGGCTCCTCTCCCCCACGCAGATGGGAGAGGACGCATGGGTTGTTCTGTCAGACCAATGACTCTTAAATTAACCACTCACCAACTGCTGCCCTACTTTAAGTGGAACAATGCCATCCACCCACATCATCAACCCTCTGAGGGCAAGCTCGAACCATAGCAAAGCTCATGAGCCAAGAAATGGAGTCTGGTTCTTTTTTCAAATTAAAAAAAAAAAAAGAATAGGAAAGAAAAGAAAGAAATTACAGGCTTTCTTCCCCCTCCCGCACTTCACAGACTGTGCACAATGTAGCTCCTCTAAGCTGCTTTGCCTCCCCTTCCCTCCAGCCCAGCCCCTGCCTCTGCCTCTGCCCAAGTCTTTGAGATGTTTCCCATTTTCTCTAAATTGTAGCAATGCTATACACAGGGAGCAAGAGTGCAGCTCTTTGTGCCATGCTAAATCCCCAGAACAGTCTAGAGAACTTATATTACATAATCACCCTCAAATGCCTAACCTTTGCTCTAGGGAAGGATTTATGTAGAGACTTCCCTCCAGGATTCTCTCATCACACTGACAGTGCAGACAAACGAGGCTATGGCCATATGTAGGCTCCTGCCACACGGAGGCTCCAGCTACACAGGCAAACGTGCACAGGAATTTGTCAGCACAGGAAGCCATCTTTCAGTATCTACCTCAAGAGATCCCTCTAAATCTCTGTCCCAGCATCGCCTAATTATAGTTACGAGATTTCCCCCTGGTATTTGGGCTCTCCGTGTCCCTGAGGGCAGGCATAGCATCTCGTTCACCTCTGCATCCCCCTTCCCTGAACAAGGCCTGCTGCACTGTGAGCGCACCACCTGGCCTCATGGAGCAAGCCACGGGCCACACCTTAGAATGGTCACCTGAGGGTGAGGGGGCTTCACACGAATGGCAGAGGCTGTCATCGCTCTTCCACCTGCAGCAGCTGTTTGTGGCTGGACCAGGAAGCTATGACTATGCTCTCACTTTTAAAACAAGAAATACCTCAGTGTTTTAGTTTCCTTCGCTGTTGCTGTGATGCAATCCCCTGACTGGATCAATGTAAGGCCAATGGTTTGTGCTGGCTAACAGTTAGAGGGTGCAGTCCATCCTGGCAGGAAGTCAGACAGATTCTGAAGCAGCTGGTGCCATCATATCCACAGTCAGGGGGCAGAGAGGGATGGACAGTCTAGGATCCTAGCCTATCCTAGCCTAGACAATATTGCCACAGTGGGCATGGTCACAGGCCCAGCTCACAGTTAGTTATAGATTCTCTCCAGTAGACAATCACCACTAAACACTGCACCCTGGCATGCTCATTAACTTTGGATTCTCCAAGCAGGCTTTTAGACTGTTTCAGAGATATTTTCAAAGTACTAACTAAGTATTAATCGAAATTGTTCTTCAGTGGTCCCTGTTACCGCTGGCCCTTTCCCTTCTGTTGCCTATGCTGAGAAATATCCAGGAAGCCTCTAGCCACCACCGCAGGAAAATGTGAGCTATCAGCAAGAGGGAAACAGTGAGTTTCCCCCTCAGCTTTCAAGTTTTTTTCAAATACAGCAAATAAAATGAAAAAAAAAAAATCCTCTTGCATACTGTGTGCAACCAAGATGTGGCAGAACACAAATGGCATGAGAATGAAGCCTTCATTCACTTCTTTCCTCTAGAAAAAGTGTCTGGGTTTCCATTGGTTTGTAAAGTAACAGGAGAAAGGGATAGGGTCATAGCATACTCCAAGCATGGATAAGCTTCACATGGCCCACCACCTTTAATGTCTTGTGTATATATTGTAATGGAAATTTTGGTTTCTTTAAAAACTCACTTATGTTATGTAAATATATTTTTGTTTTAATCCTAAATGTGGGATTTTGGCTTGTGCTTTAGTTTGTCCACAGAGGATAATTGTCTTGTGCGTGGCAAGGTCTTTGACAGCTGGGCCTGGGGCACAGAGAGGGGTGTGCTCTAGGGCTCTGAGGAGATAAATATGAGAGCCCAGAAAGAGAAAATATGGCATGCAATGATGGCATGTGGTGAATGGCAGTTTGAAGAGACCAGAGACGGTCGGTTTGACAGCTTGGAGACAAACGAAAAGAAATATTTCAACGCAGAGGCTTGGAGGAGACTGCTTGCTGCATCTGCTGTTGACAGAGATTGGTATAACCCCCCAAAGAACCAACTGATCCTAAACAGCTAGGGGAAATCAGAGGGTCTGTGTCCTGTCTCCCTACTAACCTCTCTTTTACACTGGGGGGGTTGGAAGGGAGAGGGTGTAAGGAACCCCAAATAAAAGTGTTTAAAAATGAACACAACAATATATAGAGGGTAAGAAGCATCCACGAGAGACCATTGCCACTGAGCAATTCAATCACGTTTCTCACTGATGGTGATGAATATCTTGACAGTATCCACGTGAAAAGTTGACAGAGGCACGTGCCTGGGGCAGCTGAGACAGGCTAGTCTTGGGACTCAGTGTCCAGTCAGAAAGCCAAATTTGTGAGTTACAGGTTCAGTGAGAGACCTGGCTTGAAAAAAACAAGATTCAGGACTCAGCAGTTAGCACTGGCTGCTCTGCAGAGGGTCCAGGTTCATTTCTCAACACCAAATGGCAGCTCACAACCTCCTGTAACTCCCACTCCAAAGGATCTGGTGCCCTCTGCTGGACTCTTTAGGCATTGCACTTGTGTGCTCATACTGCTGCCCCTTACCACACTTAAAAAGAAATCATGGGGGGGGGTGTGTATGTGTGTGTATGGATGGTGGGTCTTGGTGTTGATTTTC